>NC_049223.1:56750060-57055810 GCF_011100685.1 Canis lupus familiaris | reverse complement strand
TATTTATTTATTTATTTTCATCCTGAGTTGTAGAATGTAGCTTGTGGTGTTTATTCTCATAGATTTTTCTTTTTCTTTTTCTTTTTTTCTTGCAGATTTTTCTACTGAAGCAACCGAGAAGCTACATCTCTGCTGTCCTAATGTCTTGTCTGGTAGCCCCGTTTCTGTCTTGTAAGTGTTATCTATATTTTCTATAAAAAATGTGGTTACCTTATGCATAGTATGTCTTCACCATAATTCATGGCTGAATTTAGAATACTTAGAGACATCCAGGTCAGTTAGGATCTTTCTTTTAATTGTTCAGAAAATGGATGATGAAATCATTAAGTAAGGGAAGAAAGATGGATGGGTAGAGGAGGAGAGACCCAGGGGATGTGGAGCTGAGACTTGCTCACTGTTGCCATGAGTGTGACTTGGCACAGTGAGGGTTGACTTTAGATTTGTGATTTGGACGCATCGTTAGAAAGTGGTGTTTTATTAACCAAGATAGAGAACACAGAAGAAAGAGGAAGTTATGGGGATTAGGGATTGGAGTGTGGGAGAGAAGATGACACTTTCAGCGTTTGTGCTGAATTTACAATGACCGTCGCGTATTCAGATTGGAGATACATAGTAGGCAGCTGAAAACCAGAGTTGCAAACTTGAAAGAGGGGTTTGTCTGTTTGTATGTCATTTTTACGTGGTGTGGATTCACCATATAGAGGAATGAATTAAAAAATGAGAACAGCATTTTTTTTCTCTTTGATACTCATTTTGAAGGAACATGAATGTGTTTGGTCAGGGTTTATGCTGTCATAGGAGGGGTGTGTGTGTGTGTGTGTGTGTGTGTGTGTGTGTGTGTGTACAAGGCATACCCATTCTTGTTGAACGTTTTGGTTAATTTTTAGTTAAATGCAAGATCATATGATACTCTGAAGTTTTCATATTTATAATATAGGACATTCTCTCTGAGGTTTTAAATTACTAAATCAGATGAGGACCCTTGGAAGTTTATTGGAAGTATATAATATTCCCTTTTAGGATAGGTAGTGATAAAATCCTAATGAGTTGTCACTGTTTTAAGATCTGTGAAGTTCCCTAATTGGTATTCATGCAGGTATTTTTAATGGAAATAACCTCTTGCACTCTAAAATGTTGTGAAAGAAATATTACTACACTCCTTCTGGCTTTATCTGGAACATTCTGCCTTTTTAGATATTTGTATATTATGTCTATTGCCCCTAAAAGAATAGATATGTTATGATTTATTACCTCTTCCTGCTTATAAGATACATTTTTGTCATATTTTAACATTTTTGAAATTGTGATGTGTTTAGAGTCACCTGGGACATTAATTTGAGATTTTCACCTTTGGAAAAGATGTTAGTAAATCAATTATGTATCTCAAAATCAATACTCAGAATCAGAATCAAGTAAATACTGCACAGTAAGTTATCATAATGCACTACCCCAGGCACTTATTATTGTCATGGGGCACTTTGATTAGTTGATTCCAATTTTGGCTCCTTAGTTATTTTGTAGTACTGAGTTTAGTGTTCAACCCCTGGGTAGAAACACTGATTTTTCTGATCTTCAGGCGATAGATTAACACTGAGAATTTTTTTAATGAACTCTTGATTCCTCCAACAATCTCTGTCTATCTGTCACCTACTTAGGGAAATGATCCCCCAATAGTTATGTGCTGACTTCCCTTCTGAAGCTGGGAATGTCTGTTCATCTTTGTATTTCCAGAGCGAACTTCGTGAAGTGGCACATGCTAAATGTGAGCATGGAAGTGGGCTGGTGGCTTGACTCACAACTTTGACCTGACCTATGGTCCAGTATCTGCTTTTCTTTTTCAGAGTCCAAGATCCTATGGACTCACTGAACCTCCACCTCTGTAGTGGACAGTGCTGGAAGGGATATCCAGAAAAATTCACGTGCTTTTATTTATTATGTTTTAAGATTGTTGAATTTAGACACTAATTAGAGAATATTTGGGAATTAAAGATAATCTTTAAAATTCTAGCATAATCTTACTGCACAGCAATTGTCATGGTGAATTTTTAATTGTATATGTATTTATTAGATCATTTTGTCTACATTTACATATGACATGTAATTGAAAAGTCATTTTTTTCCAAAGTATTCTAAAACGTTTCTTTTGGGGATCCCTGGGTCGTGCAGAGGTTTGGTGCCTGGCTTTGGCCCAGGGCGTGATCCTGGAGACCCGGGATCGAATCTCATGTCGGGCTCCTGGTGCATGGAGCCTGCTTCTCCCTCTGCCTGTGTCTCTGCCTCTCTCTCTCTCTCTCTCTCTCTCTCTCTGTGTGACTATCATAAATAAATAATTTTAAAAAAAAAGAAATAAAATCTTTAATAAAAATAAAAATAAATAAAATGTTTCTTTTGTTCTCTTTAACTAAAACACCACATATTGATATATTCTTTCTTATAGAATTCTAATTTCACTTGTCATTTTTTTTTGGTCTGAATAATAGGTTTATTTATATTTATTTTTATATTTTTTATTTTATTTATTTTTTTAAAGATTTATTTATTTATTTATTTATTTATTTATTTATTTATTTATTCACAATAGACATAGACAGAGAGAGAGAGAGGCACAGACACAGGCAGTGGGAGAAGCAGACTCCATGAGAGGAGCCCGATGCGGGACTCGATCCTGGGACTCCAGGATCACGCCCTGGGCCAAAGACAGGTGCAAAACCTCTGAGCCACCCAGGGATCCCCTTGTTTTTTTATTTTTAAAGATTTATTTATGGGATCCCTGGGTGGCGCAGCGGTTTAGCGCCTGCCTTTGGCCCAGGGCGCGATCCTGGAGACCCGGGATCAAATCCCACATCGGCTCCCGGTGCATGGAGCCTGCTTCTCCCTCTGCCTGTGTCTCTGCCTCTCTCTCTCTCTGTGACTATCATAAATAAATTTTAAAAAAATTAAAAAAAAGGATTTATTTATTTATTCATGAGAGATGAGAGAAAAAGAGAGAGAGAGGGAGAGAGAGAGAGGGTGGGTGCCAGAGGGAGATATTAGTGAGTGTACATTATTTTGATTACATTGCACAAAATAAAACTACTATTTCTTTCATAGAAATACAGCAGTGGGAATTATAAGTATTTGTAGAAGTATTGAATTATGTCTCAGTGGATTTATGTGAGTGTGACTTTTCCTAATTTAAGAATGTACATTCAAGTTATTGCTGTCCTTTTCATACTTCCTGACTGATTGAAAAATATTGATTTTCTTACTACAGAGTGCCAAATAAATAGGAGGATGAAGTTTTCTCTTTGGAGGGAATTCCAGTTTTACTTTGTACCTACCCCTTTTAATCTAAAAATTGAAACAAAAGTTGTGTCCCGAATCCCCATTGTTATAATCAGTGACTAGTTACAGTATACTGTACTTGAGGCTATTAGGTCTACAAATGCCATCCTATAATTACATTATTATTATTATTATTATTATTATTATTATTATTATCTTAAGGTTATGGCTTTGGAAGTTTTAAGTGCTAGGTTTCTCCTTTTGAAAGCAGATGTGGATGTCATAAAGGACTGGCCGGATTTGTTTATTGAAGTGGTACAGTTTTGTTTTGTTTTTTTAATTTCGGGTTTCAGATTCAAGTAGAATTTGAGGAAAAGTATAATATATAGAATTGATCTTTTTATTCATCTGGTGTTATTGGTGTTTCAATATAAATTATTGCTTGAATTGCTGTTACAGTCTTTCTATCTGAGGTTCCTGGGAACATATCATCTGTTGTTCCTGCCTCCTGGCACTCGGTCATCTTCTGTGTGCTGTGGCAGGCTGCTGTTTATGGATAGACAGCAGAGAAGTACTGAGGCTCAGTTCTCCCAAATGTGGAGACATCTGTGAATTGGACAGCATGCCACCGTTTAGACTGTCCTCCTCCATCCCACTGTATGCTCAGTACTGTCTCTGGAGTGGGAGGAAGTTATTTCTTCCAAAAGGTTCAAATGAATTTCTAGTTAATATCATTTAATATCACTTCAAATAAATTTGACTACTTATAGGTATATTGCCTATTGTTTGTGAATGTATTTAAATTTTGTGTAATTGAAACATATTTGCTGTTCTTGTTTTTAGACTTACAGATTTTTTATAGGAGAGAAAATGAGAATATGGACAAAATGGGAACACCTGGAAGTTGATAGATTTAACATAGAAGTTTTTTTCTGCAGTAGAAACTCTTTAAAAAGCAAGATTTATGTCCAGGAATCAGGAAACATTGGAAACAACCCAAATGTCTATTTATTTCCACCATATGACCCCATTTTTGAAAAAAAAAAAAAAGCCAAATTAAGCAATGTAGTATTTATTATTTTATAATATTACAAAATATATTGTTACATTATGAGATAATATAGTATTTATTAGATTATATAAAGGATATGTACATATGTTGTAAAACTATCAAACCAACTGAAGGAATGATGAAATGATTCAGCATATATTTATCTTTCAGACAGTAGGCTGTGAGATGAGATTAGGGGAAAGCACACAGCTTAGTAGTATGCTCCATACTTGCCTTGCTTGCTGAATGTTCTTTACTCATTTAAAATATTATATAAAGAAAACATTTCTTAAGATCTGATTTAAAAAGGCAGCACATGGATAGCCCGGGTGGCTCAGCATTTTAGCGCCACCTTTGGCCCGGTGCGTGATCCTGGAGATCCGGGATGGAGCCCACTTCTCCCTCTGTCTGTGACTCTGTGCCTCTCTGTGTGTCTCTAATGAATAAATAAAATCTTAAAAAAGGGCAGCACAATAATAATAATAATAATAATAATAATAATAATAATAATAACAGAATAGCAGAGAGGAGATTGGGTGGCTCATACACAGATATAGATTGGGCCATGGACATGGCCCAATCAGCTGCAGATTTGGTGTCTGGTGGAAGTCCACTTCCTGGTTCAGAGGCCGCTACTTTCTTCTTGTGTCTCCCACATGGCAGCTCTGTGGGCTGGGTTATTTTTTTACAAGGGTGAAAATCCCATTCATTAGGGCTAAACCCTCGTGACCTCATCACCTCCCAACCACCTCAGGTCCTAATACCATGAGGACTAGATTTTATCATGTGAATCTTTGGGGGGGGGGGTTTCGCAAGGATTCAGTCTGTAACATGTTTGGAGAATCACATATGGACCACCTAGGAGGTGAGTCAAAAACTCACCTAGGAATATATGACTAATTTTGTCTTTTAGGATATTTATAAGTTATTTTAATGGTGTTACAGAAAGCATCCAACTATATGGAATTTTTTCTGATGTAGAACAGGAACTGAAAATTGCAATTCCTCACTAGCCAGTAAAAACTTCAGTTGATCTCACAGGTTAATTGTCAGAATCAGATGTAATACAGGGTATAGCAAAAATTGTAAGTTTTAAATGCTGTTAAAATATAACATCATTCCTATCCTGGTATTCTTTGCAAACATAATTATTTGATATTAGGAGTCACAGAATTTCTGCTTTGTTTAAAAATGTGTTCTTGTTCTCAACTGTTTCTAATAATAGAATGTACCCCCTTGTTTTGTATTAGTTACTTCAACACACTTTGAGTTCCTTTGGGGGAAAAAAAAAACAAGCACTGCCAGTATTGAGGAGTATCGGTTATGAATAAGTAAGCATTTAGAGTAGACAGGTGTCAGTTTTGTCTGGTTCAGGAAACTAGTCTGTGGGTCTGTGTCACTTCAGATGACTACCATGCCACCTGGTTCAATCTCTTTGCTCAGGATCCTGCTTCATGGAAGGCTGGAGTTTTGCTAATTCTGTCCTTCTATAAGCAGCTTAGGTTTCCTGTGTGTGTTTATCAGTTGGTGTATCCCTGCAACTGACATATATGACATACTTCTTGCTCATAGGGCTTCCAAATGTTTTCATTCAGTTAGTAATAGAGTTGATTGTTTTCTTTACTTCGTTTTGCATAGAAAAACCTAGTGTTAGCAATTGAATACTCACCCACTGAAACAGAAACCACCACCATATGATTTCATTAAAGGCACCAAGCATCTGCTCCTTTACTGAAGGGAATTACATAGTATTCTCTATACAGAATCTCAGTTCACACTTTGAAGACTAATTGCCTGAGGAAAGAACAGTGTATGAAATTGGGTAAATTATTTTTTCACATTTACCTGATTGATAAGAGGTTAAGTGCCGTCAAGTACAACCACTGAGTACTCTTTTATTTTTAAAGTTAGGTTCCACAAACTATAAGTTTGGCATTTTATTAGACTGCTGAAGAAAGGTATGTAGGCTTAATAGAATTAAAAACTGCCTTATATACCTGGCACATGTGTGTATGCCATTGTACTCATAATCAGTTGCAAATGCACTTAAAGTATAAGCAGCTCTTCTCATGGGAATCTTTTGATTATCCTTATTTTAGAAAAATTACCTGGTTGATGTCAAAGTGAAATGATACGGAGATTCATTTCTGCCCATTTGTAAGTTACTGACACATCTGTTTTTATTAATAATGTTAAAATATTTTATGTATTTAGGTAAGCTGTTCAAAAATGTTTCTAAGGAAGTTTTGTATGGGGAAACATCTGGCTTATTAACTTACATAGTAGAAATTCCACACCCTTGTTACTGTTTGGCAATACAGAATACATAACAAGCACTGAATTTAGTACACATTTGGCCACACAAAGTTGAGAATAAAGTTCATGCTTAGGAGTATTAGTTAAGTTCACGTTATCTTCCCTTTGAACCAAAATATGAATGTTTTGAATATTAACAATGACTGGAAATCTCATGGTGGGACTGAGAAAGATAGAATACATATCTGCTTTGAGGAGAAAGTAACGTAAAAGAAATCGCTTCTATATTTATATACACATATATATCTGTAGGTAGAATTTTAAATAAGTTTAAGTGTAATTAATGGCTGCTAACATTGTGCAGTTTGTCAAGTTTGCCACATGGGATGCCACGGAAGAAGTATTACATATTCTGGGTTTAAGGCATTAAAAATTAAATAATACTTGGGCAAATTGAACACCAATAAAAATAAATTTATTATACAAAAAATAAAGGCTTAAAACCAAAAAAGAAATAAATATTACTTGGTTATGTTTAAATATTTTCTTTTTTTAATATTTTATTTATTCATTAATGAGAGAGACAGAGATAGAGGCGAAGACACAGGCAGAGAGAGAGAAGCAGGTTCCATGCAGGGAGGCCAACATGGGACTAGATCCCATGTCTCCAGGATCACACCCTGGGCCAAAGGCAGGCGCCAAACTGCTGAGCCACCCAGGCATCTCTGTGTATGAATATTTTCAAACAAATCACTAGTGTACATGGGAGTATGTTGAAATATTTAAATGCTGTGAAGTTTCTTTTTCAAGATTAAATTTTATTATCAGACATGAGCTAGTGTTTATAAATTATAGAGATGTTTTTAGTGAACACTTATGAAATCATCAAGGTGATCACATCAACAAGAGAAAAAACAAGAACCATAGGATCCTCTCAATAGATGCAGGGAAAGCATTTGACAAAGTACAGCATCCATTCCTGATCAGTACTCTTCAGAGTTATGCACAGGGAACATTCCTCAATATCTGTAAAGCCATCTCTGAAAAGCCCACAGCAAACATCATTCTCAATGGGGAAAATGGGAGAGCCTTTCCCCTAAGATCAGGAACATGACAGGGATGTCCACCCTCACCACTGCTATTCAACACATTACCATAATTCCTAGCCAAAAGACATTCAAATTGGCAAAGGAGTCACTCTCCCTTTTCGCAGATGACAAGATACTGTACTTTGAAAACACAAAGACTCCACCCCAAGATTGCTAGAACTCATCCAGCAATTCAGCAATGTGACAGGATACAAAAATCAATGCCCAAAAATAAGCTGCACTTCTCTACACTGACAATGAGTGGGAAGAAAGAAAAATTAAGGACTCAACCCATTTACAACTGGACCACAAATCAGAAGATATATAGGAATAAACCTAACCAAAGAGGTAAAGGATCTATACCCTAAAAACTACAGAACACTTCTGAAATAAATTGAGGAAGAATCAAAGAGATGGAAAAACTTTCCATGCTCATATATTGGAAGAATAAATATTATGAAAATGTCTATGCTATGCAGGGCCTTTTACAGGTTCAATGCAATCCCTATCAAAATACCATGGACTTTCTTCAGAGAGTTGGAACAAATTATTTTAAGATTTGTGTGGAATCTGAAAAGACCCCGAATAGCCAGGGGAATATTGGGGAAAAAAAACAAAACAAAACTCCAGATCAGGGGCATCACAATGCCAGATTTCAAGCTGTAGTACAAAGCTGTGATCATCAAGACAGTGGTACTGGCACAAAAACAGACACATAGATCAATGGAACAGAATAGAGACCCCAGAAATGGGCTCTCAACTCTATGGTCAACTAATATTCGACAAAGCAGGAAAGACTATCCACTGTAAAAAGGACACTCTCTTCATTAAATGGTGTTGCGACAAGTTGACAGCCATGTACAAAAGACTGAAACTAGACTATTCTCTCACACCAGACACAATGATAAACTAAAAATGGATGAAAGATCTAAATGTGAGACAAGAATACATCAAAATCTTAGAGGAGACCACAGGCAACACCCGTTATGAACTTGGCCACAGCAACTTCTTGCAAGATACATCTATGAAGGCAAAGGAAATGAAAGCAAAAATGAACTCTATTGGGACTTCATCAGGGTAAAAGCTTCTGCACAGCAAAAGAAGCAGTCAACAAAACTAAAATACAACCTACAGAATGGGAGAAGATATTTGCAAATGACATATCAGATAAAGGGCTAGTATCCAAGATCTAATAAGAACATCAGATTCAACACCCAAGAAAGAAACAATCCAATCATCCAATGGGCTGAAGACATAACAGACATTTCACCAAAGAAGACATTTTCATGGCCAGGAAGCACATGAGAAAATGCTCTGCATCACTGGCCATCAGGGAAATACGAATCAAAACCACAATGAGATACCACCTCACAATGGTGAGAATGGGGAAAATTAACAAGACTTGAAACAACAAATGTTGCAGAGGGTGTGGAGAAAGGGGAACCCTCCTGCACTGTTGGTGGGAATGTTAACTGGTGCAGCCACTCTGGAAATCTGTGTCCTTCAACAAATGAATGGATAAAGATGATGCGGTCCATATATATAATGGAATATTACTCAGACATTAGAAGGACGAATACTCACCACTTTCTTCAATGTGGATGGAACTGGAGAGGATTATGCTGAGTGAAATAAGTCAATCAGAGAAGGACAAACATTATATGGTTTCATTCATATGGGGATTATAATAATAGTGAAAGGATTATCGGGGGGAGGAGGGGAAATGAATGGGAAAAATAGGGAGACAAACCATGAGAATCCTAACTCTGGAAAATGAACAAAGGGTTGGGGAAAGGGAGTTAGGCGGGGGGCATGGGGTGACTGGGTGATGGGCATTGAGGGGTCACCTGTCAGGATAAGTACTGGCTGTTATACTGTGGGTTGTAAATCGAATTTCAATATACATGAAACGTCAAAGATTCAGGTTACCAAATTTTGGAAGCTATTTTAAAGGTTTACCCATAAAACTTTTTTTCTTTAATTTTACATATATGCCCTTAACAATGAAAAGAAAAGTATAGGAGACAGACAAAATTGACCATTTTAAGTAGTTTTTGTGCACAGACCGCAACAGGTACAATTTGCCTAATCAATTGAGGCAACAGCAAAACTGAATAGTCCCCTCCCTTGGGACTGATTTCTTTTTTTTTTTTTTTTTTTAAGAATTTCAGAAGAGCAGGTATTACCACTCCTTCAGTGTTTGGTCGAAATTCCTGTGAGGCCATCTGGTCCTGGGCGTTTGTTTGTTGGCAGTTATTTTTATTACTGACTCAATTTCCTTGCTAGTATTCAGTCCATTGAACTTTTCACCTACTTCCTCCTTCAGTTTTTGTAGCTTCTAGACTTCTAGGAATTTATCCACTGCGTGTAGGTTGTCCAATATGTTGGTCAATAGTTTTTCATAATATTCTGTTTCAATCATTTAATGTATGTATTCAATTGGTTGCAATTTCTCCTTTATCCTTTGTGATTCTGTTTGAGTGCTTCTCCCTTCTTCTTTCATGAGTCTACCTACAAGATTATCATTCTGTTGATCTTCAAGGAACTAGATAGTGGTTTCATTAATCTGTTCTACTGGTTTTTACTTTTGTTTCTGTAACATATATTTCAGCTCTAATTTTTAGTACTTGTGGCCTTCTGCTGTTTTTTGGTTTTATTTACTGTTCTTTTGCTGAGTCCTTTAGCATAGGTTTATGTGGTTTGAGATTTTTGTTTGAGGTAGGTCTGTATTGCTGTAACCTTCCCTCTTTAGGATCCATTTTGCTGTATCTCAAAGATTCTGGACAGTGGTCTTGCCATTTTTATTTGTTTCCATGTAATTTTTTCTGTCTTCTTGGAGTTCTCCTTCGATGCATTCATTGTTTACTAGCATGGTGTAAACCACGCGTATGTGTGTTTTTCCAATTTTTTTTTCTCTTGGGATTGATTTCTAGTTCCACAGCATTGTGCTCAGAAAAGATGCTTGGTATGATTTCAATGTTTTTGAATTTTTGAGACTTGTTTTGTGGCCTGATCTGTGACCTATGCTGAAGAAGTTACCACGGGCACTTGAAAGGAATGAGTATTCTGCTGTTTGAACAAGTTTGAACCAGTGAATTAGTCCAAGTAATTGTTTCCTTTTTGATTTTCAGTTTGGGTCATCCCTCTATTAATGTAAGAGGGGTGTTAAAGTCTCCTACTATTGTTGTATTACTGTCAATTAGTTCCTTAATGCCTAATTGCTTTATGTATTCAGGTGATCCTATGTTGTGTGTACATTTATTTAAAACTGTTAAATCTTCTTGTTGTGTCATCTCCACTCTTATACATAACATCTTTGTCTCCTACTACACACTCTGTTTTAAAGTGTGTTTTGACTGGAAGAAGTGTTCCTACTCCTGCCTTCTTCAGACCTCTTGAATGATAAATATTTTTCTCCATCTGCTCGCTATCATTCAGCAGGTGTCTATAGATCTGAAATGAATCTCTACTAGTCAGCATATAAGTGAGACTTGTTTCCTTTTGTTGGTGTTGTTGCTGTTGTTGATTGAAAGAGTTTAGTTTGTTTTGTTTTATTTTTTACAGTTTTGTTTGTGAATCCACCCTGTCACCCTATGTCTTTTCATCAGAGTGTTTTGTCCATTTACATTCGTAGTAATTATTTTTGTATTCGAGTTCAATTTGCCAACATATAGCATAACACCTAGTGCTCATCCCATCAAGTGCCCCCCTCAGTGCCCATCACCCATTCACCCCAACCCCCCGCCCACTTCACTTTCCACCAGCCTTTGTTCGTTTCCCAGAGTTAGGGGTCTCTCATGTTCTGTCTGATATTTCCCACTCTGATATTTCCATTCTGATATTTCACACTCATTTCCACTCATTTCTTCTTCTTTCCCCTTCTTCCATTTCACTATTTTTTATATTCCCCAAATGAATGAGACCATATAATGTTTGTCCTTCTCCAATTGACTTATTTCACTCAGCATAATACCCTCGAGGTACATCCGACTCGAAGCAAATGGTGGGGTTTATCATTTCTAATGGCTGAGTAATAGTTCATTTCCCAGAGTAAGGAGTCTTTCATGTTCTGTCTCCCTTTTTGATATTTCCCACTCATTTTTTCTCCTTTCCCCTTTATTGCCTTTCACTATTTTTATATTCCCCAAATGAATGAGACCATATAATGTTTTTCCTTCTCCGATTGACTTATTTCACTCAGCATAATACCCTCCAGTTCCATCCACATCGAAGCAAATGCTGGGTATTTGTCATTTCCAATGGCTGAGTAATATTCCATTGTATACATATACCACATCTTCTTTATCCATTCATCTTTCGATGGACTCGAAGGCTCTTTCTACAGTTGGCTATTATGGATATTGCTGCTATAAGTATCAGGGTGGAGGTGTCCTGGCGTTTCATTGCATCTGTATCTTTGGGGTAAATCCCCAGTAGTGCAATTCCTGGGTTGTAGGGCAGATCTATATTTACCTCTTTGAGGAACCTCCACACAGTTTTCCAGAGTGGCTGCACCAGTTCACATACCCACCAAAAGTGCAGGAGGGTTCCCCTTTATCCACGTCCTCTCCAACATTTGTGGTTTCCTGCTTTGTTAATTTTCCGCATTCTCACTGGTGTGAGATGGTATCTCATTGTGGTTTTGATTTGTATTTCCCTAATGGCAAGTGATGCAGAGCATTTCCTCATGTGCTTGTTGGCCATGTCTATGTCTTCCTCTGTGAGATTTCTGTTCATGTCTTTTGCCCATTTCATGATTGGATTGTTTGTTTCTTTCCTGTTGAGTTGAATAAGTTCTTTATAGATCTTGGATACTAGCCCTTTATCTCATACATCATTTGCAAATATTTTCTCCGATTCTGTAAGTTGTCTTTGAATTTTGTTGATGGTATCTTTTGCTTTGCAAAAGCTTCTTATCTTGGTGAAGTCCCAATAGTTAATTTTTGCTTTGGTTTCTCTTGCCTTCATGGATGAATCTTGGAAGAAGTTACTGTGGCCAAGTTCAAAAAGGGTGTTGTCTGTGTTCTTCTCTAGGATTTGGATGGAATGTTGTGTCACATTAAGATCTTTCATCCATTTTGAGTTTCTCTTTGTGTATGGTAAAGAGAATGGTCTAGTTTCATTTTTCTGCATATGGATGTCCAATTTTCCCAGCACCATTTATTGAAGAGACTGTCTTTTTTCCAGTGGATAGTCTTTCCTCCTTTGTCGAATGTTAGTTGACTATAACGTTGAGGATCCACTCCTGGATTCTCTATTCTGTTCCATTGATCTATGTGTCTGTTTCTGTGCCAGTACCACACTGTCTTGATGACCACAGCTTTGTAGTCCAACCTGAAATCTGACATTGTGATGCCCCCAGCTCTGGTTGTCTTTTTGAATATTCCCCTGGCTATTAGGGGTCTTTTCTGATTCCACACAAATCTTAAAATAATTTGTTCCAACTCTATGAAGAAAGTCCATAGTATTTTGATAGGGATTGCATTAAATGTGTAAATTACCCTGGGTAGCATTTACATTTTCACAATATTAATTCTTCCAATCCATGAGCATTGAATATTTTTCCATTTCTTTGTGTCGTCCTCCATTTCTTTCAGAAGGGTTCTGTAGTTTTGGGGGTATAGATCCTTTACCTCTTTGGTTAGGATTATTCCTATGTATCTTATGCTTTTGGGTGCGATTATAAATGGGATTGACTCCTTACTGTCTCTTTCTTCAGTCTCATTTTTAGTGTATAGAAATGCCCCTGACTTCTGCGCATTGTTTTTGTATCCTGCCAGGCTACCAAATTGCTGTATGACTTCCAGGAATCTTGGGGTGGAGTCTTTTGGGTTTTCTATATACAGTATCATGTCATCTGTGAAGAGGGAGAGTTTGACTTCTTCTTTGCAAATTTGAATGCAATTTGTTTCTTTTGTTGCCTGATTGCTGAGGCTAGGACTTCCAGTACTATGTTGAATAGCAGTGGTGAGAGTGGACATCCCTGTCATGTTTCTCTTCTTAGTGGATAGGTTCCCAGTGTTTCCCCGTTGAGAATGATATTTGCTGTGGGCTTTCGTAGACGGCTTTTAAAATGTTGAGGAATGTTCCCCCTATCCCTACACTCTGAAGAGTTTTGATCAGGAATGGAATGCTGTATTATGTCAAACGCTTTCTCTGCCTGCATTGGGAGGATCATATGGTTCTTGTTTTTTCTCTTGCTAATATGATCAATCACATTGATTGTTTTACGAGTGTTGAACCAGCCTTGTGTCCAGGGAATAAATCCTACTTGGTCATAGTGAATAATTTTCTTAATGTACTGTTGGATCCTATTGGCTAGTATCTTGTTGAGAATTTTTGCATCCATGTTCATCAGGGATATTGGTCTGTAATTCTCCTTTTTGGTGGGGTCTTTGTCTGGTTTTGGAATTAAGGTGATGCTGGCCTCATAGAACCAATTTGGAAGTACTCTATCTCTTTCTATATCTTTCCAAACAGCTTTAGTAGAATAGGTATGGTTTCTTCTTTAAATGTTTGATAGAATTCCCCTGGGATGCCATCTGGCCCTGGACTTTTGTGTCTTGTGAGGTTTTTGATGACTGCTCCAATGTCCTCCCTGGTTATTGGCCTGTTCAGGTTTTCTATTTCTTCCTGTTCCAGATTTGGTAGTTTGTGGCTTTCCAGGAATGCGTCCATTTCTTCTAGATTGCCTAATTTATTGGCGTATAGCTGCTCATAATATGATTTTAAAATCGTTTGTATTTCCTTGGTGTTGGTAGTGATCTCTCCTTTCTCATTCATGATTTTATTAATTTGAGTCTTCTCTCTCTTCTTTTTAATAAGGCTGGCTAATGGTTTATGTATCTTATTAATTCTTTCAAAGAACCAACTCCTGGTTTTGTTGATCTGTTCCACAGTTCTTCTGGTCTCGATTTCGTTGAGTTCTGCTAGAATCTTAATTAACTCTCTTCTTCTGCTGGGTGTAGGATCTATCTGCTGTTTTTTCTCTAGCTCCTTTATATGTAAGGTTAGCTTTTGTATTTGAGTTCTTTCCAGTTTTTGAATGGATGCTTGTATTGCGACGTATTTCCCCCTTAGGACTGCTTTTGCTGCATCCCAAAGAATTTGAATGGTTGTATCTTCATTCTCATTAGTTTCCATGAATCTCTTTAATTCTTCTCTAATTTCCTGGTTGACCCTTACATCTTTCAGCAGGATGGTACTTAACCTCCACGTGCTTGAGACCCTTCCAATGTTCTTCTTGTGATTTAGTTCTAATTTCAAACATTATGGTGCAATAATATGCAGGGGACGATCCCAATCTTTTGGTATTGGTGAAGACCTGATATGTGACCCAGTATGTGGTCTATTCTGGAAAAGGTTCCATGTGCACTTGAGAAGAATGTTTATTCAGTTTTGTTTGGATGTAAAGTTCTGTAAATATCTGTGAAATTCATTGGTATAGTGTATCATTTAAAGCTCTTGTTTCTTTGGAGATGTTGTGCTTAGAAATCTGTCGGTTGTAGAAAGCGCTACGTTCAAGTCACCAAGTATAAGTGTATGATTATCTAAGTATGTCTTAACTTTGGTTATTGGGATCCCTGGGTGGCGCAGCGGTTTGGCGCCTGCCTTTGGCCCAGGGCGTGATCCTGGAGACCCGGGATCGAATCCCACATCGGGCTCCCGGTGCATGGAGCCTGCTTCTCCTTCTGCCTATGTCTCTCTCTCTCTCTCTCTCTCTCTCTGACTATCATAAATAAATAAAAAATTAAAAAAAAACTTTGGTTATTAATTGATTGATATACTTGGCAGTTCCCACATTCAGGACATAAATATTGATGATTGTTAGGTCATCTTGTTGGATAGATCCTTTAAATATGATATAGTGTCCCTCTTTATCCCTCACTACAGTCTTGGGGATAAACTTTAGTTTATCTGATATAAGGATGGCTACCCCTGCTTTCTTCTGAGGACCATTTGAATGGTACATGGTCCTCCAAACTTTTATTTTCAGGCTGTAGATGTCCTTATGTCTAAAATGAGTCTCTTGTAAACAGCAAATAGATGGGTCCTGCTTTTTCATCCAGTCTGAAACTTCGCGCCTTTTGATGGGGTCATTAAGCCGATTCACATTCAGAGTTACTATTGAAGGATGTGAATTTAGTGTTATCATAATGCCTATTCAGTCATGGTTTTTGTGGATTGTTTTCTTGGACTTCCTCTTTCTATTACATAATCCCCCTTAATATTTCTTGCAGAGCTGGCTTGGTGGTCACATATTCTTTCAGTTTGTTGCCTATCTTGAAAGCTCTTTATCTCTCCTTCTTTTCTGAATGAGAGCCTTGCTGGATAAAGTATTCTTGGCTGTATGTTTGTCTCGTTTAGGACCCTGAATATATCCTGCCAGCACTTTCTGGGCTGCCAGGTCTTTGTTGAGAGGTCTGCTGTTAATCTAATATTTCTCCACATAAAAGTTAGATATTTCTTGTCTCTTGCTGCTTTAAGGATCTTCTCTCTATCTTTGGAATTTCCAAGCTTCACTATTAAATGTCGAGGTGTTGAATGTTCTTTATTGATTTTGGGGGGTATCTCTCTATTTCCTGGATATGAATGCCCGTTTCCCTTCCCTGTAACTCTGTGGGAGAGAGGACTGTTTCTGCTTCTTTCCTTTGAGGTGAGTTTTTCCTTCTAGTCATTTTGCTCCGTGCAGTGTGGCCCAAAACAAGTTGTATTGGGAAAAGGAGAAAAATGATAGAAGAGAAAATAGGAAAAAAAAAGGGATCTCTGGGTGGCGCAGTGGTTTGGCGCTTGCCTTTGGCCCAGGGCACGATCCTGGAGACCTGGGATCGAATCCCACGTCAGGCTCCTGGCGCATGGAGCCTGCTTCTCCCTCTGCCTGTGTCTCTGCCTCTCTCTCTCTCTGTGTGTGTGACTATCATAAATAAATAAGAAATTAAAAATAAAAGAAAAAGAAAATAGGAAAAAAAGAAAGAAAATGGGGGGGAAAGCAAACAGAAAACAAAAAACAAAGGGGAGTATCCTCTGATTCTATATACTGTAAATTCCTTGACTTCCCCTGGATCTTTCCAGTGCTGCTTGGTCAATAACTTGTTTTTTTCCCTGTCTGTCTAGCTGGTCTTCTGGGGGAGTGACCTGCTTTGCTGATTCCCAGGTGTGTGCACCTGGGAGAGCTGCTCAGCCCTCTGCCTCGTGCATGGCTCAGCAGGAGTTGTTTATCCTGTGAGACCCCATGAGGAACAACAACAGTGGCGGTGGCCAGCTCTGGGGCCCTGGATTCAGCTCCCACAGTAAGTATGGAGCTCTACGTCTGCAGGGTCCTGGATGCTATGGGGGAGGGGGCTGCCGATCTGCACAGCTCTGGGCCGCCCAGTGGCAGGAACGTCCTGGCTATCCTTTGTCCCCCCGGCCTCTGCCTGTCCTGAGGGCAGCACCAGATCCTGGGCTGTGTCCCCCAGCGTCCTGGGGTCTGGGGCCTGCGCCGCTGGAATCGCACTCCCGGGGCCGCTCAGCCCCTTCTGGTTGGAGCGGCTGCCTGAGCTGCTGTCCAAGCTGCTCCTGGGCCCCACCTTACCTGAGCTGCAGCCCTTTAGGGAGCTTGGCTGGTGCGTGGTGCGCTCTCCCTCTATTAGTGCCCCTGGGAGTCTGAGGGCGTCCCGCCCCTTCCTGGGATACTGGTCCAACTCCTTGGGAGTGCCTTTCTGTCCGGGAAGATTGGTGAAGCTCCTGCTTCTCTGGGTCAGGGCTTTCCTGTCCTGGGGGCACTCGCTGAGCGGCTCAGCCTGGCTCCTCGTGGGGCCCCTCCCCCTTGGATGCTTTTTTATTTCTTTCCTTTTTTTCTGTCTTCCTACCTTGATAGAAGCATGAACTCTTCTCACTGTGTCATTCCAGCTGTTCTCTCTTTATATCTCAGGCCGAATTCATGGGTTTTCAGGATGATTAGAAAGTTATCTAGGTAATTTGGTGGGGACAGGTGACTTGGGGACCCTACTCTTCCCCCATCGTAGTGATTATTGATCAGAATACATATATTGCCATTTGATTACTCAGGTCATCAGCTTGGTGGCATTCACCTCATGGAACCTCCTGAATCCTCCTCTCTCATTCGTCATATTTCAAAGCTCCTGACAGAAAAGGTTCATGTACCCCATGATATAACCGAAGTACAAGATGTTAGAGGTCAAGCCCAGTTAGCAATTTCAGACAAGACAGTGTAAGTGTGTACACTTAGTGTAAACTGGTGAATGTCTGGGACCACAGACATCAGAACAACAAAGACCTAAAAGTCATCTTGTCCAGCAAGGAGAGTGTGGTGGTTTCTCTGGCCAAAGCATTATTCTGGCAAGGGACAACTGATGTCTGATCCATCAGGTCCCAGCCAGGGAAGAGTGGCTACTACGCATCCGACCAAGAAGCTGGGGCCTTCAGGGAATTTCTGCCTTCAAGAGAGCTGCCAAAGGAAATACAGGAAGGCAGGAAATCCTAGCTCAGAAGTCAGCACAGATGTTCATGGAACCTGGCCCAGGTGTGACCTTCAATGTACACAAATATCTTTCCCCCTCAAGAAAACCAAGAGGGAAAGGAATTCAGAGATCACTGACGAGGATCCCAGGAGGATTCCAGTGTTGGTCAGGGGTGAAGTTGGAACCCCTGGAGTGAGACTGAGGATGGAAAGTCCTGCCTGCCCTTATTTCATCCACTAATTATCTTCCACTGGCCTCATGCCTTCCATGTGCAGGATATAGTCTCTTTACATGTTTGTCCCCACTTTAGTGTTGATGCAATTCCAGAGGTGGAACTAGACAACTACACGTTCCTAATAATGGAACTGTCAAACCCTAAAACCCAAGCCAAAATCATCTACATCGCAGAAAGTGGCAAGAAAAAGTCCTCCTTCCTTTAAACTGTACAAAGGGAGCCACTGTCCTTGGGCAGGAGGTAGTTCTGGCAAGTGGTATCCTTCAAGACCCCCAATTCAGTGATTGTTGCTATTCCTGTGGAAATACCTCCAACCTCTAAATCTCAGCAGTTAAGAAGAGGTGTTTCTGCTGTTTGCCCGAGTTCCTTACACTGTCCTCTGAGAAAGGAGGGCTTGGGGATGCCCTTCAGTAGCTAGGGAGGAAGGCTGGATCTTCTACTTTTTCCCACATACAAGAGCTGATGACTCTGTAAGATTTCCTGTTTAAAATGAGCATAAGAGGGTAACCTGGGTGGCTCAGTGTTTGAGCATCTGCCTTTGTCTCAGATCATGATCCTGGAGCCCTGTGTTTGAGTCCCATGACAGGCTCCCCACAGGGAGCCTGCCTCTCTCTCTGTGTCTCTCGTGAATAAATAAAGAATATTTAGGGGGGGAAAAAGAAAATGAATATGAGACTCTTCAAGTCTTTTAGATTACTATAGGAAGTAAAAGAACGAAACTACTCCTGGACTCTAAAAAGGCTTTAATATTATAATATTGAAATCTACCATTTACTCTTTAAGATGATGAAATATTGGTCCTCCAAATAAGTGAAGAGACGGAAGGAAGTGTTGTTGAGCAGACGGGTCCCATGCCCGCTGTTGCCCCTGGACACCAGCTCAGGCTGAGGTTGACTGTGGCCAGTTCTTTCTGTTTGTGAGCTAGGTTTGGGGCGCCAGCTAGCAGGACAAGATGTAGCTAAGGACAGAGTGACACATGTCAGTTGAGCAGGAGCTTCAATTCAGGAGTTTTTCCTGATATTTTCGAAGGAGCTGGAGCCTGGTGCCCCAGCAGCAAGGTTGGAGGCTGCCCCAGGAGCCATATTAGAAGGATCCCTGGAGTGGCCACCTGAGGAGTCTACCCCTACCCTCATTCAGCTCCTGATGGGCCTCACCTCTCCTCTTCACTGAGCCACTTCCCAGACTGGAACCAGGCCCTAAATGGATGCTTGGGCTCTACGTTGTAATGATCTGCAGCCACCTGGAGCAGCATGATCTCGGTCATGAATCTGCATTCCTGGGCCAAAAGAGAAGGACAGGATGCATGAAGAGCCTGGGTGGGGAAGCTACAAGTCTTTGGAGGGCTGAGCACTGGGACAGGGGAACAGTGCTGGGTCTTTGACACATGGCAACACCCCCGTCCTACAAATTCATCCCAACTTGTTCTCAGAGGTGAGTATAAACTGCCCCTGCTCTGGCAAGTTATCCTTGATGGCCATTCCTCTGTCCTCACTTACTGCATGGGACTTTTTCCTTATTATGAAACTATTCCCAAAAATGTGAGAATGAAGGGATGGAAGCAAGGAATGATCCTCCTGGGGACATCTCTGACAGCCACAGCCCTACCCTTTCCTACAGGAAGTCATAGAGAGCCTCACCTTATTCTTCTTCCGGTGGTTGAACTCATTGCCCTGGAAAGCAGACAACCAAAGTCTGTCAGTGAGAGGACTCCGGTGATTACTGGCTGCTAATACCCACCCCTTCTCATGTTGCACTAAGGCCAGGCACACAAGGGGCCATGACTTCCCGGATGACAGGACTGCAATCTAGGTCAGGCTCTGGGAGCCAGGGAAAGGAAGACATGGGGTGGCAGTTCTGGCATCCTATAGCACAGGAAGGGGAGGCCAAAGCCTCAAGTGGGCAGGAGATGCTAGGCTCTTTAAGTGCCCGCTCAAGTTGGAGATCCTGACTTCACTCTGCCCCCACAGGCAATCTCAAAGGGACAGGCTGAAGTCAACCCAGACTAACCTCGTGCTGCTTTGCATTCAGGCAGCAGATTTGATCTCAGGACCAGTGAACTAAGTGCAGCCTCCCTTTACTCATCACAGACATGGGCAAGTAACTCTAGCTCACAGGGGCAGCGGGGAGGCTGTCACAAGGGGAAAATTTGCCAAGGACTGAGAGCTCAGGGCTCAGTTCAGGGGTTCTGTGCTCCCACACATCAGGATTCTGGCCCCTCCTTCCCAGCCCTCAGGCTCATGCACCTCCAGGTACTCCTCCATTGCAGCATCTAGCATGAGCAGGTCAGTGAGGAAGGTGCCAAGGAAGGGGACGACACCCTGTGTCAGGGGGTTGGGGGTGGAGTGAGTTCCTGCTCTCTCGTGTCCACAGCGATCCTCCCCGGGAAACATTCAGCCTCCTGGCCCACCCCAGCTTACCACATGGTGCAGACAAGGACCCTTCCCTCACCCTCCAAGAACATCAGAGTCCTCCTAATTATTTCAAGGGCGTGCTTTAGAAAATCATTGTATATGTGGCCCTGGGCCCCTGTCCACCGACAAACACATTTGTATCTAGGTTTAGATACAGGTCACTTCAAAAGAAGGGATTTAGAAGCTGTGGCAACAGGAGGTGGAGCTGGAGTTGGAAGGCCCCACCTGTCTTGATTTGGGGGCTTCCAGCTTTCAGAGAAGACCCCCGTCTCCTCTGGATTCGAGGCCATGTATCTGGGCCATGCTCAGCTTCTTCTGCCACTCCCTCTTCCATGCTCTCTGAACATTTACCCCCAGGGTTCCAAGTTTAGATGGACGTTCCTGCAGGGCTAAGGACAAGTTCCTCAAGATCATAATCACCTCAGGCTGCTTCTCCCCACCATCTTTGACTCAGACCCTGGACATCTGACGCAAGGCAGAGGGTAGCATGCTACGTTATCCTTAAGCCTGCCATCTAGTGATTCTAGAACAATCTCAGCTCCATATTCACTCCCTGTGTGACTTTGAGCTTGCAGTCTGGCCTCCCTGAGCCTGGTTCCTCACTGGGAAAGGTTGAGAATTCCAGCTACCTCCCTTGGTCTCCTGAGGACCCAGTGTCCTATTCCTATCATCATTGTTGTGGCCCTCATCCCATCCAAACCCCTAACTGAGCAGAGGCATGTCCTCTGGGCTCTCAAGTTTGGTAGAGGCCCCCATCTGGACCAGCTGGTGTCAGGGAGCTCGTGTGTCCAGCCTAGGGATTCTGGTAGAGCAGCAACTGCTTTTCTACCCCTTGTGGATTTTCACCCCTGGCTGTGTCCACATTCATGCAAAAGGCTTCACTCCCTGGAGGAATGCTCCTGGCCAGTCCCTAATTCATTCACGAAGGACACTGTTGCTCCCACACCTCTTCTCTTTCTATACCAACACCTTCCATGCTACCTTGATAAGCAGGTTCCTGCTCTGTGGATTGTCTTTGGTGCACAATTTTAAAACATGTTCGAATGTTATTCCTGAATAGAGAGAAAGAAGGCAGGATGGATGTTGGAATACTATGGTAGGGTTGAGTGCAAGTCCCTATGATCTGAGACCTCAAAGGAGTCAAACTGCTGGATCACGGTTTTCTTTGGGTTCCTCTGAGCACTTAGGTCATTGGAGGACACAGGAGGGAGCTCTCTTGTGGGTCATCCACTGCATCCAGTCCCCTATTAATTGAACAGCTCTCCTTTGGTCAGTTTTTGTTTCAATTGGGAAGAGACTTTAGTTGCTGTAATGTTCATATCCTAAAACTTTTAATTCAGCTCAGCCCAGTCTCCCCAAATGGGGACATTTGGAGGCATGGTGGCCTATTCCCCAGGAAGGAGGAGAAAATAACCTGCCCCCCTGCCCGCCCACGTCCTGTTTCATGGTTTGCTGCCTCCTAGGAAGTCCAGGGTGACTGAGGGGGTGAAAAGGACAGGCATATGGGACATCCCTCACCCTTCATGGTCCTTCTGGAGAGAGGACCCCTCACCTGGAAACTTTGGTCCATGTGATCTTCAGGCGGTGAATTGAGGCACTCTGAAGAGCAGAGATGATGGCATTCATGGAAGAGTAGTTCCGCAAGATTTGACAGGCCTGGGGACGGAAGAGAATGAGCTGTCAGGTGGATAGCAGGAGCCCAATTTCCTGGAGAGCTGCACTCCTCTTCAGTGTCAGTCTCCTCTCCTGGATGAGACAGATGTCTAGGGACCTACAGAAGGGCACGTGGAAGACCCAGCGAGGAGCACTGCTGGGGAGAGGGGGCATTTTCCTTCACTCCAAGGAAAGAGTCATGTAGGAACTGAGCATCCCAAAATTGGGCCATGCAAGGAAAGGTCAGCATGCCCCTTGAAAGAAGAACTCAGACCAGAGACTTCCAACATTGAGAACTGATCAAGGACAGAGCAGTTCCCGAGGCTCAGGAGAGCAAGTCAGCTGGGCCTCCTGTAGGCTTACCTTGGCCACCTTGATCCAGTGCTCCACCACCATGGCCTGTCCCGGGCCATCATGCGTGCGTTGCCAAGGAAGGTGGTGATGACGCAGTTGGACACATCGTTGAACTGGGTGATGGTGGCATGGACTGTGCATGGCAGGTGCTCATTTCCAGGTTCATTTCGCTTGGACCAAATGGCACCCAGGCACTGTTGGGGCAGCAGCTTCTTGAACAGATCCTAGAGAATAGGGGGACACTCGCTCTCACAGCCATTTCACATGCAAGATTCATGTCCTATGTAGGGGTCCCATGTCAGAGCTGGGGCTCAGCAAGCGCAGAAAGTGGCCTGAACCCAGTTAGAGTCCCTGGATTGCACTCCATTCCTCTTCCCTGAGGGAGCCCAGTACAGGATGAACGAGGAGCGGATACTGCCGTGGGGGAGCAGAGGAAGGAGGGCATTTGTACCCTGATCATCCCCACTAACTTCAAGTTCAAGGGGGCTCCTCAGAGGGGCATCTTCCCCTCCCAGTGTTCATGCCTCTGGTCCTACTCCCCTTTCAGCAGCACATTCTCACAGAGAGAGGTACAACCACAGGTTTATCTCCCTGCCCTGTACTTCACACATTAGATGACTAATAAATGTAGGTTGCTCAGCCTCCAAGGCAGATGTGTGGGTGAGCCGTGGGCTTGGCCGCACACAGTGAGTTGCCCTCCTCCACCCAAGGACCAGTGCCTGCCCATTTGCCTATCAGTTCTGGCTCATTTAATTGACACAGGAACTCTGCATCAGTCCTTGCCAGGGTCTATCTCCAAAGTCTGCAGCTGGACAGTGAAAGCAAGGGTTTGAGGAACTGGACGGGTTGATGTGGTTCGTAAGTGATGGAGCTGAGATTTGGACCCTGACCTTACAAGCCCACATCAGGGAAGGGCAGGTCTGGGGTAGATGACAGCAGAAAGAAAGCCTGCCCCGGCCCCGGCCCCGTCCTGGGAGCCCAGCTGCTCACCACATCTATGGATGTCAATTGCTCTGCCACCAGCTTGGGAGGGAAGTCCATGAGACCGGGCTTCTCCTCATGTAGCTGGTGCTCGGGAGTTATGCACCAGTGGCAGGTCGCCTCTGGGGCTGGAGGTGGCTCTGTCTCTATGTTTAGGGAAGGAGTTACAATTCCCAGGAAAGCTGGTGGTCGAACTGACTGCAGCTCATGACCTGGTACACATGCAGAAGAAGACATGAGCTCTTGTTCCAGATCTGGAACAGCTGATCGAGGAGATGCTGGAAGGAGCCATGGAGCTGGCACTGGGACAGGATAAAGAGAAATGTTTGTCCACAAGACTGACTTGCCCCATGCCCTTCCAAAAACAGGGCAGATTCCATGGCCAATAGAGAAACCCCCAGTCCCTGAACCGCACTGCAGATAGTCTTCCCAGCTTGCAATCCCCCTTACCCTCTGACTCTGTGTCTGCCTCAGTGAGCTGCAGAATTTCCCGTGGCATCACGGTAATGGAGGTATGGCAATTCATGTCCCAGTCATGCAAATTTGCCTGCACCCAGGCCCCCTTTCCTTTGAAACAGGCACAGTGCAGGGACTGCCAGGTGTCCTGCAGTTTCTGGTCAGGCCAGGTACCCAAGATGGGAGAGAGGGTGCTGGGGAGAGTCATATGTGGAGCAGCATCAGAGCATGGCCTTTCATGCCACATGGTACTTCCATAGCACCATTCTGTCTGTGTGGGCCCCAGAGAATGTCCCCAGCATGACTTCCAACCCCCCTATTGCTGTCCTTGCAGTGGATGATCCGGTCATCCAGAAAACCTGTATGAGTCTCGTTTTTCTACTTAGCCTGTTTTCTCAATGGCCAAGGGCCTCGTCTACTCCATCCTTCATGCACACCAGTATCAGGGCTTAGGTTTGTGGCAGATTGGTGAGTGGTCTGCTCACCAAAGTTCTGTTCTTGGCCCCAGTTGTGGAGGTCAGAAGAGGTGGTATAGAGAGGTGCAGGAAGAGATGAGACAGTTGAAGAGATGGATGTTTGAGGCACCGAATCAGCCCAGACTGTGCTCTGCTTCCCAGAGGGCTTGGGACCCCATCTACAGCTCCCTTTGACTCATTTCCCTCTTCACAGGAAGCCCCAAAAATGAAACCCTCCCAATGGAAATCAAGAGACCTATGAGATCCATGACTCTGAGAGTTACTCCCCAGCCACAAACCCTTAGTCTCCCAACATGCTCTGTGGAGAAATTAAGGTTCTCCTTCTGGATCCAAAGATCAATCAAAGTTTTACTTGATCTTTCCCAAAAATTTTTAAGGATATTTATTAGAGCGAGCGAGTGAGTGAGCAAATAAGCATGGTGACCAGGCTCCCCACTGAGCAGGGAGCCCAATGGAGGGCTCAAACACAGGACCCTGGGATAACAACCTGACCTTATGGCATAGGCCTACCTGAATGAGCCCCTAAGTGCCCTTACTTGATCTTATGGTCCATGATAATGGTCCAGATATGGGTGGATCCATTCATTCCTTGAGGCGGCCATGAAGATGTCACATCTAAAAAACTATGGACATGTGTGCCTACGACATACAGAGTGATTGTCTGACACTCTGATTAGTCTTGGGACCGAGACACTGTACCTTCTTTATTCCTTCAATTATCTCAGTGAATAGAAATGTGTCTGCAACACGAGGTGCTCAATATATATTATTGGAGAAGGAATCCCAACCAGCACTTTCTGTATACTGAGTGGAACTTGAGCTGCTCTGCCTTCCCCCAGTGACCTCTACTCTTATGAGGACAGAGTATCAGGACCTCTTACTTATGTGGACAGAGTATCAGGACCAGTTAGATGGAATCTCAGAAGTCCTTTGCATACAGGAAAACTGCCTGCTTTGCATGTGCTTCTGTAAAACCAGAAGTGCCACAGGCCCACAGGGGTTGATGTGGAGACCTTCTTAGCTGTGGAGAGAAAACTGCTACACATGAAGATGCCCAGCAGCCCTTTCTACAGAGCCAGGCACCAGATAAGTCTATGCCTTGTTTTCTCTCAGGATTTCCACAGTAGCCCGATGAGGTTCATCCTCTTACCACAGCACTTTTCAGAGGAGCAAAAGGAAGCTCAGAGAGGTGCAGTGACATTCCCAAAACATACTGGCAGTAGAGGCGAGCCTCCCCCCTCCCCCATGCTGCATATGGGGTGGTCACTCACTTGGGGAATTGCTGGCCCAGGACCTGTTGGGCTGTGGTGAACACCTGGTAGATACAGGAAATGACTGGGTTGTTTGCGAGGCTTCTATCCTGGAAGGATGGTACCAAGGACTGTACAAAATTATCCATTCTCCCTTCTTTGAGCATCAGCATGGTCCTGGCCTCACCCAGGAATAAGGTTGATTCCTTTTCACACCAGAGACACAAGGAGGAGCACTGTAGTCAGCTTCCAAACCAAGAACCACTGTGAAGATCAGGGTCTGGCTCTCAGACCAGAGACTCCCATCCCCTTGGGAAGTTCTACAGGACAAGGGACTTGAGTGCCCACACAGAAAAAGGTTTGAGGCTTCAAAGTATCATTGGTTTTAGGGAAGACATGGCAAACTTCAACACATTCTGTTAGCTGAGCAACAACAGCATTCCTCTCAACTAATAGTTTTATGAAGACCAGTATGCCATTAAGTCTTCAGTTTTGGCCTCACACAGAACACAGAGGGCTAGACCCTCACATGCTGCTTAAGATCACATACATTGCAGCTGAGAAGAGACCAGAGCGTGAGCTGCATGGGGTTTCCCTTAAGCTGATGTGGCTTGGTCTGTTCCTGACATAGGGAGGAAGGGTCAGGGGAAAACTACCTTCTCCTGCAAGGCCCAAGGGCATCAGTTGTTTCTAGTCTGTGTTCTGGTCTTGCCCTGATCATCTCTGTGTCTTGAGTTTGACCATGAATGTGGACCTGTTCTTACCGCAGACCTTCAATGGAAGTAGTTGGTGGCCTGATGCCCCTGTGCTTGTCAGAGGAGTTGGAGGAGTTCAACTCTTGGAGCAACTCATCCAAGATCTCCTGGGTGGGTCATTACAAAAAGAGCCAGCTACTGGTGCCAGGAGGCATCAGAGGCCTTCCCCCTAATCTGGGGTTCCAGGTTATGGCAGATCTAGCAACCAAAACAGTCTGTGGGGACACATACGGTGTTCCTTGCAGCACTGCAGAAATGGCAAGAGAATGGCATCAGGTCACGTGCCAAGGGTCTCGAAAATCTGAATCCGTGTGGCAGACCGCCTCATTTATGGACCTATAAGATCTATAGGGATACAGCTCATGTCCTGTTGGGCCTACAATGATTTGATGTGTTCTGAGAGACGACATGTTATAGAGAAACATATAGAATCTATTGAGAGAAACTATATAAACATTCTATATGAAAACATATAAAATGGCTTCATCACACCCTTTTGTGTTAAATCACCCTCTTAGTGTGATGATTTGGAAAGGCTCGGAGAAGGTCTGCAGGGACAGTGGAGCTGGCTTCTACACAGGATAGCTGGGAGGAGTACGTGAAATAATAAAAACAGAAGTAAAACGCAAAGATACTCATGGCTTTGTGACCCCCCCCCCACCAACTCCTAAAAAACATGAAATATATTCTGCACTTATCCAATACAGGTGAAGAGTGTCTTCCCACATCATACGTAGCTGGAGGATAGGCGTGGAGGTTCAGAGGTCTCTGCGGTTGGGCTGGTGCGACACTCCTGTGGAAACACTATGGGAGGGCCCCAGTTTTCTCTCCATGTTTGTGTGGGTGCCATATTTCTGTGGTGAGCCCTCTTCCCTTTCTCACCTCAGAGCAGCACTGATCCTTGTTTCTCTGGTGCACCTGATAATTGTCTAGGGAGTTGGAATAGTTGAAGCCACAGACCATCTCCTCCAAGATCTCCTGGATGCAGCTCTGCAAAGACAGGGCCCCGTATATACAGGGCCAAGAGACATTAGGGTCCTCCCTCGACATCACCCCCAAGGGGACACCCCCATTAGAAATTGCATTCTCCTGTTCAGGCCAGAGGTGCAGCTGTGGAGACATCTGACAAGGAGGAAGCCAGGTGAAAGAAGCTCTTGGGCTCATGACTAATATATTGGAAGTTGAGCTTGGTGCCCAGAACTCACCTTCTCATCATGCCTGCTATGACCTGGGGTCTGAACATAAAAGATGTATCAGGCTTCCAACTCCTGGAAGCTGGTCTGTGCCCAGGAAGGGCATGTTCCTCTCCTCTGTCCCCTCTACACACACGCACACACACACATACACAGACCCAGACACACATAAACCCACACAGTAAGGTGTAAGAGGTGTACTCCTGCTCAGCTGAGATCACAGTGTGGTCTCCTCACCAGTGGGCTGCCCCAGGTTGCCTTGTGGTACCTGTTGATGTCTCCCACTACATAGCCAGAAGCGCTGGAGAAGAGGGCTGAGCTGACATAGCGACATGAAAATCTCTCACTCTGGACTCAGAGTGCCTGAAAGTAGGACAACAGTAACAGAACATCTTGTTCTCTTGACCGTCTGCAGTTAAGTGAGCTGGAAAGCGGGACCTGGTTCCCACAGGTTCCTTGTTACCGGAGTTCCCCATCAGTTGTGGGCCTGTCACCAACGAAGTGAAGTCACTTTTTCAAGATTCTGGGACCTGGGCCCCTTCCTTCAGTCAGACCTATCCAGAGCCCCTTCTTGGCAGATGCATGCTATAACATGTCATCTTAACTGTACATGATGAGCTAAAAAAATACCATAGACACAACCCTCTGAACATGCAAGTAAGGTCTACCTTTGAGAACACGGAGCTGAATTCAGACCTTTATTTCTCTGTTTTCCCAGTGCTGTGTCCTACCTAACCCACTGGGTCTATTAAATAGTCCACAGTTTCCCAACCTGCCCTGTGGGATCAGGCTACAATCTACTTCCTAGGCACATCACCGGGTGTCTATGGATGATATTTATAATGCGTGTGGGCTGGTATCCTGTGTATCTGAGGCACAAATATAAGGATGGAAGATTGACCAGAAGGGGGTTAATGAACCATGGAGTACCACTTGAAAGTTGCCTGGGTTCCAGCAATGTAATATCACAATAGCACGTTCCCTCTGTCCTCATTTCAATGGGGGCACCACGATGGGGTGGAAATGCTCCAAGAGGCACACATTGTCACCTTCTGTAGCAAAACTAGCCAATTATTTCCTCTTATACTTAGAAGGGGACCGGGTTGCCTCATTTTGGCCTCAGCTGCAGCCATTACAATGGCTCACAGGATCCTGACCTATGGTATAAGTATACCTGTGTAACCCCGAGGTGCTTCGTGACTGGCTTATGACCAATCTAGTGCTTTCTACACTCGATAGGTCTTCTAAGCACAACATCTCCAAAGAAACAAGAGCTTTAAATGATACACTGGACCAGATGGATTTCACAGATATCTACAGAACTTTATGTCCGAATGCAACTGAATACACATTCTTCTCAAGTGCACATGGAACTTTCTCCAGAATAGATCACATACTGGGTCACAAATCAGGTCTTATCCAATACCAAAATATTGGGATAGTCCCCTGCATATTTTCAGATCGTAATGATTTGAAATTAGAATTAAATCACAAGAAGACATTTGGAAGGATTTCAAAAATGTGGAGGTTAAGGACCATCCTGCTAAAAGATGAAAGGGTCAACCAGGAACATAAGAAAGAATTAAAAAGATTCATTGAAACTAATGAGAATGAAGATACAACGATTCAAATTCTTTGGGATACAGCAAAAGCAGTTCTGAGGGGGAAATACATCGCAATACAAGCATCCCTCCAAAAACTGGAATGAACTCAAATACAAAAGCTAACCTTACACCTAAAGGAGCTAGAGAAAAAGCAGCAAATAGATCCTACACCCAGCAGAAGAAGAGTTAATAAACATTCGAGCAGAATTCAATGAAATAGAGACCAGAAGAACTGTGGAACAGATAAGATAAAAAAAGAAAAAAACAGGAGTTAGTTCTTTGAAAGAATTAATAAGACCATTAGCCAGCCTAATTAGAAAGAAGAGAGAGAAGACTCAAATTAATAAAATCATGAATGAGAAAGGAGAGATCACTACCAACACCAAGGAAATACAAACGATTTTAAAAACATATTATGAGCAGCTATATGCTAATAAATTAGGCAATCTAGAAGAAATGGATGCATTCCTGGAAAGCCACAAACTACCAAAACTGGAACTGGAAGAAATAGAAAACCTCCCAAGGGCAGCCCCGATCGCGCAGTGGTTTAGCGCCGCCTGCAGCCTGGGGTGTGATCCTGGAGACCCAGGATCGAGTCCTGCATCGGGCTCCCTGCATGGAGCCTGCTTCTCCCTCTGCCTGTGTCTCTGCCTCTCTCTTTGCTCTCTCTGAATGAATAAATAAATAAATCTTAAAAAAAAAAAAGAAAACCTCCCAAGACAAAAACCTCCCAAGACACAAAAGTCCAGGGCCAGATGGCTTCCCTGGGGAATTCTATCAAACGTTTAAAGAAAAAAACATACTTATCTACTAAAGCTGTTCAGAAATATAGAAAGAGATGGAATATTTCCAAATTCATTCTATGATTCCAGAATCACCTTAATTCCAAAACCAGACAAAGACCCCACGAAAAAGGAAAATTATAGACCAATATCCCTGATGAATATGGATGCAAAAATTCTCAACAAGATACTACCCAATAGGATCCAACAGTACATTAAGAAGATTATTCATCATGAAAAGGAGGATTTATCCCTGGGATGCAAGGCTGGTTCAAAACTCATAAAACAATCAATGTGATTCATCATATCAACAAGAGCAAAAACAAGAACCATATGATCCTCTCATTAGATGCAGAAAAAGCATTTGACAAAATACAGCATCCATTCCTGATAAAAACTCTTTACAGTGTAGGGATAGAGGGAACATTCCTCAACATCTTAAAAGCCATCTATGAAAGGCCACAGCTAATATCATTCTCAATGGGGAAGCACTGGGAGCCTTTCCCCTAAGATCAGGAACAAGATAGAGATGTCCACTCTCACCACTCCTATTCTATATAGTACTAGAAGTCCTAGCCTCAGTAATCAGGCAATAAAAAGAAATAAATAGCATTCAAATTGGCAAAGAAGAAGTCAAACTCTCCCTGTTCACTGATGACATGATACTCTACATAGAAAACCCAAAAGACTCCACCCCAATGTTGCTATAACTCATGCAGCAATTTGGCAGTGTGGCAGGATACAAAATCAATGCCCAGAAGTCAGTGGCATTTCTATACACTAACAATGAGACTGAAGAAAGAGAAATTAAGGAGTCAATCTCATTTACAATGGCACCCAAAAACATATGATACCTTGGAATAAACCTAACCAAAGAGGTAAAGGATCTATACCCAAAAACTACAGAACACTTCTAAAAGGAATTGAGGAAGACATGGAAAAATATTCCATGCTCATGGATTGGAAGAATGAATATTGTGAAAATGTCAATGTTACCCAGGACAATTTACACGTTTAATGCAACCCTATCAAAATACCATGGACTTTCTTCAGAGAGTTGGAACAAATTATTTTAAGATTTGTGTGGAATCAGAAGAGACCCTGAATAGCCAGGGGCATATTCAAAAATAAAACCATAGCTTGGGGCATCACAATGCCAGATTTCAGATTGGAATACAAAGCTGTGGTCATAAAGACAGTGTCGTACTGGCACAGAAACAGACACATAGATCAATGGAACAGAATAGAGAATCCAGGAGTGGACCCTCAACTTTATGGTCAACTAATATTCGACAAAGGAGGAAAGACTATCCACTGGAAAAAGACAGTCTCTTCAATATATAGTGCTGGGAAAATTGGACATCCATATGCAGAAGAATTAAACTAGACCACTCTCTTGCACCAGACACAAAGATAAACTCAAAATGGATGAAAGATCTAAATGTGAGACAAGATTCATTCAAAATTCTAGAGAACACAGGCAACACCCTTTTTGAACTCGACCACAGTAACTTCTTGCAAGATACATCCATGAAGGCAAGAGAAACAAAAGCAAAAATGAACTCTTGGGACTTCATCAGGATAAGAAGCTTTTGCAGAGCAAAGTATTCAGTCAACAAAACTAAAAGACAACCTACAGAATGGGAGAAGATATTTGCAAATGATGTGTCAGATAAAGGGCTAGTATCCAAGATCTATAAAGAACTCATTCAACTCAACACCAAAGAAACAAACAATCCAATCATGAAATGGGCAAAAGACATGAACAGAAATCTCACAGAGGAAGACATAGACATGGCCAACAAGCACAAGAGAAAATGCTCCATATCACTTGCCATCAGGGAAATACAAATCAAAACTGCAATGAGATTCCACCTAACACCAGTGAGAATGGGGAACATTAACAAGGCAAGATACCACAATTGTTGGCGAGGATGTGAAAAAAGGGGAACCCAACCCTTGCACAGTTGGTGGGAATGTGACCTGGTGCAGCCACTGTGGAAAATGGTGTGGAGGTTCCTCAAAGAGTTAAAAATAGATCTGCCCTAAGACCCAGCGATTGCACTGCTGGGGATTTACCTCAAAGATACATGCAATGTAACGCCGGGACACCTCCATCCCCATGATTCTAGCAGCAATGTCCACAATAGCCAAACTGTAGAAGGAGCCTTGGTGTCCATCAAAAGATGAATGGATAAAGAAGTCGTGGTCTCTGTATACAATGGAATATTACTCAGCCATTAGAAACAACAAATACCCACCATTTGCTTAAGTGTGAATGGAACTGGAGGGTATTATGCTGAGTGAAATAAGTCAATTGGAGAAGGAGAAATATTATGTGGTCTCATTCATTTGGGACCATAAAAATAGTGAAATGGAATAAAGGAGAAAGGAGAGAAATGGGTGGGAAATATCATAAAGGGGGACAGAACATGAAAGACTCCTAACTCTGTGAAACGAACTAGTGGTGGTGGAAGGGGAAGAGGGTGGGGGTTGGGGGTGACTAGGTGATGGGCACTGAGGTGGGCACTTGATGAGATGAGCACTGGGTGTTATTCTACATGTTGGCAAAAATGAACACCAATAAATAAATTTATAAATGAAAAGAAATTAGTATTAATCTTTTTCGAACTCTACTGATTTTTTAAAATATTTTTTTTCTCATTAGGAATTTATTTTCAGAGCAGTTTTAGGTTCATAGAAACATTGATACAAAGTAAAGAGACTTCCCATATAACTGCTCCCACCACACATGGTCCCCTTCTTGATGAATATCCCTCACCAGATGGCACATTGCTTAAATTGAAGAGTCTACACTGACACATCATTCCTAGATAAGTCCACTATTAACTTTAAGGCTCACCTTTGGTTCTATACACTCTACGGGTTTGGACAATGCATAACGACACATATGCATCTTTAGAGTAGCATACAGCGTATTTTCATTGCCCTAAACATCCTCTGTGCTCTGTCTGTTTATCCCTCCACCCCACTTCCAGCAAGCACTGATCTTTTTGTTTTCTACAGGGTTTTCCTCTTCCGAAATGTCATAGAGTTGGAAACATACAGTTAAACTGTTGTCTTTTCATCAGATTGGTTCTTTCAATTAGTAATACGGACGTAAAGTGCCTCCATGTCTTCTCATGGTCTGACAGCTCATTTCTCTTTATAGCAGGGCATAGCATTCCATATTGTTGGAATAGACCACAGTTGATCCATCCACCTACTGATGGATACTCTGGCTCCTTTCAAGTCCTCCCAATTATGAATAAAGCTGTTATTAGCATCTGTATGCAGGTTTTTGTCTGATAGAAGCCTTCCAACTCATTTTGGTAAATACCAAAGAGGGCAACTGCTGGAATATATGGTAAAAAGTAGGTTCAGTTTTGTAAGAATCTGCCAGACTTCTTCAAAGTGGCTGGACCACTTTACACTCCCATCAGCAATGAGTGAGTTCCTATTGCTTCACATCTCAGTCTTTGGTGTTCTCACTGTTCCTGATTTGAGCCATTCTTTTTTAGTTTTGGCTATTCTTATAGGTATGTAGTGTTACCATCAGTTTTGAAAAGACTAGAAGGCCCTTACCATTTTACAGTATCAACTCAAGCAGAGTTTCATTAGTCAAACTATAGGCAAGAATGCTATCCTGAATGCCTACTTTACCTATTAAGAAACCAAGAAAAATAATGTAAGCTGGACTTGCATGCAACTGGTTTCAGTTCTTTTCCATGTTGGAATTTTTTTTTTAATTTTTTTATTTATTTATGATAGTCACACACAGAGAGAGAGAGAGAGGGGCAGAGACATAGGCCGAGGGAGAAGCAGGCTCCATGCACCGGGAGCCCGACATGGGATTCGATCCCGGGTCTCCAGGATCGTGCCCTGGGCCAAAGGCAGGCGCCAAACCGCTGCGCCACCCAGGGATCCCTGGAATTTTTTTAAAAACAAAAATGTACCAATGTCTAATTCTAAGACTGAATATGAGTGCAACTATTTCTCATAAAACAAAAACCTTTAGAATGCCTTAATTAAAAAAGGACCTGATCATGTAAAATTTAAAATATTAATGTCCACACTACACTTTGAGAAATGGGTGGCATTCAGATTCACAATGCTTTTACTTTCTACCTTTGTGACCTTGAATACATTACTTAACTGGTTTCAACCCTAGTTTCACACATATAAATAGGAACAATATTTCATAAAGTGGCTACAAAGCTTAAATGGGAAGGTAGAGTCCCTGGCTTAGTGTCTCTCTTGCGGAAACATTCAATAATTCGTAGTCATTTTGAATATAATATACAAACTGAAAGCAATCACAAGAGAAGGTACAGTAATCATTAATTTAAATGCTATGAACAATTTTTAAGTAATCAAGATAAGTAGAGCTAAATTACTCTCTAAAAAGAGAAAAAAAAAGATCTGCTGATTAAATTAATACAGTAAGATGGAAGGAGAGAGACTAATCTGTCTCCTGACAACATCTGGCATTTTGCTACGTAGTGATTCAATCCTGGTTTGTGAGAACCTGTGTCTAAAGCAAAAGTCCTCAGATGTCATGGGTTGGATAAATAGCTCTAATGGAAGGCAGTATGTGAGTCGGAAATGTTGAGGCAAATAACTGGACTTGTATATGTTTCCCTACTTTGGGCATTTTATATGCATCCTTCTCATTTACTCTTCAGCCATCAACTAAAACGAATGTATTATCCATATTTTAGCGTTTAGGAAACTGAATCCACACAGCTGTGTTTATTAACAGACTCAATGTTCATTTCACGCCCCATGCCACTTCACATTAAAGAGATGTTTAGTCAAAGAAAAAAATACTTTTGGCTGCACAGAGCACAACAGATCAGATGGTACCATGGTGGGGAAGAATTTTTACTGTACTTTGCAGAAGACACTGAATTTAAACATACAGATCTCACAGAAGAGTAAGCATAAAAACAGGCTGGAAAGAAGCAATATACAGTGATTAGCAGGCTACTTCCAGCATGTAAAAAGCACAGGAGCATGGAAGAAAGCTACCAACAGATGAGGAACTTCAATGACAACAACAAAATCCACCAGGTAAACAAAACATGGCTGAATGTACAACAGAGGAGAGGGTGGAGGGGGCAGCTTAGACTGTTATTCTAATGAACTTCTCAGTTTTACATTAATTATTACCAATAATTACTCAATCCCCAAAGTCCAGGTTCTATATATGTGCACATACGTACACTGAAATGGTCTTGCCTTTGAGTCTTCCAAACTTTCTCTAGTATTGCTAAGTTTTCCTTTTCAATTCCTTCATCCTCTGACTTTTTTTCCACCAATGGGCTCTTCTTCCTTCATCTCATTAGTGATCCAAGTGGTCCATATCCTACAAGAAAGTATTAGTTTGTTGAAGCTTCTGCCAAACGTTATATTATTCTTGATTTAACAGGAAACAGAAAAGAATGGAGACGAGAAAAAAGCATTCACAATCAGGTTCCCTTCTTCTGTAGCTCACATTTTGTATAAGAGCTAGAATCTGAGTAAATCATATTTAATAGTTTGTAGAGTTATAATTATTTTTTTTTTTTTTTTTTTTATTGGTGTTCAATTTACTAACATACAGAATAACACCCAGTGCCCGTCACCCATTCACTCCCACCCCCCGCCCTCCTCCCCTTCTACCACCCCTAGTTCGTTTCCCAGAGTTAGCAGTCTTTATGTTCTGTCTCCCTTTCTGATATTTCCCACACATTTCTTCTCCCTTCCCTTATTTTCCCTTTCACTATTATTTATATTCCCCAAATGAATGAGAACATATAATGTTTGTCCTTCTCCGACTGACTTACTTCACTCAGCATAATACCCTCCAGTTCCATCCACGTTGAAGCAAATGGTGGGTATTTGTCATTTCTAATAGCTGAGTAATATTCCATTGTATACATAAACCACATCTTCTTTATCCATTCATCTTTCGTTGGACACCGAGGCTCCTTCCACAGTTTGGCTATCGTGGCCATTGCTGTTAGAAACATCGGGGTGCAGGTGTCCCGGCGTTTCATTGCATTTGTATCTTTGGGGTAAATCCCCAACAGTGCAATTGCTGGGTCGTAGGGCAGGTATATTTTTAACTGTTTGAGGAACCTCCACACAGTTTTCCAGAGTGGCTGCACCAGTTCACATTCCCACCAACAGTGTAAGAGGGTTCCCTTTTCTCCACATCCTCTCCAACATTTGTTGTTTCCTGCCTTGTTAATTTTTCCCATTCTCACTGGTGTGAGGTGGTATCTCATTGTGGTTTTGATTTGTATTTCCCTGATGGCAAGTGATGCAGAGCATTTTCTCATGTGCATGTTGGCCATGTCTATGTCTTCTTCTGTGAGATTTCTGTTCATCTCTTTTGCCCATTTCATGATTGGATTGTTTGTTTCTTTGGTGTTGAGTTTAAGAAGTTCTTTATAGATCTTGGAAACTAGCCCTTTATCTGATATGTCATTTGCAAATATCTTCTCCCATTCTGTAGGTTGTCTTTGAGTTTTGTTGACTGTATCCTTTGCTGTGCAAAAGCTTCTTATCTTGATGAAGTCCCAATAGTTCATTTTTGCTTTTGTTTCTTTTGCCTTCGTGGATGTATCTTGCAAGAAGTTACTATGGCCGAGTTCAAAAAGGGTGTTGCCTGTGTTCTTCTCTAGGATTTTGATGGAATCTTGTCTCACATTTAGATCTTTCATCCATTTTGAGTTTATCTTTGTGTATGGTGAAAGAGAGAGGTCTAGTTTCATTCTTCTGCATGTGGATGTCCAATTTTCCCAGCACCATTTATTGAAGAGACTGTCTTTCTTCCAATGGATAGTCTTTCCTCCTTTATCGAATATTAGTTGCCCATAAAGTTCAGGGTCCACTTCTGGATTCTCTGTTCTGTTCCACTGATCTATGTGTCTGTTTTTGTGCCAGTACCACACTGTCTTGATGACCACAGCTTTGTAGTACAACCTGAAATCTGGCATTGTGATGCCCCCAGCTATGGTTTTCTTTTTTAAAATTCCCCTGGCTATTCGGGGTCTTTTCTGATTCCACACAAATCTTAAAATAATTTGTTCTAACTCTCTGAAGAAAGTCCATGGTATTTTGATAGGGATTGCATTAAACGTGTATATTGCCCTGGGTAACATTGACATTTTCACAATATTAATTCTGCCAATCCATGAGCATGGAATATTTTTCCATCTCTTTGTGTCTTCCTCAATTTCTTTCAGAAGTGTTCTATAGTTTTGAGGGTATAGATCCTTTACATCTTTGGTGAGGTTTATTCCTAGGTATCTTATGCTTTTGGGTGCAATTGTAAATGGGATTGACTCCTTAATTTCTCTTTCTTCAGTCTCATTGTTAGTGTATAGAAATGCCACTGACTTCTGGGCATTGATTTTGTATCCTGCCACGCTACCGAATTGCTGTATGAGTTCTAGCAATCTTGGGGTGGAGACTTTTGGGTTTTCTATGTAGAGTATCATGTCATCGGCGAAGAGGGAGAGTTTGACTTCTTCTTTGCCAATTTGAATGCCTTTAATGTCTTTTTGTTGTCTGATTGCTGAGGCTAGGACTTCCAGTACTATGTTGAATAGCAGTGGTGAGAGTGGACATCCCTGTCTTGTTCCTGATCTTAGGGGAAAGGCTCCCAGTGCTTCCCCATTGAGAATGATATTTGCTGTGGGCTTTTCATAGATGGCTTTTAAGATGTCGAGGAATGTTCCCTCTATCCCTACACTCTGAAGAGTTTTGATCAGGAATGGATGCTGTATTTTGTCGAATGCTTTCTCTGCATCCAATGAGAGGATCATATGGTTCTTGGTTTTTCTCTTGCTGATATGATGAATCACATTGATTGTTTTACGGGTGTTGAACCAGCCTTGTGTCCCAGGGATAAATCCTACTTGGTCATGGTGAATAATTTTCTTAATGTACTGTTGGATCCTATTGGCCAGTATCTTGTTGAGAATTTTTGCATCCATGTTCATCAGGGATATTGGTCTGTAATTCTCCTTTTTGGCGGGGTCTTTGTCTGGCTTTGGAATTAAGGTGATGCTGGCTTCATAGAACGAATTTGGAAGTACTCCATCTCTTTCTATCTTTCCAAACAGCTTTAGGAGAATAGGTATGATTTCTTCTTTAAATGTTTGATAAAATTCTCCTGGGAAGCCATCTGGCCCTGGACTCTTGTGTCTTGGGAGGTTTTTGATGACTGCTTCAATTTCCTCCCTGGTTATTGGCCTGTTCAGGTTTTCTATTTCTTCCTGTTCCAGTTTTGGTAGTTTGTGGCTTTCCAGGAATGCGTCCATTTCTTCTAGATTGCCTAATTTATTGGCGTATAGCTGTTCATAATAGGTTTTTAAAATCGTTTGTATTTCCTTGGTGTTGGTAGTGATCTCTCCTTTCTCATTCATGATTTTATTAATTTGAGTCTTCTCTCTCTTCTTTTTAATAAGGCTGGCTAATGGTTTATCTATCTTATTAATTCTTTCAAAGAACCAACTCCTGGTTCTGTTGATCTGTTCCACAGTTCTTCTGGTCTCGATTTCGTTGAGTTCTGCTCGAATCTTTATTAGCTCCCTTCTTCTCTTGGGTGTAGGATCTATTTGCTGTTTTTTCTCTAGCTCCTTTATGTGTAAGGTTAGCTTTTGTATTTGAGTTCTTTCCAGTTTTTGAATGGATGCTTGTATTGCGATGTATTTCCCCCTTAGGACTGCTTTTGCTGCATCCCAAAGATTTTGAACGGTTGTATCTTCATTCTCATTAGTTTCCATGAATCTTTTTAATTCTTCCTTAATTTCCTGGTTGACCCTTTTATCTTTTAGCAGGATGGTCCTTAACCTCCATGTGTTTGAGGTCCTTCCAAACTTCTTGTTGTGATTTAGTTCTAATTTCAAGGCATTATGGTCCGAGAATATGCAGGGGACAATCCCAATCTTTTGGTATCGGTTCAGACCCGATTTGTGACCCAATATGTGGTCTATTCTGGAGAAAGTTCCATGTGCGCTTGAGAAGAATGTGTATTCAGTTGAGTTTGGATGTAAAGTTCTGTAGATATCTGTGAAATCCATCTGGTCCAGTGTATCATTTAAAGCTCTCGTTTCTTTGGAGATGTTTTGCTTAGAAGACCTATCGAGTATAGAAAGAGCTAGATTGAAGTCACCAAGTATAAGTGTATTATTATCTAAGTATTTCTTCACTTTGGTTAATAATTGATTTATATATTTGGCAGCTCCCACATTTGGAGCATATATATTGAGGATTGTTAAGTCCTCTTGTTGAATAGATCCTTTAAGTATGATATAGTGTCCCTCTTCATCTCTCACTACAGTCTTTGGGGTAAATTTTAGTTTATCTGATATAAGGATGGCTACCCCTGCTTTCTTTTGAGGACCATTCGAATGGTAAATGGTTCTCCAACCTTTTATTTTCAGGCTGTAGGTGTCCTTCTGTCTAAAATGAGTCTCTTGTAGACAGCAAATAGATGGGTCCTGCTTTTTTATCCAGTCTGAAACCCTGCGCCTTTTGATGGGGTCATTAAGCCCGTTCACATTCAGAGTTACTATTGAGAGATATGAGTTTAGTGTCATCATGATATCTATTCAGTCTTTGTTTTTGTGGACTGTTCCACTGAACTTCTTCTTAAAGGGGAATTTTAAGAGGCCCCCTTAAAATTTCTTGCAGAGCTGGTTTGGAGGTCACATATTCTTTTAGTTGCTGCCTGTCTTGGAAGCTCTTTATCTCTCCTTCCATTTTGAATGAGAGCCTTGCTGGATAAAGTATTCTTGGTTGCATGTTCTTTTCATTTAGGACCCTGAATATATCCTGCCAGCCCTTTCTGGCCTGCCAGGTCTCTGTGGAGAGGTCTGCTGTTACCCTAATACTCCTCCCCATAAAAGTCAGGGATTTCTTGTCTCTTGCTGCTTTAAGGATCTTCTCTTTATCTTTGGAATTTGCAAGCTTCACAATTAAATGTCGAGGTGTTGAACGGTTTTTATTGATTTTAGGGGGGGATCTCTCTATTTCCTGGATCTGAATGCCTGTTTCCCTTCCCAGATTAGGAAAGTTTTCAGCTAGAATTTGTTCAAATACATATTCTGGCCCTCTGTCCCTTTCGGCGCCCTCGGGAACCCCAATTAAACGTAGGTTTTTCTTCCTCAGGCTGTCGTTTATTTCCCTTAATCTATCTTCATGGTCTTTTAATTGTTTGTCTCTTTTTTCCTCAGTTTCCCTCTTTGCTGTCAACTTGTCTTCTAGGTCACTCACTCGTTCTTCCACCTCGTTAACCCTCGTCGTTAGGACTTCTAGTTTGGATTGCATCTCATTCAATTGGTTTTTAATTTCTGCCTGATTAGCTCTAAATTCTGCAGTCATGAAGTCTCTTGAGTCCTTTATACTTTTTTCTAGAGCCACCAGTAGCTGTATAATAGTGCTTCTGAATTGGCTTTCTGACATTGAATTGTAATCCAGATTTTGTAACTCTGTGGGAGAGAGGACTGTTTCTGATTCTTTCTTTTGAGGTGAGGTTTTCCTTCTAGTCATTTTGCTCAGTGCAGAGTGGCCAAAAGCAAGTTGTATTGGGAAAAAGAGAAAAAGAGAGGAGAGAAAGAAGGAAAGAAAAGAGAAAGAGAAAAAAAAAGGGAAGAAAAAGAAAAAAAAAAACGAAAAAAAAAAAAAAAAGAAGAAAAAGAGAAAGAAAAAGAAAGGAGAAAAAAAGGGGGTGGGGGAAGGAAACAAATCAAAAAGCAAAACAAAACAAAAACAAAAACAAACAAACAAAAAAAGAACCACCGGGGAGTATCTTCTGATTCTGTGTTCTTTAAGTCCCTTGGCTTCTCCTGGAAGTTGTCAGTCTAGCTGGTGTTCTGGGGGAGGGGCCTGTTGTGATTTTCAGGTGTTAGCAGTTGGGGGAGCTGCTGTGCCCCTGCCTGGTGCAGGGCTCGGTGGGGGTTGTTTACCCCGTGAGGCCGCAGGAGGAACAGCCCCAGTGGCGGGGCAGCTCTGGAAACCTGGATTCAGCTCCGGCAGGAACTCCGTCTGCAGGGCCTGGAGGCTCCGGGGTGGGGCCGCTGATGTGCTCAGCTGGGGCAGGAGCGTCCTTGCTGTCCTGGGCCCTCCCGGCCTCTGCCTGTCCCGGGGGAGGCGGGATCCTGGGCTGTGTCCCGGCGCCCTGTGCTCCGGAGCCTGCGCTGGTGGATTCGCGCTCCCGGGCCGCGCAGCCCCCTCCGCGGAGCCGCCGCCCAAGCCCCTCCGAGCTGCTCCTGGAACCGCGCAGCCCCCTCCGCACGGAGCCTCTTCCTCTGCCCGAGCCCCTCCGAGCTGCTCCCGGGGCCGCGCAGCCCCCTCCGCGGAGCCGCCGCCCGAGCCCCTTCAGCTGCTCCGGGTCCCGCCGGGTCCCGCCGTGCGCGCTGCAGCCCTTAGGGAGCTCGGCGCACTCTCCTGGGCGCGCAGGTGTCTGTTACTGTCCCAGGGAACCCGAGGGCATCCCCGCCCTCCTGGGTCCTGCTCCAACTCCCCGCGAGCCCCTTTCCGCCCGGGAAGGTCGGTGCAGCTCCTGCTCCTCCGGGACGGGGCTCTCCTGTCCTGGGGACACTCGCCCCGGCCTCAGCCCGGCTCCTCGCGGGGCCCCTCCCCCTCGGAGGCCTTTGTTCCTTTATTTCTTTTTCCCCCGTCTTCCTACCTTGATAGAAGCGCGAACTCTCCTCACTGTTGCATTCCAGCTGGTCTCTCTTTAAATCTCAGGCCGAATTCATAGATTTTCAGGATAATTTGAAGGTTTTCTAGGTAGTTTGGTGGAGACAGGTGATTTGGAGACCCTGCTCTTCCGCCATCTTGCTCCTCCCCTCTCGTAGAGTTATAATTATTACCAAAAAGAAAAAGTCTCTTATTGAGAGGAACTTTTGAAACCTTTTACCAGTAGGTATCAAGAAGCTTATATATATCTTGTTCTAGTAACTTGCCACTAGAAATCTATCATAAGAAACTAAAATGTGATGACAGACTCAAGCATAAAGATGCCTATTTAAACTTTATAGCCCCAACCCCCCCAAAAAAATGCATGTGGAAAAATTTCAGAGCAGGGGTGAACTTGCGTGGCTCAGCTGTTTAAGCATTTCAGCTTTTGGTCTCAGCTCAGGTCATGATTATGGGGTCATGAGATGGAGACCAGGGACAGGCTCTCCACTCAGTGAGGAGATTCTTTCCCTCTCCCTTCCCCATCTGCCTCTTCCTCCCACTTGCTCTGGCTTTATTTCTCTGATAAAATTTTTAAAAATTAAGAGCAGGTAACGCAATTCCACAGAATATTAGAAGACCATTAAATTGCCAACATAAGCATAAATGTTTCTTCTGTATCAATAATAAAAGAGTGTTGAGGGTAGCAGGATGCCAATCCCTGGCTCTGTGTGTGGGGGGGTGGCGAGGGGAGTGGATGAGGCTGGCCACTGTGGGCACCAGGTTATGTGCTCAGCTGGGTCCCACCTGCTGCTTCTGGCTGCACATCTAGGCAGACCTGAGAACCCATCAGGGGAGGATCTCACCACAGCTCTGGGGTAAAGCTGGGGGACTGGGCACCCCTGGGTGACCACAGGAACTGTATTAGTTACATCTGTGCTGTCCAGCAGGGCAGACCCTTGACTCTTACAGTTGCTGAGCACTTGGGATACAGCTTATCTAAACTCAGATGTGCTGTAAGAGTAAAGTCCATTCTCAATTTGGTAGACTTAGTGAGAAAAAATATAAAGAGCTCCTTACTTTTTTTTATATCATGTTGAAATGATAATAATTTGAATATACTAGGTTAAATAAAATAAATGGAAAAAATAATTCAATGAAAACAAAATACAAACAATATACAGAGAGGCGAGGCAAGATGGCAGAAGAGTAGGGTCCCCAAGTCACCAGTCCCCACCAAATTACCTAAATAACCTTCAAATCATCCTGAAAACCTATGAATTCGGCTTGAGATTTAAAGAGAGAACAGCTGGAATGCTACAGTGAGAGGAGTTCATGCTTCTGTTAAGTAGGAAGACGGGGGGAAAAAAGAAGTAAAGAAACAAAAGGCATCCAAGGGGGGGTGGCCCACGAGGAGTGGGCTAAGGCCGGGACAAGTGTCCTCAGGGCAGGAAAGCCCTGTCCTGGAGAAGCAGGAGCTTCACCAAACTTCTCGGATGGAAAGGGGTCGCAGGGAGTTGGAGCAAGACCCCAGGAGGGGCGGGGATGCCCTCAGGCTCCCTGCGACACTAACAGAGCTCTTGCGCCCCGGGGAGAGGGCACCACACCCCGCAGCTGAGCTCCCTAATGGGCTGCAGCGTGCGCAGGGCTGGACCCAGGAGCAGCACAGAGGCAGCTCCGTCGGAGGCTCCCTGCGGAGGGGGCTGCGCAGCGGAGAGCGCGATTCCAACAGCACAGGCTCGGGAGCACAGGGCACTGGGGACACAGCCCAAGATCTGGCGCTCCCCCTGGGGCAGGCAGAGGCTGGGAGGGCACAGGACAGCAAGAACGCTCCAGCCTCCAGGCGGCCCAGAGCTGTGCAGATCAGCGGCCCTAACCCCGAGCATCCTGGCCCTTTTAGACTGAGAGCTCCGTAGTTCCCGCGGGAGCTAAATCCAGTGCTCGACAGCTGGCCAACGCCACTGTTGTTTCTCCTGGGGCCTCACAGGATAAACAACCCCCACTGAGCCTCACAGTGGCCTCATCGGATAAACAGTTTAAGTATCTTTCACTGAGCCCTGCAGCAGGCAAGGGGCTGAGCAGCTCCCCCAAGTGCTAACCCCTGAAAATCAGCACAACAGGCCCCTCCCCCAGAAGACCAGCTAGATGGACAGCAGAAAAACAGATTATTGACCAAGCAGCATTGGAGAGGTCCAGGGGAAGTCGAGGGATTTAAGTAATCAGAAACAAAAGATACTCTCCCTTGTTTTTTTTTTTTTTTATTTGTTTGCTTTCCCCTCCCTTTCTTTTCTTTTTCTTTTTTCTTTGTTTCTCTTTTTTCCTTTCTTTGTTCTTGTTTTCTTTTACTTTTTTTCTTTCTTTTCTCTCTTTATCTCCTTTTCCCAATACAACTTGTTTTTGGCCACTCTGCACTGAGCAAAATGACTAGAAGGAAACCCTCACCTCAAAAGAAAGACTCAGAAACAGTCCTCTCTCCCACAGAGTTACAAACTTTGTATTACAATTCAATGTCAGAAAGCCAATTCAGAAGCACTATTATAAAGCTACTGGTGGCTCTAGCAAAAAGAATAAAGGACTCAAGAGATATCATGACTGCAGAATTTAGATCTAATCAGGCAGAAATTAAAAATCAATTAAATGAGACACAATCCAAACTAGAGGTCCTAACGACGAGGATTAACGAGGTGGAAGAATGAGTGAGTGACATAGAAGACAAGTTGATGGCAAAGAGGGAAACTGAGGAAAAAAGAGAAAAACAATTAAAGATCATGAGGATACGTTAAGGGAAATAAATGACAGCCTGAGGAAGAACAATCTACGTTTAATTGGGGATCCCAAGGGCAGGAAAATGAACGGAGGTCCAGAATATGTATTTAAACAAATCATACCTGAAAGCTTTCCTAATCTGGTAAGGCAAACAGGCATTCAGATCCAGGAAATAGAGAGATCCCCCCCTAAAATCAATAAAAACCGCTCAACACCTCGACATTTAATAGTGAAGCTTGCAAATTCCAAGGATAAAGAGAAGATCATTAAAGCAGCAAGAGACAAGAAATCTCTAACTGTTATGGGGAGAAATATTAGACTAAGAGCAGACCTCTCCACAGAGACCTGGCAGGCCAGAAAGTGCTGGCAAATTATATTCGGGGTCCTAAATGAGATGAAAATGCACCTAAGAATACTTTTTCCAGCAAGACTTTCATTCGGAATAGAAGGAGAGATAAAGAGCTTCCAAGAAAGGCAGAAACTGAAAGAATATGTGACCACCAAACCAGCTCTGCAAGAAATTTTAAGGGGGACTCTTAAACTTCCTCTTGAAGAAGAAGTCCAATGGGACAATCCACAAAAACAGGGACTGAATAGGTATCATGATAACACTAACTCATATCTTTCAATAGTAACTGAACGTGAATGTGCTTAATGACCCCATCGAAAGGCGCAGGGTTTCCGACTGGATAAAAAAGCAGGACCCATCTATTTGCTGTCTACAAGAGACTCATTTCAGACAGAAGGACACCTATGGCTTGAAAATAAAAGGTTGGAGAACCATATACCATTCAAATGGTCTTCAAAAGAAAGCAGTGGTAGCCATCCTTATATCAGATAAACTAAAATTTATCCCAAAGGCTGTAGTGAGAGATGAAGAGGGACACTATATCATACTTAAAGGATCTATCCAACAAGAGGACTTAACAATCATCTATATATATGCCCCGAATGTGGAAGCTGCCAAATATATCGATCAATTTTTTTTAATTATTTTTTATTTATGATAGGCACACAGTGAGAGAGAGAGGCAGAGACACAGGCAGAGGGAGAAGCAGGCTCCATGCACCGGGAGCCCGACATGGGATTCGATCCCGGGTCTCCAGGATCACGCCCTGGGCCAAAGGCAGGCGCTAAACCGCTGCGCCACACAGGGATCCCAATATATCGATCAATTAATACCAAAGTGAAGAAATACTTAGATAATAATACACTTATACTTGTTGACTTCAATCTAGCTCTTTCTACACTCGATAGGTCTTCTAAGCACATCATCTCCAAAGAAACAAGAGGTTTAGATGATACACCGGACCAGATGGATTTCACAGACATCTACAGAACTTTATGTCCAAATGCAACTGAATACACATTCTTCTCAAGTGAAAATGGAACGTTCTACAGAATAGACCACATACTGTGTCACAAATTGGGACTGAACTGATACGAAAACATTGAGATCATCTCCTGTATATTCTCAGACTGTAATGCCTTGAAATTACAACTAAATCACAAAAGGCGTTTGGAAGGATTTCAAAAACGTGGAGCTTAAGGACCATCCTGCTAAAAGATGAAAGGGTCAACCAGGAAATTAGAGAAGAATTAAAAAGAGTCATGGAAACTAATGAGAATGAAGATACAACCGTTCAAAATCTTTGGGATGCAACAAAAGCAGTCCTGCAGGGGAAATACATCGCAATACAAGCATCCATTCAAAAACTGGAATGAACTCAAATACAAAAGCTAACCTTACATATAAAGGAGCTAGAGAAAAAACAGCAAATAGATCCTACACCCAGGAGAAAAAGAGAGTTAATAAAGATTCAAGCAGAACTCAATGAAATCGAGACCAGAAGAACTGTGGAACAGATCAACAAAACCAGGAGTTGGCTCTTTGAAAGAATTAATAAGATAGATAGACCATTAGCCAGCCTAATTAGAGAGAAGAGAGAGAAGACTCAAATTAATAAAAACATGAATGAGAAAGGAGAGATCACTACCAACACCAAGGAAATACAAACGATTTAAAAAACATATTATGAACAGCTATACGCCAATAAATTAGGCAATCTAGAAGAAATGGACGCATTCCTGGAAAGCCACAAACTACCAAAACTGGAACAGGAAGAAATCGAACACCTGAACGGGCCAATAAGCAGGGAGGAAATTGAAGCAGTCTTCAAAAACCTTCCAAGACACAAGAGTCGAGGGCCAGATGGCTTTCGTGGGGAATTCTATCAAACGTTTAAAGAAGAAATCATACCTATACTACTAAAGCTGTTTGGAAAGATAGAAAGAGATGGAGTACTTCCAAATTCATTCTATGAGGCCAGCATCACCTTAATTCCAAAACCAGACAAAGACCCCACCAAAAAGGAGAATTATAGACCAATATCCCTGATGAACATGGATGCAAAAATTCTCAACAAGATGCTAGCCAATAGGATCCAATAGTACATTAAGAAAATTATTCACTTGACCAAGTAGGATTTATCCCTGGGACACAAGGCTGGTTCAACACCCATAAGACAATCAATGTGATTCATCATATCAGCAAGAGAAAAACCAAGAACCATGTGATCCTCTCATTAGATGCAGAGAAAGCATTTGACAAAATACAGCATCCATTTCTGTACAAAACTCTTCAGAGTGTAGGGATAGAGGGAACATTCCTCGACATCTAAAAAGCCATCTACGAAAAGCCCACAGCAAATATCACTCTCAATGGGGAAGCACTGGGAGCCTTTCCCCAAAGATCAGGAACAAGACAGGGATGTCCACTCTCACCACTGCTATTCAACATAGTACTAGAAGTCCTAGCCTCAGCAATCAGACAACAAAAAGACATCAAAGGCATTCAAATTGGCAAAGAAGAAGTCAAACTCTCCCTTTTCGCTGATGACATGATACTCTACATAGAAAACCCAAAAGCCTCCACCCCAAGATTGCTAGAACTCATACAGCAATTTGGTAGCATGGCAGGATACAAAATCAATACCCAGAAATCAGTGGCATTTCTATATACTAACAATGAGACTGAAGATAGAGAAATTAAGGAGTCAATCCCATTTACAATTGCACCCAAAAACATAAGATACCTAGGAATAAACCTAACCAAAGAGGTAAAGGATCTATACCCTGAAAACTATAGAACACTTCTGAAAGAAATTGAGGAAGACACAAGGAGATGGAAAAATGTTCCATGCTCATGGATTGGAAGAATTAATATTGTGAAAATGTCAATGTTACCCAGGACAATTTACACGTTTAATGCAATCCCTATCAAAATACCATGGACTTTCTTCAGAGAGTTAGAACAAATGATTTTAAGATTTGTGTGGAATCAGAAAAGACCCTGAATAGGGGAATTTTAAAAAAGAAAACCATATCTGGGGGCATCACAATGCCAGATTTCAGGTTGCAGTACAAAGCTGTGGTCATCAAGACAGTGTGGTACTGGCACAAAAACAGACACATAGATCAAATGGAACAGAATAGAGAACCCAGAAGAGGACCCTGAACTTTATGGTCAACTAATATTTGATAAAGGAGGAAAGACTATCCATTGGAAGAAAGACAGTCTCTTCAATAAATGGTGCTGGGAAAAATGGACATCCACATGCAGAAGAATGAAACTAGACCACTCTCTTTCACCATACACAAAGATAAACTCAAAATGGATGAAAGATCTAAATGTGAGACAAGATTCATTCAAAATGCTAGAGGAGAACACAGGCAACACCCTTTTTGAACTTGGCCACAGTAACTTCTTGCAAGATACATCCACGAAGGCAGAAGAAACAAAAGCAAAAATGAACTATTGGGACCTCATCAAGATAAGAAGCTTTTGCAAAGCAAAGGATGCAGTCAACAAAACTAAAAGACAACCTACAGAATGGGAGAAGATATTTGCAAATGACGTATCAGATAAAGGGCCAGTTTCCAAAATCTATAAAGAACTTATTCAACTCAACAGCAAAGCAACAAACAATCCAATCATGAATTGGGCAAAAGACATGAAGAGAAATCTCACAGAGGAAGACTTAGACATGGCCAACATGCACATGAGAAGATGCTCTTCATCACTTGCCATCAGGGAAATACAAATCCAAACCACAATGAGATACCACCTCACACCAGTGAATGGGGAACATTAACAAGGCAGGAAACCACAAATGTTGGAGAGGATGCAGTGAGAAGGGAACTCTCTTGCACTGTTGGTGCGAATGTGAACTGGTGCAGCCACTCTGGAAAACTGTGTGGCGGTTCCTCGAGGAGTTAAAAATAGACCTGCCCTACGGCCTAGCAGTTGCACTGCTGGGGATTTACCCCAGAGATACAGATGCAATGAAATGCCGGGACACCTGTGCCCCAATATTTCTAGCAGCAGTGTCCACAATAGCCAAACTGTATAAGGGGCCTCAGTGTCCATCGAAGATGAATGGACAAAGAAGATGTGGTTCATGTATACGATGGAATATTCCTCAGCCACTAGAAATGACAAATGCCCACCTTTTGCTTGGACATGGATGGAAGTGGAGGGTATTATGCAGGGTGAAATTGGTCAATTGGAGAGGACAAACATTGTATGTTCTCATTCATTTGGGGAATATAAATAATAGTGAAAGGGAATAGAGGGGAAGGGAGAAGAAATGGGTAGGAAATATCAAAAAGGGAGAAAGAACATAAAGACTCCTAACTCTGGGAAACGAAGTAGGGTGGTGGAAGGGGAGGATGGCGGGGGGTGGGGGTGACTGGGTGGCAGGCACTGAGGGGGGCACTTGATGGGATGAGCACTGGGTGTCATTCTGTATGTTGGCAAATTGAACACCAATAAAAAATAAATTTATTATTAAAAAAATAAAAATAAAATATACTACGGGCTGGAAAACCAGTTTTCAAAATGTCAGCACCACGGACAGAGGAACAAACAAGGTGAAGGCTATGAATGGTTGGGAATCCCAAGCATACAGTCAGGGCCAGACTCACGAGCATGCCAAGTGTGTAGTTGCAGAGACCACAGGCTCGGTTTAATGTTGTCTTGTCAGAGACTTGAGATTCCTAATCATTTTGAACAAGGAGCTCCACATTTCACCTTCCTGGAGGATGGGCAAGTCATAGGGCCTCTCCTGCATACAGGGGTTTGCTCCTATCCTTCAGTATGTGTTCCCCACAGAAGAATGTAACAGAGGGAGGAGGCAATGTGGTGCAAGATTAGGGGTCCTCCCCTCGTCTGGCCCTCAAACACACCTAGAGAACTTTCAAAACCTCCTGAGCACCCACAAATTTGACCTTGGTGGAAAGAGAGAACAGCTGGAATGCTACAGAGAGAAAAGTTTTTGCTTCGGATTAGGTAGGAAGGCCGAAAAAATAAATAAATAAAAATGAAGCGGGGGCAGGGGAGCCGTGAAAGCCTCCGGGGCATGAAAGTCCAGCCCTGGACAAGCGGGCACTTTACAAACCTGCTCCTGAATATTCCCCTGAGAGAAACGTGCTGAGCAGGGAAATGGGGCTGAACCGCAGGAGGGGCAGTGAAGCTTCAAGGTTCCTGGGACACAGTAAGAAGAGGGGCACCAGGGAGACACCTCAGCACCAACTGCAGTCCCACCTACATAAAGGGCTGGAGCATCAGAACCCTCGGGGGCATTTACGGGGCAGCTTCGAAGCTCCCTTTGGCCTAGAGCCTGGCAACTGATGGAGGTGGCTGTCCTCTGTTCCCTTCAGAAGCCGAGATCCCTGGGAGCACGGGGCCCCGTGCTCCCAGGGCGCCCAGGGGGACAATACCAGCTCTCCTGGGTTCCCCTTGGGACAGGTGGAAGTGGGGAGGGCAGAGGAAAGCAACAACTCTCCTCCTGGGCCTCTAGGCAACAAAGGCCTCAGAGGATAGACAGCTCCCACTGAGCCCAGCACCTGGTAGGGGGCGGGGCATCTCCCCCCAGGCATAGGCACCTGAGCATCAGGGCAGCAGCCCCTTCCCCAGAAGTCCAGCTGGAAGCACAGGGGAAGAGCAGATTATTGAATAAGCAGCACCGGAAAGCTCCAGGACTGAGGAAAAATAGCATATAGGTCTAGAGGGTTTTTACTTTTCTTTTCCTTTCTTTTTTCTTTTCTTTTTGTCTCCTCTTTTTCTTTTCATTATGGCTCTTTTTTTATTATGACTCATTTTTATATCAAGTTAAAAACTTTCAATATTTTTCTTTTCCATGCATAGCTGCAATATTTTACCAACTCTTCATTTTTAATTTTTTCCTTTTTGACTTTCATATTTCTACAATTACAGGTCTTTGATATATTTTTCACTTCTGGGTTCCCTTCAACATATTTAATTTAATTTTGGTAGATATACGAGATACAGGGTTTTGTTTTTTGTTTTTTTTTTGTCTTGTTTTGTTTTACAATGTTGGAAGTTAGTACCTTCTACCACATGACCTAAATACGCCCAGAACCAAGGGGAACCCTGTGTTGGTCGATCGGAAGAAAAAAGATGTTGAAAAATGAAAAGGAATATATATGGAGAAAGTGGCAATTTACACGTTCAATTCAATCCCTATGAAAATACCATGAGCTTTTTCACAGAGTTGGAACAATTAATCTTAAGATTTGTATTGAGTCAGAAAATCTCCAGAATAGACAGAGGAATATTGATAAAGGAAACCTATGCCCGGTGCCATCACAGTGCCAGATTTCAAACTTTACTATAAAGCTGTGATCATCAAGACAGTGCGGAATTGGCACAAACAGGGACGTGGACTAAGAGAACAGAACAGAGAACCCAGAAATGGGCCCTCAACTCTGTGGTCAACTAATAGTTGACAAAGCAGGAAACAATATCCCCTGGAAAAAGGATAGTCTCTTCAATAAATGGTTTTGGGAAAATTGGGCAGCCACATGCAGAAGAATGAAACTAGACCATTCTCTTACACTAGACCCAACAGTAAACTCAATACGGTTGAAAGATCTGAATGTGAGACAAGAATCCATCAAGATCCTAGAGGAGAACACAGAGGAGAAATCCTAGAGGAGAACACCCTTTTTGAACTGGGCCACAGCAACTTCTTGCAAGATACATCTCCAAAGGTAAGGGAAAGAAAATAAAAAAGGGAACTATTGGGACTTAATCAGTATAAAACGCTTCTGCACAGCAAAGAAACAATCAACAAAACTAAAAGACAACCTATAGAATAGGAGGAGATATTTACAAAACTTGTCAGATAAAGGAGTAGTATCCAAGATCTATAAAGAACATATCAAACTGAACATCCAATTCACAAATAATCAAATCATGAAATGGGCAGAGGACATGAACGGAAATTTCTCCAAAGAAAATCCACACATAGCCAACAAGCACATGAGAAAATGCTCTGCATCACTTGCCATCAGGGAAATACAATTCAAAACCACAATGAGATGCCACCTCCCACCAGTGAGAATGGAGAAAATTAACAAGACTGGAAACAACAGATGTTGGTGAGGAGGTGCAGCAGGGAACCCTCTTGCACTGTTGATGGGAAGACCAGCTGGTACAGCCACTCTGGAAAACAGTGTGGACGTTCCTCAAACAGTTAAAAATAGGGCTACCCTACGACCCAACAATTGCACTGCTGGGTATTTACCCTCAAAATATGGATGCAGTGAAACACCAGGAAACCTGAGCCCCAATGTTTACAGCAGCAATGTCCACAATAGCCAAACTGTGGAAGGAGCCACGATTGTCCTTGAAGGATGAATGGATAAAGATGTGGTCCATATATACAATGTAATAGTACTCAGCCCTCAGAAAGGACAAAGACCCACCCTTAGCTTCGAAGTGGATGGAATCAAAAGGTATTATAGTGACTGAAATAAGTCAATCAGAGAAGGACAATCATCATATGGTTTCACTCCATGAGGAATATAAGAAATAGTAAAAGGGACTATAAGAAAAGGAGGTGGAAGTGAGGGGGAAAACTTACAGAGGGAGACAAACTATGAGAGATCTCTAACGCTGGGAAATGTACAAAGGGTAGTGGAAGGGGGAGGTGGGCAGGGTTTGGGGTAACGATGATGGGCACCGAGGAGGGCAGTTGAGGGGTTGAGCACTGTGTGTTATACTTATATTTCATGAAAATAGAATCCTACAACATGGACACTTTTTGTTTGGCTTCTTTTGCTCAGCATAATGCTTGCAAAGCTTGCCTATATTGCAGTGTGTATCAGCACTTTGTTCCTTTTATAGCTGAATAATATTCCATCACACGAGTGTGCTGCATTTTGCTTATCCATTCTTCTGTTGTTGGGCATGTAGGTTGTTTCAACCTTGTAGCTATTGCATCTGGATAGGCTGAGAAATTCATATATATCACATCTCTCCCGCCCTTTTTTTTCCTCAACAAATCTTGGTGTATTACCCAAACATAGCAAGTTCCAACAATACTCATTTCCTAGCTCACAGTTCTGAAGATGAGAAGTCAAGTGAGCTCAACAGAATTCTTCTTAGTGTCTTACAAGGCTCCACTCAGGGTGTCAGCCTGAGTAGGTTTGGCCTAGAGGATTAGGGAAGAATGTACTTCCACACTCCTTCAGAATGTTGGCAGAATCCAGGTCCTTGTGGCCATAGGTGTCCGGTTCTGTTTCCCTTGCTGTCAGATGGGAGCATGCTCTGCCCATAGATACTATCCACATATTTGCCACCCACATTCTCTCAACCTGGCCCCTGCATCCTCATAGCAGTGCATTGAGTCCCTCTTGCAGTTTCAGTCCCTCTGACAACTGCCTTCTACCTCCACCTGGAGAAAACTCTATGCTTTGAAAGGTCTCATGTGTTTGGATTAAGCCCAGCAGAATTACTTACGTTTTGCCACATTATCATAGGAGTGTCCTCACAGGATAAAAGTCATGAGTGCCATCTTAAATTGATGGGTTGCAGAGAGATGTACATAAATTGTTAGACAAGAACACAATGAAGAAACAATTGTGATCATTTACACTATATCTGACTAAAACATCACATATTTGCCTATTTCTGAGGGAATGAAAGTCCTTTTGGACACACACATAGGGGCATGTTTCTAGGTCCACTATTACAATGCATACCACATCTTCCTTTTGCATTCAGCAGTTGATGGACATTGGGCTGATTCCACAATTTGAATATTGTAGATAATGCTATCTACAGGAGCATATTTTTATGTGAAAATAATTTTTAATTTCTCTGGGATAAATTCCCAGGAGTGCTACTGCTGAATTATGTTGTAATTCTATGCAAAATATCTTTTTACAAAACTGCTAAAGTCTTTCCCAGGAGTGATTGTAAGATTTCACACTACAACTGGATGTATACAAGTGGTAATTTTTCTGCATCTTTGCCAACATTCGGGCTTGGCACTTTATCAAATTGTAGCTATTCTGATGGGGGGTGGTTATAATTATAAGTCTGACTCTTTTTTTATATTGGCTGTCAGCTTTTAGGCTTCCTTCTTCATTCTTCCCCCTGTGCCTCAACTGTGGGCAAAGTGCTAAGAAATCCCAAGTTCTCACTCCTTTGGCACCAGTAGGAGATTCAAAGCATACAACCACTTACTGGCATGTATAAGCCATTTACCCCAAACACACCTGTGACTTGAAAAATAATACAAAAGAATCTGGTCAGTTTCCTTTACATTCATTCATTTCCTCCCCATGTTTGGATAATCTCGGGAGGCTAGTCCTGATCTCACCAGAGCCTCTTTTTTTTATTTTAAATTTTAAGTATTTTATTGGAGTTCAATTTGCCAACATATAGCATAACACCCAGTGCTCATCCCACCAAGTGCCCCACTCAGTGCCCATCACCCCCAATCTCCCTTTCCACCAACCCTTGTTCGTTTCCCAGAGTTAGGGACCTCTCATGTTTTGTCTCCCTCTCTGATATTTCCCACCCATTTTCTCTACTTTCCCCTTTATTCCCTTTCACTATATTTTATATTTCCCAAATGAATGACACCATATAATGTTTGTCCTTCTCCATTGACTTACTTCACTCAGCATAATACCCTCCAGTTCAATCCACATCGAAGCAAAGGGTGGGTATTTGTCGTTTCTAATGGCTGAGTAATATTCCATTGTATACATAAACCACAGCTTCTTTATCCATTCATCTTTCGATGGACACCAAGGCTCCTTCCACAGTTTGGCTATTGTGGACATTGCTGCTAGAAACATTGGGGTACAGGTGTCCCGGCGTTTCACTGCATCTGTATCTTTTTGATAAATCCCCAGCAGTGCAAATGCTGGGTCATAGGGCAGATCTATTTTTAACTCTTTGAGGAAACTTCACACAGTTTTCCAGAGTGGCTGGAGCAGTTCACATTCCGACCAACAGTGCAAGAGGTTTCCCATTTCTCCACATGCCCTCCAACATTTCTTGTTTCCTACCTTGTTAATTTTCTTCATTCTCACTGTTGTGAGGTGGTATCATCTCTTTGTGGTTCTGATTTGTATTTTCCTGAAGGCCAGTGATGCGGAACATTTTCTCATGTGCTTGTTGGCAATGTCTATGTCTTCCTCTGTGAGATCTCTGTTCATGTCTTTTGCACATTTCATGATTGGATTGTTTCTTTGATGTTGAGTTTAATATATTCTTTATAGCTCTTGGATACTGGGCCTTTATCTGATAAGTCATTTTCAGATATCTTCTTCCATTCTGTCGGTTGTCTTTTAGTTTTGTTAACTCTTTCTTTTGCTGTGCAAAAGCTTCTTATCTTGATGAAGTCCCAATAGTTCATTTTTGCTTTTGTTTCTCTTGCCTTCATGGATATATCTTGCAAGAAGTTACTGTGGCCAAGTTCAAAAAGGTGTTGCCTGTGTTCTCCCCTAGGATTTTGATGGAATCTTGTCTCACATTTATTTATTTATTTATTTATTTATTTATTTATTTTTGTCTCACATTTAGATCTTTCTTCCATATTGAGTTTATCTTTGTGTATGGTGAAAGAGAGTGGTTTCATTCTTCTGCATGTGGATGTCCAATTTTCCCAGCACCATTTATTGAAGACACTGTCTTTCTTCCAATGGATAGTCTTTCCTGCTTTGTCAAATATTAGTTGACCATAAAATTGAGGATCCCCTTCTGGATTCTCTATTCTGTTCCATTGATCTATGTGTCTGTTTTTTTGTCAGTACCACACTGTCTTGATGACCACAGCTTTGTAGTCCAACCTGAAATCTGGCATTGTGATGCCCCCAGCTACGTTTTTCTTTTGTAAAATTCCCCTGGCTATTTGGCGTCTTTTCTGATTCCCCACAAATCTTAAAATAATTTGTTCCAACTCTCTGAGGAAAGTCAGTGGTATTTTGATAGGGATTGCATTAAACGTGTAAATTGCCCTGGGTAACATTGACATTTACACAATATTAATTTTTCCAATCCATGAGCATGGAATATTTTTCCATCTCTTTGTGTCTTCCTCAATTTCTTTCAGAAGTGTTCTATAGTTTTTAGGGTATAGATCCTTTGCCTCTATCGTTAGGTTTATTCTTAGATATCTTATGCTTTTGGGTTCCAATGTAAGTGGGATTGACTCCGTAATTTCTCTTTCTTCGGGCTCATTGTTAGTGTATAGAAATGCCACTGACTTCTGGGCATTGGTTTTGTATCCTGCCACACTGCCAAATTGCTGTATGAGTTCTGTCGATCTTAGGTGGAGTGTTTTGGGTTTTCTACATACAATATCATGGCATCTGCGAAGAGGGAGAGTTTGACTTCTTCTTTGCCAATTTGAATGCCTTTAATGTCTTTTTCTTGCCTGATTGCTGAGGCTAGGACTTCTAGTAATATGTTTAATAGCAGTGGGGAGAGTGGACATCCCTGTCTTGTTCCTGATCTTAGGGGAAAGGCTCCCAGTGCTTCCCCATTGAGAATGATATTTGCTGAGGGCTTTTCGTAGATGGCTTTTAAGATGTCAAGGAATGTTCCCTCGATCCCTACACTCTGAAGAGTTTTGATCAGGAATGGATGCTGTATTTTGTCAAATGCTTTCTCTGCATCTAATGAGAGGATCATATGGTTCTTGGTTTTTCTCTTGCTGATATGATGAATCACAATCACATTGATTGTTTTATGAGTGTTGAACCAACCTTGTGTCCTGGGGATAAATCCTACTTGGTCATGGTGAATAATTTTCTTAATGTACTGTTGGATCCGATTGGCTAGTATGTTGTTGATAATTTTTGCATCCATGTTCATCAGGGATATTGGTCTGTAATTCTCCTTTTTTGGTGGGGTCTTTGTCTGGTTTTGGAATTAAGGTGATGCTGGCCTCATAGAACGAATTTGGAAGTACTCCATCTCTTTCTATCTTTCCAAACAGCTTTAGTAGAATAGGTATGGTTTCTTCTTTAAATGATTGATAGAATTCCCCTGGGAAGCCATCTGGCCCTGGACTTTTGTGTCTTGGGAGGTTTTTGATGACTACTTCAATTTCCTCCCTGGTTATTGGCCTGTTCAAGTTTTCTATTTCTTCCAGTTCCAGTTTTGGTAATTTGTGGTTTTCCAGAAATGCGTCCATTTCTCCTAGATTGCCTAATTCATTGAGGAATAGCTGCGCATAATAAGTTTTTAAGATCGTTTGCATTTCCTTGATGTTGGTAGTGATCTCTCCTTTCTCATTCATGATTTTATTAATTTGAGTCTTCTCTCTCTTCTTTTTAATAAGGCTGGATAATGGTTTATCTATCTTATTCGTTCTGTCGAAGAACCAACTCCTGGTTTTGTTGATCTGTTCCACTGTTCTTCTGGTCTCTATTTCATTGAGTTCTGCTTGAATCTTTATTAACTCTCTTCTTCTGCTGGGTGTAGGATCTATTTGCTGTTTTTTCTCCAGCTCCTTAGGTGCAAGGTTAGCTTTTGTATTTGAATTCTTTCCAATTTTTGTATGGCTGCTTGTATTGCGATGTATTTCCCCCTTAGGGCTGCTTTTGTTGTATTCCAAAGATTTTAAATGGTTGTATCTTCATTCTCATTAGTTTCCTTGAATCTTTTGATTTATTCCGTAATTTCCTTGCTGACCCTTTCATCTTTTAGCAGGATGATCCTTAATCTCCACGTGTTTGAAATCCTTCCAAACTTCTTCTTGTGATATAGTTCTAAATTCAAAGCATTATGGTCTGAAAATATGCAGGGGATGATCTCAAATTTTGGTATCCATTCAGACCTGATTTGTGACCCATTATACGGTCTATTCTGGAGAAAGTTCCATGTGCACTTGAGAAGAATGTGTATTCAGTTGCATTTGGAAGGTAAATTTCTGTAAATATCAGGGAAATCCATCTTGTCCAGTGTATCATTCAAAGCTCTTGTTTCTTTGGAGGTTTTGTGCTTAGAATATATGTCAATTGTAGAAAGCGCTACATTGAATTCACCAAGTGTATTATTAAATATGTCTTAACTTTGGTTATTAATTGATTGATATAGTTGGCAGCTCCCACATTCGGGGCATATATGTTGATGATTGTTAAGTCCTCTTGTTGGATAGATCCTTTAAGTATGATATAGTGTCCCTTTTCATCTCTTACTACGGTCTTTTGGATAAACTTTAATTTATCTTATATAAGGATGGCTACCCCTGAATTCTTTTGAGGACCATTTGAATGGTAAATGGTTCCAACCTTTTATTTTCAGATTGTAGATGTCCTTATGTCTAAAATGAGTCTTTTGTAATAGCAAATAGATGTGTCTTGCTTTTTTATTGAGTCTGAAACCCTGCGCCTTTTGATGGGGTCATTATGCCAAATCGCGTTCAGAGTTACTATTGAAAGATATGAATTTAGTGTCATCATGATACCTATTCAGTCCCTGTTTTTGTGGATTGTTCCCTTGGACCACCTCTTTCTATTCCAGAGTCCCTGTTAGTATTTCTTGCGGAGCTGGATGTGGTCACATATTCTTTCAGTTTCTGCCTATCTTTGAAGCTCTTTATCTCTCCTTCTATTCTGAATGAGAGCCTTGCTGGATAAAGTATTCTTGGCTGCATGTTCTTCTCAGTTAAGACCCTGAATATATCCTGCCAGCCTTTCTGGCCTGCCAGGTCTCTGTGGACTGGTCTGCTGTTAATCTAATATTTGTTCCCATATAAGTTAGAGATTTCTTGCCTCTTGCTGCTTTAAGGATCTTCTCTTTATCTTTGTAATTTGCAAGTTTCACTGTTAAATGTCGAGGTATTGAGTGGTTTTTATTGACTTTAGGGGGGATCTCTCTATTTCTTGGATTTGAATGCGTGTTTCCCTTTCCAGGTTCGGAAAGTTCTCAGCTATGATTTTCTCAAATACATATTCTGGATCTCTGTCCCTTTCAGCATCCTCGGGAACCCCAATTAAACATAGATTTTTTTCCTTGGGAGGCTGCCATTTATTTCCCTTAACCTATCCTCATGATCTTTTAATTTTTTTCTCTTTTTTCCTCAGTTTTCCTCCTTTCCATCAACTTGTCTTCTATGTCACTCACTCCTTCTTCTACTTCGTTAACCCTCATCATTAGGACCTCTAGTTTGGATTGCATCTCATTTAATTGATTTTTAATTTCTGCCTGATTAGATCTAAATTCTGCAGTCATGAAGTCTCTTGAATCCTTGATGCTTTTTTCTAGAGCCACCAGTAGCTTTTTAATTGAGCTTCTGAATTGGCTTTCTGGCATTGAATTGTAATCCAAAGTTTGTAACTCTGAGACAGAGGACTGTTTCTGATTCTTTCTTTTGAGGGGAGGTTTTCCTTCTGGTCATTTTGCTCAGTGCAGAGTGGCTAAAAACAAGTTGTACTGGAAAAAGGAGAAAAGGAGAGAAGAGAAAGAAGAAAAAAAGAAGAGAAAAAAGAAAAAAGGGGGAAGCAAACAGAAAACAAAAGCAAGGTGGAGTATCTTCTGATTCTGTATACTGTAAATCCCTCGACTTCCCCTGGAACTTTCCTGTGCTGCTTGGTCAATAACTTGCTTTTACGCTGTCACTGTAGCTGGCTTTCTGGGGAAGAGGCCTGCTGTACTGATTCTCAGGTGTTAGCCCTTGGGGGAGCTGCTCAGCCCCCTGCCTGGTGCAGGGCTCAGTGGGATTTGTTTATCCTGTTTATCCTGTGAGGCCACTGTGAGGCTCATTGGGGGTTGTTTATCCTGTGAGGCCCCAGGAGGAACATCAACAGTGGGGGCAGCCAGATTCCAGCCATGGAGTCAGCTCCCACAGTAACTACTGCAGTTCCCAGTCCACAGCGGCCTGGGCCTGGATGCTCCCGGCACTCGGGCGCCGATTGGCTCAGGTCGGAGTCACCCAGCAGCCAGAGCATCTTTGCTGTCCTGTGTCCTCCCCACCTCTGCCTGTCCAGGGGGGAGAGCTGGATCCTGGGCTGTGTCCCCGGTGCCCCTGGGTTCCTGGGCCTGCTCGGCTGGAATCCCGCTCCCAGGGCTGCGCAGCTCCCTCAGTCCGGAGTCCCCGCCAGAGCCACTCCTGGCCCAGATGGGCGTGCACTGTAGCCCTTTAGGGAGCTCAGCTGTGTGGCGCACTCTCCCCAGGGTGAGGAACTCTGTTAGTGCCCCTGGGAGACTGAGGGCATCCCTCTCCCTCAGGGGATCCTGCTCCAACTCCCAGCGAGTGCCTTTCTGTCTGGAAGATTGGTGAAGCTCCTGATTCTCCAGGTCGGGACTTTCCTGTCCTGGGGGCACTCTCCCCATGGCCTTAGCCCAGGTCCTCACAGGGCCCCTCCCCCTTTCTACTGGAAATCCTAACCGTAGCCCTTAACCCCCAATCCTAAACCCTAAAACCTAACCTTAACCTTATAACTCTAACCCCTAAACATAACCCTAACTCAAACCTCTAACCCTAACCATTAACCCCTCACATACATCCCTAAACACATACTGTAGCCCCTAACCCTAAAAATAATCCTTAACCTAAACCCTAATCCTAAACCTCACCTTAACCCTACCCTTACCCTAACACCTAACCCAAACCTAACTCCTAATCCTAAACCCTAAAACCTAACCCAACCTCTACCTGTAACCCTACCGTGAACCAAGGACCTATCACAAACACTAGTCATAGCCCCTAACCCTAACCCCTAACCATAGCCCTAAGCATTAACCCCTAACACCTATCCCTAATCAAAACCCTAACTCCTAAACCAAATGTAACACTAACTGAAACCCTAACACTAACACCTAACACCTTAGCCAACCCCAACCCTAACGCTAACCCTAAAACCTAACCCTAAACCTCACTATAACCTCACCCTTACCCTAACCACTTACCCTAACCCCTCACCCTACCCAACCCCCTAACTCTATCATCAATTGTAACTTATCCCTTACCTTGTGCTTTTGAGTCCCTGCTGATGTCCGAGTTTACCTGACCAAAGCCTCCAGAAGCCTCCACAGCGGGTCCTGAAAGGCTGATTTCTGTAGGCATGTCGGGCCCTATGTCAGCCCCCATACTAACCACCACAGGTCCTGAGGAGACCAGGCTCCCCTCTGCATGGACGCGAGCCCATGTCTTCCTGAATCCTTGACAGCAGGTTCTGGGGAGGCCCTAGGCTCCTGTCAGTGTGAACACCACCCCAATTCTGCCCGGAGCCTCAACCCAGGGCCTGAGGAGGCCGGGGCTGCTGTCAGAGTTGCCGCAGCCCCATGTGCTCCCCATGCCTCCCCAGCTTGGGGGCTCCTGTTCCTACAAGGTCCCCTGCACCGTGCCAGCCCTCTGGGGCAGCGCCTGCCCTCGGGCGCCCCGTGCAGGGTGTTCAGGCACTGCAGGGGCCTGCAGGAGGCGGGGTCCTCACTGCCAGGGCCCCACCTGCCTTCCTCCAGGCTCCAGCTGAGTCCTAGAAGCTTTGCAATGGCTCACTGAAATGCGCTGCAATATCCCGGCTCTCCAGAAATACGTAAGGAACAATGACTTGGAATCCATAGGACATGAAATGTGGGCAAAACTTTTACAACTTCCACCAAAAGTCACTCAACATTGTATGTAAACGGAAAACACATAGCTATCAAAACATCAAAAAGACAACATAAAAGAAAATCTACGTGACCTTGAGTTTGGTGGTGCGTTTTAACACACAAACCCAAACATGATCCAGCAAGGAAAAAAACATAATGTGAACTTTACAAATTTAAATTTAAACTTTACAAATTTTCACAGAGTAGCACTCTGTGAAAGACATTGCCCAGACAACCTAAAGACAACTCACAAACTGAAGAAAATATATGTTCAAAACACACATCTGATATTCAAACTATTTACTTTTTATTCAATCTACACAAAAAAACCTCATAACAATAAGAACACAGATAACTTAAATAATAATGGGTGAATGTCTGAGCAGACACCTGGACAGCGATGATACACAGATAATAAGCAAGCCTACAAAAGTATGCTCTACATCCTCTAGCATTAGGAAGTTGCCAATGTGAACAACAGTGAGATGATGCTACACACCTTTTAGAAATGCTAATTTTTTAAAATTTTAATTATTTGACAGAGAGTGAACAAGAAAGTAGGGGCAGAGGTAGGCAGAGGGAGAGAGAAGCAGGCAGGGAGCCTGATGTGGGGCTCAATCCCAGGACCCAGGGATCATAACCTGAGCCAAAGGCAGACGCTTAAGCAACTGAGCCACTCAGGCACCCCTAGAATGTCTAAAGTCCCAAAAATGAGGATACTAGTTGCTGGAGGGTGGTATATGACAGGAACGCTGCTTCATGCTGCGGATATAAATACGGTTGCTTTGTAAGACAGTTTAGCATTTTTTTCAAAGGCTAAATAAATCTCACCTGAGGGTCCAATTGTCACACTTCTAGTATCTAGACAACTGCTTTGAAAAAACTGTTTCCCCACAGTTTTTCTAAAATGTTACAATCACTCCTGGGAATGAGTTTAGCAGTTTTGTCAAAAAAATATTTTCCATACAATTACCACATAATTCAGCAGTAGCACTCCTGGGAATTTATTCCAGAGAAATGAAATTAAAAAAAAAAAAAGCATTTACACACCCATTACACATATGAAGGCACCTCTACAGAGATGATAAAGATTTCTCAAATGTCTTCGATGTTGATTTTTAAAATGTTTGAGAGACCATGCAGTAGGAAGAGCAGAGGGAAAGGGAGACTGAAGCAGATTCCCCACGCAGCCAGGGCCGGAGCCCCTCGTGAGGCTCCACACCACAACCTCGAGATCCTGACCTGAGCCAAAATCAAGAGTCAACATTTAACCGGCTGAACCACCCAGAAGCCCCTCAAACATCAATAGAATTATAAGGAGAAACAGACAAATTCACAAACACACTACTCAGAGGCCAAACGAGTAAGCATACAGAAATATTAGTAATGATATGGAAGACTGGAGCCATATAGGACCAAATTAGAGCTAAAGGACATATGAAAGAATTCTGTGCACAAGAGAAAGAGCCGTTCTTTTCAAGCTCACAAGAAACACTAACATAAATCCAATACATACTACACTATGTAATCTCTCTCTTCCCCCACAACGCATATCCTGACTCCAACGTGGGGAGCGTGATGTAGAAAGGCAGCTGGAACGTTCCTAAATCATTTGGAGACTATAAATTTACTTTAGGGGCACCTGGGTGGCTCCATTGGTGAAGAGTTCAACTATTGGTTTCGGCTCAAGTCATGATCTCAGCGTTGTGAGATCCAGCCCCATGTCAGGCTCTGCATTCAGCACAGAGTCTGCCTGAGATTCTCTTCCTCTCCCTTTAACCCTGCCCCCACTCATGCAAACAAGCTCTCTCTCAAAAATAAAAAAAAAAATCTCAAAATAAAATACCCCAAACTACAAATATATTTTAAAACATGTAACAATCCAAATTCCCCAAGAGACGATCCAAAAAGTCTTCTTTGACCAGACTTAATACATAAATCTTTAACACTAGGGATGAAATTGCTGACTATATTCATTGGTCTTGGTACACACATATAATATGTAATACAATATTTCAAAAACCATATACATTTAGAAATATTACTATCTCCACTTTCAGTCTAATAACTGTTCAGCAACTATTACTTGAGCTCCTACTATGTGCCATGCACTATTCTGGAAGTGAACAAAAGAGACACATGTCCTGCCTGCAAACAGCTTACACTCTAGTAGGGGGCAATGAGGATCAGACAATAAAGAGGTAAGTATTTAGTATGTCACCCCTGAAAATGCTAAGCATCAAAGTAAAGCAAGCGAAAAAAGGGAGTAGGTATGTGGGGATGAGTGAGGGGCCAGAGGGGAGCTGCATTCCTATCAACAGTCTGTTTCTCCTTATAATTCTATTGATGTTTGTCTTGGGTGTCCTGAGCTCTGTTGTAATGTGTGTTTACTCTAGATCATTTACCTTTTAAGAGAAATTGTTCCTTTTTAAAAGAGCAATTCTCTGTCATCTTTTAATTGGTGTTCAATTTGCCAACATATAGAATAACACACAGTGCTCATCCCATCAAGTGCCCCCCTCAGTGCCCATCACCCAGTCACCCCCACCCCACACCCCCCCTTCCACCACCTCTATTTAGTTTCCCAGAGTTAGGAGTCATCTTTCTTTTGTATCTGTATTAGTTTGGAAGTTACACACATCTGTTTCCATTTTATTCAAATTGGTTACTCAGGTCTAAAATTAATCAAGAGCTCTCTTCTATCCCAAGAAACACAATAACCTAAAGGTTATTTTAATGTTGATCTTTTCTTTCTATAATATCTTTGATTAATATTTAGATCCAAGTGGTTTTAAAACCGCAAATTTGAACATTTTTAACAGATTGATCAAGCTCTTCGTACATCCATTTTTCTCACCATTGTGTCTCGAATCTTCTGTTTTATATTTTTCACACTGTACTATCTGTATTTAAAATGTACGTATTTTATAATTCATCCAGATTATTTCTAGTTCTGGAAGCATGGGCAGTGGCAAGAGGGAGAAGCTGGCTCCTGCTGAGCAGAGAGCCCCACATGAGGCTCCATCCTGGACCCTGGGAACATAACCTGAGTCCAGACTAACACCCAAGCAACTAGGCCACCCAGGCACCTCGGGATGTCCCTTTCTATGTGCATCTGGCTCCATGGGGTGGGGATTGTGTGGACCTGTCCATAGGTAGAGCCAATTCTAGACTCCCTCCACCAATAGCTTCCATAGACACAGTGCGTGGGTCCAGTTCCCTCCTGGAACAGAATGGGTTGCAATGTCAGAATCCATGGTGTCTGGCCAGGGTGGCCTCGGGACAGATGGGGCTTTAGCTAGGTCTAGGGAAACCCCAGGGAAGCATGGCCCCCTTGCTGAGGTGGGAGGACTGCTCTCTCAGACTGTTGAGGGGAGGTGCCTGGACCCTTGGCCATGGCACGTCTACACCCATGTCGGGGCGGTACGACCGGGGTTGCAGCCACACTGGGTCTCAAGGCCACACGTCAGCCCTGGAGCCTGTCCTACTCATGGGTGGCCTGGACCATCCCTATCCCTGAGCGTTCCAGGGGCCCTGGCATCTGCACAAACTGTAGCCACCATTCTGGGAATGAGTCTGGAGGAAAAGGTGTCCAGGTGGGAGCTGGCAGGACAGCTGTGGGTCATGGCATTGGAGCCAGGGACCCAGGGCCTTGCATCGGTAAAGACCACTTCACCCCACCGACCACCTAAGTGGGAACCCTCCAAATTATCCTATGGTTCCAGCCCAGCCTGAGAACTAGGGACCACGTCCACGTGGAGCTTTCCAGGGTTGGCAGACCTCCTCCGGGTACTGGAGGGCTGCTCCCAGCCCTGGTGCTAGTCCTTCGCGGCACTGCTTGGAGACCGACCACCCGCACCGTAGGAAGAACAAAGTCCCTGCAAGGAGCACTTAGCGATGCCCGTGGGCCTTTGCCGCCATCAGCTCCAATCAGGACTTGGCCCCTGGAGCTCCCTCGGGGGGTGCATCTGCTCCTGAAAGGCTCTGCATTTAGGACGCCAACCACAGGAAAGTCTGGGGCCCTCGGTGGGGGCGCCCCGCCCTCCAAGCTCCTTGCGCTTCAGCCCCACACGGAGGAGCCCGGCAGGAGACAGACATCAGAGAGCCACCTGCTATCCTGCATGGGGTCACCCTAGGGATTCCAGGAGACGCCTTCCCTCCGTCTCTGCAGAGAAGGTGCCCTTGAGCTACAGCCCTGGGGCTCCCGGGACCGACACACAGGCGCCACCAGCACGCACCTGACACACACGCGCTCTCGCCCACCGTGACCAGATGCCCATGAGCTGCCTTCCGCCCGGCCAGACCGGTCTCTTCAGCACACGTTCCTCCTGGCTGCCCCTTGTCCCTTGTGTTACACCTACTGGAGAAGTGGAGAATCCTTCCCGGGCCAGAAGAGCACAGGTCTCCACCACGGGCACCCCTAAATTTTGGAATTTTGAAACTCAGTCTTGTGTCTTAGATAAATTTTTTTAAAAAGTTCGGACATAGGCAGGGTGAATACAGGGTTCCGACACAATCTGCGGAGACGAGAGGGCTTGATGGCTCTTCTGTGAAGGCTCACTGCAGATTGGAGGGCAGGATGTTCAGCTCCAGGGACAAGGAACCCAGGGCCCCCAAACTCATGCCACCCATCAGCACTCAGAGTCCTCAGGGAGCAGCACAGCGCCCCCTGGTGGAGGCCAGAGGCGCTGACACCAAGCACCACCTCTGAGTCCTGCAGGTGCATCTCCACTAAGGCAAGTGTGCACCTGACAATCAGGGGCACGGGCCCTCCCTCAGAAGACCCGCACAGACCACTGGATCCCACCAAGAGTGCTGATCACAGAGGCCGGCAAAACTTCAGTTCTACGGGGAAAGTAGCATCTAGATTTCTTTGTATTTTCTTTCTTCATTATTATTTTTTTCTTTTTTATAAAGTCCTAATTTTAATTGCTATGTATATACTTTATATATTTCTTATTTTGATTACTTTCCTTGTACTTTAAAATTCTTTCTTATTTTGGGATCTAGATTCTTTTTATTTTATTTTTTTAATAAAATAATTTTTATTGGTGTTCAATTTACCAACATACAGAATGACACCCAGTGCTCATCCCGTCAAGTGTCCCCCTCAGTGCCCGTCACCCACTCACCCCCACCCCTCGCCCTCCTCCCCTTCCACCACCCCTAGTTCATTTCCCAGAGTTAGGAGTCTTTATGTTCTGTCTCCCTTTCTGATATTTCCCACACATTTCTTCTCCCTTCCCTTATATTCCCTTTCACTATTATTTATATTCCCCAAATGAATGAGAACATACACTGTTTGTCCTTCTCCGATTGACTTACTTCACTCAGCATAATACCCTCCAGTTCCATCCATGTTGAAGCAAATGGTGGGTATTTGTCGTTTCTAATGGCTGAGTAATATTCCATTGTATACATAAACCACATCTTTATCCATTCATCTTTCGATGGACACCGAGTCTAGATTCTTTTTAAAAGCAGGCCAAAATACACCCAGGATCTCGTTTTTTAGGGGGTTTGTTGTTATGGTCATTTTTGCTTTACCATTTATTCTGTTTTTTGTTTTCATTGAAGTTCGATATGAGGACATGTAGAATAAAACACAGTGCTCAACCCCTCAACTGTCCTCCTTGGTGTCCATCACCCAGTTACCACAAACCCCGCCCACCTCCCCTTCCACTACCCTTTGTTCATTTCCTAGGGTTAGAGATCTCTCATGGTTTGTCTCCCTATTTTTTCCCCACTCACTTCGCCTCCTTTCCTTATAGTCCCTTTCACTATTTCTTATATTCCTCATGGAGTGAAACCATATGATGATTGTCCTTCTCTGATTGACTTCCTTCAGTCACTGTAATACCTTTCGATTCCATCCACCTCGAAGCAAAGGGTGGGTCTTCGTCCTTTCTGAGGGCTGAGTACTATTCCATTGTATATATGGACTGCATCTTCTTTATCCATTTGTCCTTCAACGGACATCGTGGATCTTTCCACAGTTTGGCTATTGTAGACATTGCTGCTGTAAACATTGGGGTGCAGGTTTCCTGGTGTTTCACTGCATCTGTATCTTTGGGGTAAATACCCAGCAGTGCAATTGCTGCATCATACGGTGGCCCTATTTTTAACTGTTTGAGGAACCTCCGAATGTTTTCCAGAGTGGCTCTATCAGCTTGCATTCCCACCAATAGTGCGGGAGGGTTCCCCCTTGCACATCCTCACCAACATCTGTTGTTTCCTGTCTTGTTAATTTTCACTATTCTCACTGGTGGGAGGTAGTATCTCATTGTGGTTTTGATTTCTGTTTCCCTGATGTCAAGTGATGCAGAGCAATTTCTCATGTGCTTGTTGGCTATGTGTCAGTTTTCTTTGGAGAAATTTCTGTTCATGTCCTCTGCCCATTTCATGATTGGATTATTTGTGAATTGGGTGTTGAGTTTGATATGTTCTTTATAGATCTTGGATAATACTCCTTTATCTCACATGTTTTGTAAATATCTCCTCACATTCTGTAGGTTTTCTTTTAGTTTTGTTGATTGTTTCTTTGCTGTGCAGAAGCATTTTATACTGATTAAGTCTCAATAGTTCCTTTTTTGCTTTTCTTTCCCTTACCTTTGGAGATGTATCGTGCAAGAAGTTGCTGTGGCCGAGTTCAAAAAGGGTGTTGCCTGTGTTCTCTAGGATTTTGATGGATTCTTGTCCCACATTCAGATCTTTCAACCGTATTGAGTTTACTGTTGGGTCTGGTGTAACAGAATGGTCTAGTTTCATTCTTCTGCATGTGGCTGCCCAATTTTCCCAAAACCATTTATTGAAGAGACTATCCTTTTTCTAGTGGATATTCTTTCCTGCTTTGTCAAATACTAGTTGACCACAGATTGAAGGCCCATTTCTGGGTTCTCTGTTCTGTTCTCTTCTCTAATCTATGTCTTTGTTTGTGCCAGTACCACACTGTCTTGATGATCTCAGCTTTGTAATGATGTTTGAAATCCAGCATTGTGATGCACCGTGCACTGGTATTCTTTCTCAATATTCCTCTGGCTATTCAGGAGCTTTTATGACTCATTACAAATCTTAATTGTTCCAACTCTGTGAAAAAGCTCATGGTATTTTGATAGGGATTGCATTGAACATGTAAATTGCCACTTTAACCATATATTTTCTTTTACATTTTTCACCATTTTTTTTTTCTTCCGAATGACTAACACAGTGTTACCTTGGTTCTGGGCTTATTTTGGTCATGTGGTAGAAGGTACTAATTTCCACCGTTGTAAAACAAAACAAGACAAAAAAACAAAAAACAAAACCCTGTATCTCATATATCTACCAAAATTTTATTGATTATGCTGAAGGGAACCCAGAAGTGAAAAATATATCGAAGACATGTAATTGTAGAAATATGAAAGTCAAAAAGGAAAAAACTTAAAAACGAAGAGTTGGTAAAAAATAGTAGCTATGGAAGGAAAAGCAAAATATTGGAAGTTTTAAACTTGATATAAAAATGAGTCATAATGGCTCCCTGCATGGGGCCTGCTTCTCCATCTGCCTGTGTCTCTGCCTCTCTCTCTCTCGTTCTGTGTCTCTCATGAATAAACAAAAAATAAAATCTTAAGAAAAAAAAAAAGGCAGCCCCGGTGGCACTGCGGTTTAGCACCGCCTGCAGCCCGGGGTGTGATCCTGGAGACCCGGGATTGAGGACCACATTGGGCTCCCTGCATGGGGCCTGCTTCTCCCTCTGCCTGTGTCTCTCATGGATAAATAAAAAATAAAATCTTTAAAAAAAGAGTCATAATGAAAAGAAAAAAAAAGAGGAGACAAAAAGAAAAGAAAAAACCCTCTAGATCTATATGCTACTTTTCCTCAGTCCTGGAGCTTTCCGGTGCTGCTTATTCAGTAATCTGCTCTTCCCCTGTGCTTCCAGCTGGACTTCTGGGGAAGGGGCTGCTGCCCTGATGCTCAGGTGCCTATGCCTGGGGGGAGATGCCCTGCCCCCTGCCAGGTGCTGGGCTCAGTGGGAGCTGTCTATCCCCTGAGGCCTTTGTTGCCTAGAGGCCCAGCAGGAGAGTTGTTGCTTTCCTCTGCCCTCCCCACTTCCACCTGTCCCAAGGGGAACCCAGGAGAGCTGGCATTGTCCCCCTGGGCGCCCTGGGAGCACGGGGCCCCGTGCTCCCAGGGACCTCGGCTTCTGAAGGGACAGAGGACAGCCACCTCCATCAGTTGCCAGGCTCTAGGCCAAAGGGAGCTTCGAAGCTGCCCCGTAAATGCCCCCGAGGGTTCTGATGCTCCAGCCCTTTATGTAGGTGGGACTGGGGTTGGTGCTGAGGTGTCTCCCTGGTGCCCCTCTTCTTACTGTGTCCCGGGAACCTTGAGGCTTCACTGCCCCTCCTGCGGTTCAGCCCCATTTCCCTGCTCAGCACGTTTCCCTCAGGGGAATATTCAGGAGCAGGTTTGTAAAGTGCCCGCTTGTCCAGGGCTGGACTTTCATGCCCCGGAGGCTTTCACGGCTCCCCTGCCCCCGCTTCATTTTTATTTACTTATTTTTTCGGCCTTCCTACCTAGTCCGAAGCGAAAACTTTTCTCTCTGTAGCATTCCAGCTGTTCTCTCTTTCCACTAAGTCAAATTCGTGGGTGCTCAGGAGGTTTTGAAAGTTCTCTAGGTGTGTTTGAGGGCCAGACGAGGGGAGGACCCCTAATCTTGCGCCACATTGCCTCCTCCCTCTGTTACATTCTTCTGTGGGGAACACATACTGAAGGATAGGAGCAAACCCCTGTATGCAGGAGAGGCCCTATGACTTGCCCATCCTCCAGGAAGGTGAAATGTAGAGCTCCTTGTTCAAAATGATTAGGAATCTCAAGTCTCTGACAAGACAACATTAAACCGAGCCTGTGGTCTCTGCAACTACACACTTGGCACGCTCGTGAGTCTGGCCCTGACTGTATGCTTGGGATTCCCAAACCATTCATAGCCTTCACCTTGTTTGTTCCTCTGTCCGTGGTGCTGACATTTTGAAAACTGGTTTTCCAGCCCATAAGGATTTTTTAATATACAGTTTACAAGGAGAGAATCCTGGCTGAACTCATCAATAATCCACCAGGCTTTCAAATTTTAGAAGAGACTGTTTGTGTCTGCCTGTTCAGATAGATATCTGGTGTACATGATATACAAGTGGCACATTCAAAATCATCAGGTATTTTTTTAAAAGATTTTATTTATTTATTCATGAGAGATATATTTAGAGAGAAGCAGAGACACAGGCAGAGGGAGAAGCAGGCTCCACCCAGGGAACCCGACGCGGGACTCGATCCCGGGACTCCAGAATCACACCCTGGGCTGAAGGCAGGCACTAAACCGCTGAGCCACCCAGGGATCCCCAATCATCAGGTATTTTTTTGTGTGTGGCCACCAGAAGATAATTCAGGAAAATTATTTTTAGGGGCATGTTTTCCAGAGCAATATTGATCATAGGATTCATAGTTTGGAAAACCTCCTAAGTTTTACATCTAACCATCGAATTGAATGATAATGTAAAGCAATCATTTGGAGAACAGCTTTTATCTCTCATAAATAGACTCAACACTAACAGGGCTGTGAGCTTCATCCAGTTTGTGTAGTTTGTGATTTTTGAAGTCTGACTGATGAGAATAAAATTGTGCTTTGGGTACCCTACATTAGTCTCTAAAATTTCTTCTTCTTCTTCTTCTTCTTCTTCTTCTTCTTCTTCTTCTTCTTCTTCTTCTTCTTCTTCTTCTTCTTCTTCTTCTTCTTCTTCTTCTTCTTCTTCTTCTTCTTCTTCTTCTTCTTCTTCTTCTTCTTCTTCTTCTTCTTCTTCTTCTCCTTCTCCTCCTTCTCCTTCTCCTTCTCCTTCTCCTTCTTTTTTAAAGACTGAAATAGTCTTTATCATACCTGGATTGGGGGATGATCTGTTACTGAATTTTTAGTAGAGATATTGGAATTTTTCTCCTTATGATATTTGTAAAGTTGGCATTCTGCTTTTAATTAATCTTCACAATATGTAAAGAATTTGCAAATAGGATTTCTTCTTGAAAGACTCATGGGATTGGAAATAAATAATTAAAATTTAAACACAATTCTTAAAGGCATTTTATTTATCATTATAAATTCTGGTAAGCCCAACAATTATATAAACATAGAAGTGATACATTTTTAAATGTACTAGTTGAAATTACTTTTTAAATTTAGTGACAAGGGACTCCTGGGTAGCTCAGTGGTTGAGTCTCTGCCTTTGGCTCAGGGCCTGATTCTGAAGTCCCAGGATCAAGTCCCAGATCTGAAAACCTAAATAAACCTCTGACCTCTGCGTCCACAGGGAAGCTCGATGTTTGTGGGCCTCTGTAGCAGAGCGTGTGGAGGCTCTGGCCAACTGACACCATGCCCTGCCTCATCTCACTGTCCTTCCTGGAGGGCGCCCCCCCAACAGGAGAAGAGTCCCTGACCAAAAAGGACCTGAGCTGGCCTCTCCCAGGGCTCTGGGGAGGCAGGGTCAATATGAGCCCCCCAAGGCCGGAATGAAGACTAATGGAATTGAGCCCTCCATGGCCCTGACCTGCTCTGGGTTCTGCCCCGAGGTTCAGCAACCCTCTAAGAGCAGGATGTGTCCTTCTGGGTCTTTGGCGTGCCCCACAGATCCAGGTCACTCTCCTGGGACAGCGCTAGGAAAAACAGGACAACCCAGGGCAGGGGCAGCAGGGGCAGGCCGCTGGACCACACCCTCAACCACACTAGGAGGCAGGCTCCTCCACATGCTGGGTCTCCAGCAGTCAGTCACCTGGCACCAGTGGGCCAGAGGCGAGGGTCCAACTGACTTGCTGGGACCCAGCGCAGGAACCCCTAAGCTGCAGGTCCGGGTCATGTCTGCTATCCCCAGGTCCCAACCTCAGGACATGCATCCCACACAGAGTCTGCCCAGGCTCCAAGCTGGGGTACTCTAGCACCTGCACCTCCATGTGACTTTGGCTTTCCCCTAAAGGACAGGAAGCTCTCCCTTCCCAGGAGAAGGAGGGCACCCTCTGCTCTGAGCATGTTTGCTGTTGAATGTTCAATAAAGTGTGGTTGTGTTAAAATACACAGCCAGCCCATTTCTGCATCTCCCAGAGCTCTGTCCAGGTGGCAGGGACAGACCCCCAGAAAGGAGGAGGGGACACTGCCCAAACCCCTGACTAGCCCCTGCACAGGTGCCACGAGGCACAAGAAGCTGACCTGCCCACATGCCTTCGAAGGTCAACTAGATGCCAGGGGCAGGACCATTACAGACTTATTGCAAGCCTGTACCCTGCAGGCCAGGTTGGGGCTGGGAGAGAGTGACAGCCAGGGGCCTGTGGCCTCAGTTCAGGAAGGTCTGTGCAAAGCGCCCTGGGAGGTCTGGGATCCCTCTGTCCAGGGAGCCTGGACTGGCTGGGCTCCGGGGGCACTTCCATCCTTCCTCACCTTGAGCCTGTGCTCCTGGGGAACAGAGAGCCAGCAGGGCTGTCAGTGTGGCCCAGGAAGGGACTCAGGACAGCACGCACTTGCAGCTCATGCACCTGGGCCCCCTCACTGGGCAGGCTCAGCTGGCATAGCTTGTGCTGCAGCATCTCCTGCACCAGTGTGTGGAAGGATCCTCCATGTCCTAGCAAGTAGTGGCTGGGGGAGAGTGGGGCTCAGCCTGGGGGCCTGGAGCCCAGGCGACCAAGGGACCCCAGCCCCTCCCCACCCCGACTTGCACACACAGGCAGCCTCAGGCCTCCCTCCACTGGGCAGCTTCCTCCTCAGGAGTTCCCTGACAGGGCGGCCCTGATGTGTGGCTCCAGCTTGAGAGGCATCGAGGAAGGAGAGGCAGGTGGTGCTCAGCTGGAACCACTGCCAGACACGCAACTGTCACCAAGTTGGACCTTCAAACTCAGTTGACCCTCCAAGAATCAGTGCACAAAGAAGCCCATGATTGACCAGGAGAATCCAACTAGCCACCCAATGCCAGCACCTACAGTGATAAAGATTGTGGTTTCCAGCCAGTTAGGTGTTAGGATGACACAGCCCAAGGATCACATAACTGAGGGTCGAGAGATACACACACACCCCAAAATGAACAAATGTTGGAATCCCCCTATTGTTGTCAAACAACAGCAGAATGGTTACATACACGATGCTCTAGTCGCACAGGAGAATAGATTGAACAGAAGTGTTGGAGGCATGGAGATGTGCCTGCTGGGTTCTGACAATGAGCAAGGAGCGGTAGGAAACGTCTTACAGAGGGTGGGCTCCCTCTTAGCAAAGGACACCAGATCCCTTTGAAGATGACACATGGTGAAACTTGTCCTTCTCTCTTTCTATTTCAGGTATTCCCCCTATTTTGTTCTTCATAATTCTACTTCAGCCCCCATCCTTCATCCAAGCCAATGACATACAGGCTTTTTCATGACATTGGGTCCTACAAGGAGGCAGAGCTTTGCCTGCCAGGTTCAGAAATGATTATTGCCCAGGTTTGTGCTGATCCACCTAACTCGTGCCTTTACAGCTCTACTTTCCTTGCAGATCGTGGGGAAACAAAGTCTTACCATGAAAGAAGCCCACTCCCACTTGGGCCGGACCGTCACTTGTGGGGAACATCATCTGGGTAAAATATTGAAACCAGGAGCAAATAAGAATAGGTTGTAGGTTAGCCATAGTCTGGTTCGAGTATTTTCCAGAAGCAAGCAATGACCTTTGATATCATGTTTTATATCTTCATCCATTCATTAGTTTTAAAATATTTTATTTTGATGTAATCTCTACATCCAATATGAATTTTACACTCACAACCCTGACATGAAGATCCACCGACCAAGGCAGCCAGGCACCCCAGTGCCATGTTTTATGACTCTTTGCTTGATTGCCTATCTCTGCATCCAACTGGAACATTGAGTCCATGACGAGGGAGCTTTAGCTACCTCCAAGTCCAAGAACCACCTGCTATATCCAAATTGTAGTATGACGTTAGCCATTGAAGAGCATTTTAAATCATCAGTAAAATGACTACTGGTGAGGAAATTGTCAACTTTTAACATGTTGGCCCTGCTCCCTGGATCCCAGAGGAACTATGCTTTCTTTAACATTTATCAAGATCCAATGACTCCACCAATCCTTAGAGTATGGGCTCCATTTCTGCCCTGACACATGCTGTATGTCTGCTTCAATTAATAGGTATCAATCCATCACAGGGAGCCTGGCAGGCTCAGTGTGGTTGGTAAGAACAGGTGACTCTTGATCTTGGGGTAGTGAGTTCAGGCCCATGTTAGGTGTAGAAATTACAGAAAAAGAAAGTCTTAAAAAAATCAATCAATCAGTTGATCTGGGGAGACACATCTCCACATCCCATAGGGGCAGGGAGCCAGCTTACAGTTCTACACACAGGATCATAATCAGCACAGCACAAATTCAGAACTTTCAGTAGTCGGCTAGTGTGGGGGACATACTGGCCTTAATGGCACTCAGGTGATGAAGTGGGTCACCCCCACGAGTCATTGGGTGTGCTTAGGGTCCCTGGGGTCACAAGGACAGTGGTGCCAACTGTTCCCAGGCACAGAAATGGGGAAACCGGCTGAGAGCACTGCATCTAGAGGCCAGCTTTCTGCTCAGTGTGGCCATGAACTGCAAACCCCTGTGCAGTCCCCAGGGACTGCTTTACTGGGACAGAAGAGAGAGGTGACCTTACAGGGCAGAAAGAGGGAGGTGACCCTCTGGGGCAGGGAGAGCAGAGGTCTCCAGGGGAGGCCCTAAATTTTGGATTTTTGAAACTCAGTCACTCATCTTAGATTTTAAAAAAATAAAAAAGCTCAGACATAGAGAGGGTGAACGCACGTTCTGACACAAACTGGGAGACACAAGAGGGCTTGATGGCTCTTCTGTGAAGGCTCACTACAAACTGAGGCGCTGGATGTTCAGCTCCAGGGCCAGGGAACACAGGGCCCTCACCCTCATCCAGCCCATCAGCCCTGTGGGTATTCACGGAGCAGCACAGCGCCGCCTGGTGGATGCCAGAGGCACTTACACCGAGCCCCGCCTCTGAGCCCTGCAGGTGCATCTCCACTAAGGCAAGTGCACACCTGACAATCAGCATAACAGGGCTCTTCCCCCAGAAGACCTGCACAGACCACTGCCTCCTACAAAGTGTACTGATCACAGAGGCCTGCAAAGCTTCAGCTCAAAGGGGAAAGTAGGATCTGGCTTCCTTTGAACTTTGTTCTTTATTTATTATTTTTCATTTATTATCTTCAATTATTTTTATTAATTTCTTAATCTTAATTGTTACGTACATATTATATATTTCTTATTTTTGATTACTTTCATTGTAATTTAATTTTCTTTCTTATTTTCGGTCTAGATTCTTCTAACAATTAATTAATAATTAACAAGCAGGCTAAACACACACCCAGGATCTTGTTTTGGGGGCGTTTTTGTGGTTATTGTTGTTTTACCTGTTTTTTCTTTTTCTCTCTTCCTTCCTTTCTGGAAAAAATAATGATGTGGAGAAATTCACCTCCAAAAAGAACACGAGGTAGTACTCAGAGCCAGGGGTTTATCAATGCAGATAAAGGGAAGATGTCTGACCTAGAATTTAAAACAATAATTATAAAGATAGTAGCTGGGTTGGACAAAGAGCTTAGAAGACACTACACAATACCTTACAGTAGAGATAAAAGAACTAACATCTAGTCAGGCCAACATTAAAAATGCTATAACTAAGATGCAGTCCCAAGCGGAATCCCTAAAAACAAGAAAGGTAATGGACCGCAGAGGCAGACTTAGGGAACTCAGCCTCTTATTAAACAATAACATTCATATTGTAGGAGACTCAGAAGATGTAGAGAGAGGAAAAAGGGGCACAAGTTTTATTTGAACAAATTATATAAACTTCTCTAATGTGAGGAAGGACCCAGACACTGAAACCAATAGCACAGAGAACTCCCACTAAATTCAACAAAACCCGACCATCGCCAAGGCACATCAGAGTCAAATTCACAAAATACACACACAAGGAAAGAAACCTGAAAGCGGCGGGGCAGTGAGAGTCCTTAACCTACACGGGAATTCAAATCCATTTGGCAGCAGATCTGTCCACACAAACATGAAAGGCCAGAAAGCAGTGGAAGGCAATATTCAATATGTTGAATGGGGAGAGTATGCAGATGAGAATTCTTTATACAACAAGGCTGTCATTCAGGATAGAAGGAGACATTAAGAGTTTCCCAGAGAGACAACAAATAAAGGAGTTCATGACCATGAAACCAGTCCAGCATGAAATTTTTAAGGGGGACTCTTCTAGTGGGGGGGGGGGGGAAGACACCAAAAGCATCAAAGACTAGAAAGGACCAGAGAACTTCACTGGAAACACGGACTCTACTGGTAACACCAAGGCACTCAATTCATATCTTTCAAATATCGCTCAGAATGTAGATGGACTAAAGGCCCCAATCAAAAGATATAGGGTATCAGAGTGGATTAAAATACAAGATCCCTCTATATCCTGCCTACCAGATGATCACTTTAGACTGACAGATGCCAACATATTGAAAGTCAGGGGATGGGAAATCATGTATCATGGTAATGGACATCAAAAGAAAGCTGGAGGACACATATTCATATCAGACAAACTAGATTTGAAACCAAACGTTGGGGACACCTGGTGGCTGAGTGTTTGACCATCTAGTATTGACTCAGTGTGTGACCCCAGGGTTCCAGGATCAAGTCCCACTTGGGCTCCCCTTGGGGAGCCTGCTTCTCCCTCTGCCTACATTTCTGCCTCTGCTTCTCTCTGTGTGCCTCTCATGAATAAATAAATAAAATCTTTAAAAAAACATAAAGAAAAAAATACTGGACCAAGAGAGCAGAAGGGCATTAATTCATAATTAAGTGGACTATCCATTAAGAAGATCCAACAGCTGTAAATGCTTATGCCTCCAACATGGGAGTACCTAAATATATAAACCAATGAACAACAAACATACAGAAACTCACTGATAATAATGCAATGACAGGGGATTTTAACACCCACTTATGGCAATGGAGAGACCATCTAAGCAGAAAATCAACAGGGGAACAATGGTTTTGAGACACCGGACCAGGTGGACTCAACAGACATATTCAGAATATTTCATCCTACACCAGAAGAATACACATTCCTTTCAAGTGCACATGGGAAATTCTCCAGAACAGATCACATCATGGGACACAAGTCAGCCTCAAACAGGTACAAGAAGATTGAGATCATACCAATAACATTTTCAGACCAAAACACTATGAAACTTGAAGTTAACTGCAAGAAAAATTTCGGAAAGACCTCAAATATGTGGAGATTAAGGAACATCCTACTAGAGAATGAATGAGGCAACCAGGAAAAAAGAAGAAATTTAAAAAATATATGGAAACAAATGAAAACATTTGTCAAAACATCTGGGATGCAGCAAAAGCAGTCCTAAGGGGGAATTACATAGCAATACAGTACTACCTCAAGACAAAAGAAAATCTCAAGTACACAACCTAATCCTATACCTACAGGATCTAGGAAAGGAAAAGCAAACAAAGTGTAAAGCCAGCAGAAGAACAGAAATAATAAACATGAGATCACAAATAAGCAAAACAGAAACAACAACGAAACAGTAGAACTGGATAATGAAACTAAGAGCTGGGACTTCAAACTAATTAATAAAATGGATCAAACCCTAGCCATACTTATCAACAAGAGTAACGACCTAAATAATAAAATCACAAATGAGAGAGGAGACATCTACACCACAAAAGGAAACAATTATAAGAGAATACTATGAAAAACTATATGCCAACAAGCTGGAAGATTGGAAAGAAATGTATAAATCCCTAGAAATGTACAAACTACCAAAACTGCAATAGGAAGAAATAGAAGGGCAACCGAGTGGCTCAGCCGTTTAATGCCACCTTTAGCACAGGGCGTGATCCCGGAGACCCGGGATCGAGTCCCAAGTCGGGTTCCCTGCATGGGGCCTGCTTCTCCCTCTGCCTGTGTCTATGCCTGCCATTCTCTCTCTCTCTCTCTCTCTGTCTTATGAGTACATTATATAGCCTTTTTTGAAAGGAAGAAATAGAAAATGTGAACAGGCCCATAACTGGCAAAGACATTGAATCAAAGAGGCACATGGGTGGCTTAGTGGTTGAGCATCTGTTTTGGCTCAGGTCATGATCCCAGAATGCTGGATCAATCCCACATCAGGCTCCCCACAGAGAGCCTGCTTCTGCCTGTACTCTGCCTCCCTATCTGTGTCTCTCATGAATAAATAAATAAAATCTCTTAATACAATCCCTATCAAAATAGCAATAGCATTTTTTCCCAAAGCTGGAACAAAGAATCCTAAAATATGTATGGAACCACAAAAGGTTGATAGTAGTATACCGGTGTTGGGAAAGAAAACCAAAGCTGGACCATCACAATTTCAGACTTCAAGTTATATTACAGAGCTCCAGTAATCAAAAAAAGTATGGTGCAGGCACAAGAAGAAGACACGCAGATCAATACAACAGAATGGAAAACTGAAACACGATACAAACCTGTAACTCTATGCTCAATTAATCTTCAACAAAGCAGGAAAGAATATGCAAAGCCAAAAAGACAGTCTCTTCCACAAACGGTGTTGGGAAAAACTAGTCAGCCACATGTGGAAGAATGAAAATGGATCACTTTCTTACACCTTATGCCAAAAATAAATTCAAATGGATTAAAGACCTAAATGTGAGACCTGAAACCAAAAAAAGAAGAAACGATAGGCAATTCTGAGCTTAACATTTTGGCCATTGGATCTTTCTAGATATGACTCTGAGGCAAGGGAAACAAAAGCAAAATAAACTATTGGGACTTCATCAGGTTGAAAAGGTTCTGCACACTAAAGGAAACAACCAACGCTAAAAGGCAACAAAAAATGAGAGAAGATATTTTTAAACGACATATCCAGTAATGACTTAGTATCCAAAATATATAAAGCAAATATAAATCTCAGCATCCTAAACACAAATGATCCAATAGAAAATGGGCAGAAGACACGAATGGACATTTTCTCTAACAAGACATCCAGGTGGCCACCACACACATGAAAAGACACTTAACAACACCCATCATCAGGGAAATGCAAATCAAAACCACAATAAGATATCACCTGACACTTGTCATAATGGCTAAAATTAACAACACAGGAGACAACAGGTATTGGTGAAGATGGGGAGAAATGGGAACCCTCTTAACAATTATGGTGGGAATCAAACAGGTGCAGCCTGTAGCATACTGTGGAAAACAGTATGGAGATTATTCTAGAAGTTCAAAATAGAACTATCCTACGATTCAGAAATTGCACAACTAGAGGATCAAAAGTACAGATTCGAAGGGGGACATACAGCCCAGTATTTATAACAGCATTAACAAGAGCTAGCCAAATTATGAACACAGCGCAGGTGTCCATCGACAGATGAATGGGCGGAAAAGATGTGGTAAAGATACACACTGCGGTATCACTCAGTCATCAGAAAGGAGGAAATGAAGCCATTTACAATGATGTGGAAAAAGCGACTAAAATTATGCTAACTGAAATATGTCAAAGACAAATACCATACAACTGCATTCATATGTGGATTTTAAGAAACAAAACAAAATGGCAAGGGTGGGGGGGTGATGAGAGAAGCAAACCAAGAAACACATTCTTAACCATAGAAAAGAAACTAATAAGTACCAGAGGAATGTGAGGGGGGATGGGGAAATGGAGGATGGGGATGACAGAGGGCACCTGGGATGAGTACCAGGCATTGAATCCAAGGGTTGAATCACTATCTTGTACACCTGAAACCAATATTAAACTGTGTAAAGAAACAGGAATTAAAGTAAAACTTTAAAATAACAATTGTTACTATTAAGGACACCAGTGCACACAAGAAAAAAAGAGTAAGGAATTTGAAAATCCAAATAAATCGTATTTAGAGCCACATATCCCCTCCTTATCTCAGCTCAGGAGGTGCCTGCCATGTCTATTCTCACCCCAGCAGAGGCATGGAGTTTGATTCTCTGGGGAGGCCTCTGAATGGATGGATGCCAAACACAAACCCTAGCCCCAAACCTAAACAAAACACTTAAAATGAACCCATTGAAGATACTCGGAATCCCAGTGCCAGGCACATGCCCAGATCCAATCTCTACCTGTGTACAGACAATAACCCTACCCTAATCTCAATCCTAACTTTCACTTAGCCTAAAACTGGACCTATCACTAACTGAAAACCGAACAGGAACCACTAACCCCTAATCCATACACCTGTGACTCCAAACCTAACCCTAACCCCAACCCTAATCCTAAACCCTAAACCCTAATCCCTAATCCTAAACACTGAAACGTTACCTTATCCCTTTAACCCTAACCCTACCTCTATTGTAACCCTACCTCAAATCCAGAACCTAACAAACCCTAGCCATAGCCCATAACCCTAGCCCCAACCATAACCCTAATCATTAACCCTTAACCCCATCCCTAAACTTAAACCCTCCCCCTACCCAAACCTCTAACCCTAACCCTTAACCCAAATGTAACAGTGACCCTAAACCCTAACACCCAACTCCTAACCCAATCCCAACCATAACGCTAACCCTAAACACTAAACCTAACCCTTAACCCTAAACACTAACCCTAACCCTAAACCTCACCTCAACCCAACCCTTTCCCTAACCCCTTACACTAAGCCCTAACCCTACCCGACCCCCTAACTCTGAATTAACTCGAACTTATCCCTTACCTTGCGGTTTTTAAGAGTCCTTGCTGATGTGGCCCTGGACCCGGCCAATGCCTCCAGAAGCCTCCACAGCGGGTCCTGAAAGGCCAATTTCTGGAGGCATGTCAGGCCCTACATCAGGCCCCATACTCACCCCCACGGGTCCTGAGGAGGCCAGGCTTCCCACTGCGTGGACGTGGCCCCATGTCTTCTCGAATCCTCAACAGCGGGTTCTGGGGAGGCCGGAGGCTCCTGTCAGTGTGAACGCGGCCCCACCTCTGCCGAAGCCTCACCCAGGGGCCTAAGGAGGCCGGGGCTGCTGTCAGAGTGGCCGCGGACCCACGTGCTCCCCAAGCCTCCCCAGCGCGGGGGCTCCTGTTCCTGCAGGTGGACAAGGCCCCCTGCACCTGCCAGCCCTCTGGGGCAGCGCCTGCGCTCGGGCGCCCCGTGCAGGGTGTTCAGGCACTGCAGGGGCCTGCAGGAGGCGGGGTCCTCACTGCCAGGGCCCCACCTGCCTCCTTCCAGGCTGCAGCTGAGTCCTAGAAGCTTTGCAATGGCTCACTGAAATGCGCTGCAATATCCCGGCTCCTCCAGAAATACTTAAGGAACAACTAATTGGAAGCCAGAGGATATGAAATGAAATGTGGGAAAAACTTTTACAATGTCCATCAAATTCACTCAACGTTGTATGTAAACTTAAAACATGCAGCTATCAAAACATCAAAAAGACAACATAAAATCTACGAGACCTTGAGTTTGGTGGTGCGTTTTAACACACAACCCAAACATGATCCAGGAAAGAAAAAAAACATAATGTGAACTTAACAAATTTAATACTGCTACTCTGTGAAAAACATTGCCCAGACAACCTAAAGACCACTCACAAACTGAAGAAAATATTTGTTCAAAACACACATGATATTCAAACTAATTTTATTCAATCTACACACAAAAAAACCTCATAATAAGAGCACAGATAACTTAATTAACAATGGGTGGCTATCTGAGCAGACTCCTGGACAAAAATGATACACAGATAATAAGCAAGCCTACAAAAATATGCTCTACATCCTCTAGCATTAGGAAGTTGCCAATGTGAACAACAGTGAGATGGTGCTACACAACTTTTAGAAATGCTATTTTTATTTTTAAAAAATTTACTTATTTGACAAGAGAGTGAGCAAGCAAGTACGGATAGAAGTAGGCAGAGGGAGAGAGAAACAGACTCCCCCCAGAGCAGGGAGCCCAATGGGAGGCTCGATCCCAGGACTCAGGGATCATGACCTGAGCCAAAGGCAGACGCTTAAGCAACTGAGCCCCCCAGGTGCCCCTAGAAATGCTAAAGTCCCAAGAAGGAGGATACTAGTTGCTGGAGGGTGGTACATGACAGGAACACTACTTCATGCTGTGGATATAAATATAGTTGCTTTGGAAGAGAGTTCAGCAGTTTTTTCAAAGGCTAAATAAATCTCACCCGAGGGTCCAATTGTCACACTTCTAGTATCTAGACAACTGCTTTGAAAAAACTGTTTCCACACAGTTTTGTAAAATCTTAAAATCACTCCTGGGAAAGAGTTTAGCAGTTTTCTCAAAAAAAAAAAAAATCTGCATACAATTACCACATAATTCAGCAGTAGCACTCCTGGGAATTTAATCCACAGAAATGAAAATTAAAAAAAAAAGCATTTACATAGCCATTACACATATGAAGGCACCTCTGCAGAGATGATAAAGATTTCTCCAATGTCTTCAATGTTGATTTATAAAAGATTTGAGAGACAGTGAAGTGGAAGGGCAGAGGGAAAGGGAGACTGAAGCAGACTCCCCACGCACCCGGGGCCTGAGCCCCAGGTGAGGCTCCACACAACAACCTCGAGATCTTGACCTGAGCCAATATCAAGAGAGGACGTTTAACTGATTGAACCACTCCGGAGCCCCTGAAATGTTCTTAAGTGCAAAATCCATGCTGTGAACCCTTGGGGGTGGGAGGACAGCTGGGACACCAAGTCTACCTAGAAGGGTGGGAGGCCTGGAGGGCCTGAGGAGTGAAACTAAGGATGTGGGAGGGCATCCCTGGCATCTCTTTCCCATCCTGTGTGGTGAAAAGACGTCCCCTCATACCCTTGGCCTTCAGGGTGCAGGGCTAAGTGCCGACTGGATCCTCGACCTAAAGTGATGACACGGGGCCGCTTTGTGGGTGGAAATGTGGTGCCCCAGGGTTCCACCGGTGCCTGGTGCTATTCTGCATCTGCAGGCATTTGAAGGCACTGGAGCTCCGGATCTGGCTCACTGTGCCCGAACTATCCCACTATCCCGCTCTCCCCAGAACCCCAGTGTATAAAGTGTAGGTGCTCACACAGCGACAGGTCACAGGTGAGTGAGAGCTGCTCCCTGTTCCCCTTGGGGCACTGTGCATCCTTTGGGTTTGGGTGGAGGTCAAAAATAAGCTCTAGGGAATCATGAAGTCCATTAGATAATTTCCTAAACAACATAAATTACATATAAGACTGCCATGTTGATATATATCTACTCAAATTGTGAAGGAATTATTTAACTTAGATTATGAGCAGCTACATTTACCAGTTCTTCCAATCTGGGACCTTATTTCTAAGTGTGTGGGATTATTCTACTGTTTTACTAATAGCCAATTTAGCAATCAGCTTGGCAGTCAACTACTTTAGAGCTAGTTTCATTAATGGTAGCTCGCTTCTCATTTATACATGAATTGACTTATACTGTGGGACTACTTATTTATCTAATATACTTGTAAAGGGGCTCTGAATTCAAGTTAACAAACTTTCGGGAAGAATTAGCTCTGGCTCTTTTGTTTAAACTCAATATTTTCCTTGTAGAAACTCAATGTATATTTTAGAATTTTCTTTGAATAGTTTAGGACTTGCTTAAACTTCTAGTCATAATACCACTATTTCCTTTTGATGTGGAAAGGACTTAGAAATGCAACAAAGTTATGAGCTAGAAGTCTTACATTTTTTGAATATCAGTAAAAACCAAACAGAAGAAAGGAAGCAACAAATGTTGGAGAGGATGTGGAGAAAGGGGAACCCTCTTACATTGTTAGTGGGAATGTGAACTGGTTCAGCCACTCTGGAAAACTGTGTGGAGGATCCCCAAAGAGTTATAAATAGATCTGCCCTACAGCCCAACAATTGCACTGCTCGGGATTTACCCCAAAGATACAGATGCAGTCACACGCTGGGACACCTGCACCCCAATGTTTCTAGCAGCAATGTCCACAATAGCCAAACAGTGGAAGGAGCCTCGGTGTCCATCGAAAGCTGAATTGATGTGGTCTATGTATACAATGGAATATTACTCCGCCATTAGAAACAACAAATACCCACCTTTTGCTTCAACGTGGATGGACCTGGAGGGTATTATGCTGAGTGAAATAAGTCAATCAGAAAGGGACAAACGTTATATGGTCTTATTCATTTGGGGGATATAAAAATTAGTGAAATGCAATAAAGGGAAGGAGAGAAAATGAGTGAAAATATCAGTGAGGGTGACAAAACATGAGAGACACCTAATCTGGGAAATGAACAAGGGGTACTGGAAGGGGAGGTGGGCAGGGGGTTGGGGTGACTGGGTGATGGGCAATGAGGGGGGCACTGGACAGGATGAGCACTGGGTGTTATGCTATATGTTGGCAAATTGAACTCCAATAAAAAAAGTTAAAAATGTAAAAATAAAATAAAATAAAATAAAATCTTCACTTAGGGGCAGCCCCATTGGCTCAGCGGTTTAGCGCCGTCTGCTACCCAGATTGTGATCCTCGAGACCCAGGATCGAGTCCCATATTGGGTTCCCTGCGTGGAGCCTGCTTCACCCTCTACCTGTGTCTCTGTCTCTCTCATGAATAAATAAAATCTTTTTAAAAATTAAAATAAATAAATACATAAAATCATCACTTAGAAAAATCAGAGAGGATGACAAAATATGAGAGACTTCTAACTCTGGGAAATGAACAAGAGGTAGTGAAAGGGGAAGTGGGTGGGGAGATGGGATGACTGGTGATGGGCCCTGAGAAGGGCACTTGACATGATGAGCAGCGGGTGTCATGCTATACATTGGTAAACTGAAACCCAATAAAAAATACATATAAAAAATAAAACAAAATCTCCACTTCAAAACAAGGAAACAAAAAATTCAAGGAATTAAATTAGAATACAACTATTCTTCATTTCACAGGACTCGCTCTATCGTTAATCCTCCTGAGAAGGAACACAGAAAGGAAGCTACTCCCTTACTGTATAATGGAAATCATGATTTTTGTAATGCTTTTCCAAATCAAAAAGCTTTGGAAACTAGTTCTTTCTCTCTCCACTTTCATGGTTTTCAGGAAAAGACCCTTATTGGTAGATGATCTGGCCCATGACGAGCACTGCTGGTTGGCTGCACACACATGTACAACAACACGAACCCAACAAGTAGAACAAAACGTCACTCTCATTTCACGGCTCTCAGATTCTTTTCAATTACTAGACATTTGAAGTTACAAGGCAGAGATGGAAGGTTGACTGAAATGAAGTAAAATCCCTCCGCTCTTTCAGGGATCTCTTTTGCCCTTCTTGTCGCCTTCTGAGCCTGGCCCCCTGAAGGCAGTAGAGCACCCTGTTCTCTTTATATGGGTCACAGATGGCCTGAGCCACGTGCTTTATTCCACCATCATCCATCCAGGGCCACTTGGCTTTTCTTCCTTCTGGTAATTCACTTTCAGACCTTGCCTTTCAATCATTAGTCCTGTGACTCTATGCCCTTAGGCTCGTACTAGTCCTATCCGCCTCCCTCCCCCCCCCCATAGCTTTAGGGCTGACCCTCCAGGGTTGGCAAAACTCTGAATATGTTTACTGGCTAACTTTAAAAACTGCCTTTTGAGCATTCATTCAGAAGGTGTACCTTCTGGGTCCTCTCAGATTCCTTACAAATGAGGACCTTAAAAAACCTTCTTCTTATCGGTTTTTCTCATACTTTCTCATGCCAACAATTCTAAGCATAAGATTCTATATCTGTAATTTTAAGCACATTTTAACATATTGTAATTTTTTGAAAACCCGTTAAGATTTTGTTTTCAATATTTCTTACAAAATAGATTACCATCCCTTAACATATATTTAACATCCATGTGTTTTTCTAAGCGTATGTTGACTGTAAGAAATAAGGCAATACGCTATTCCAAAATCCATTTTAAGATAAACATATAGACAAATACTAAATGTGTCATCCAAACAAATTTAGTCTCTCCTCATAAATATTTGTCTGTGTCTAATGATATGAACACATGTTCCATGAAGGAAGGAGGAAAAGAAATCATCTGTGCCTTAAGTAACCTAGGCTCTAGACCTAGGGTCCAGAGAGAGACCGCATTTCCCAGCACAGCAGGTGATACACCTCATTCTCAGGAGCACTCAGCACTTGGACAGGCACTTTGTCCATCTGTGGAAGCTCAGGGAAGGCTTCCGAGAAGCATTTCTGGAAGAGGAGCAGAATTTAGGCATGCAAGAATGTAGAAGAAAACAAGGCACAGTCAGAGAACTGGACGGAATTTAGCATGGCTCTAGCTAACAGGGAGAGGATGAAGGCAGGAATGAAAGGGAAGATGAAGAGGTAAACAGGTCAGATCACAAAAGCTCCTTATCCCATCACATGAGTTGAGAGGGTAATGAAGAGTGTAACCATTTTAAGTTCATTTTCCTGAAATCTAATACCCCTATCTATATTTATTTTTTCCTGACCTACCTTTAATATTTAGGCTAAACAGTATATTTAATAAAAGATGAAATTAACTTTTTCTTTTTTTTTGGCCAGGCAACTGCTGAGGCAATGTCACATTTACTATTTTAGGTATAAGTAAACTCAAATGGAAAAACAAAGCTTATCTCTTTGAGGAGCTGCTATTACCTTATAAGCAAAATCTGCACATCCGTTCAGACATTTAACACTTATTAAACTGTTCTAGCCCAGATCCAGGTCATGGAAAAAGGAGAGAAAGAGACTTAAGCAAATTTCAGGATTCTTTGAGCACAATCTCATTCCACCCACGGTAGATATAAAGTTTTACAGACTGTGAGTAAACCATACTATTAAATAAAATCAGATTTTGTAGTTATGTGCATATGAAGAATGTGGAAAACAGAAATCATTTCCTGGGCTGCTGTAGTCTATAAAACACTTATAATTATTACTTTTAAACAAATAAAAAGGTAAAGATGGAAGACTATGCTCTATTTTTGTTAATTTTGTAATCAGAAAAGATACCTCTCCCTGTTGGAAATTACTTTTTACCCCATGTAATCTTGATTGGATAAATTAAAGTTGATTAAAAGATACAGAATTTAGAATTAATATTTATTTTTATTTACTAAGCTCTTTGGCTTACCTCAGTGGAGAGTTAATTTCTTTTTTTTTGAAAGATTTATTTATTTATTCATTCATGACAGAGATAAAGAGAGAGAGAGAGAGAAAGAGAGAGAGAGAGTCAGAGAAAGACACAGGCAAAGGGAGAAGCAGGCTCCATGCAGAGTGTCTGAGGTAGGACTCGATCCCTGGTCTCCAGGATCACACCCTGGGCCGAAGTCGACCCTAAACCATTGGGCCACCAGGGCTGCCTGGAGGGTTAATTTCTAATGAAGATGAAGTAGCAAGTGCTCCAAAAGTGGTAATTTAATTTACTACAAAAGCAAAAACATAAAACACGTAAGCCTGATACAGTTATCCAACAACAGGTTATGTTTTAAAGCATTGTCTGCTATGGCTCAGCTTTGTAGACCGATGGGAGAAGTATTTTCCTATCTAAGGACCCATCTTAGTCTATCTAAGACTTAGTTATGAGTTTGTACAACAAGAAAAAGAACCTTTTATGTAAAATAAGCAAACATTTGTTTAACTGATGTATTCAACAGTTCAAATAGATGGAAATAAATGACACTAAAAAAATAAAAACCACCAGGGGAAATCTTCAGGGGTCTAAAGAATGTCATTGTTTTTCAAAAGATATCCAAATGATATAAACAGGAACAACACAAGTACAGAAGGAAAAGTTGCCGGAGACACCGACATGAACAATTTCACTACTACATTAAATGCTGTACATCATTATGAGAATGATGTGAATGCATTCGTAAATAAGAATTTTAAATCTTGGGCACAGTACTTTTTTTTTACATAAGCAATTATGAAATAATGTATTTCAAATATGAAAAATTACATGTAACAATGTTATAATGGAGTTTCGAAGAGGCTGTAAATTTATGGGCTGATACAGAAAACTGAAATTGGTTATTGAATTAGATTCAGGATACTTTTACTAGATACCTCTCATTTCTAACACATTTGCTAGGTGGTAGAGGCAATTCAACAATGAACCAAAAAGATTTCAAAGAGCTGAGAATTTAGCATATTAGGTGCTTGGGTGTGAGGGGGGCATTTAAGCCTCCCCTTCGGAAGCCCCCTGGAAAGCAGGAACACATCTGCATCTTCCCCAATAGATGCTATTCCAACCTGCTCAGGCAGATGTGTGTACATATGTGTGAACACACAAGACACTCCCCAGTGCACGTTCTTGCAAATAGAAAGCTTCAGGGAACAGATACAGAGGGCAGTCCACCAATGTCTCCCAGCTGGTGGCCATAAGGAATAGATCACCCGGAAGAGCCCCTTGACTGTGGATAGTCATGCCGAGTCCTGTTACTGAACCAAGCAGCACAAGGTCAGCCAGTTCAGCAGGAAACAGACAACACATGGGTGTTCTCTGGCTGAAGTCTCTCCATGATCTGTGTTTGACTTGTAGTCAGCTCTGGGCTGGCCTTCAGGCCCCCAGGCAGTCACACTCTACCCAGCTTTGTCACTGGTGCAGGGCATTAGGGCTGACTGCTTTCCTCCCCAGTGTCAGGGGCCTTAGCATGATCGTAACCAATATCAGAGGAAAACCATGTCTACACTGCTTGCCTTCCTACCTCCTCCCCACTCTGTGTCCTGCATGTTTGTGTCCCCACTCCAACTTCTTTCCTAGAAGATTGGGAAACAATCATCCCACTATGCCCAGGATAGAGGTTTTCCAGGGTGTGGGAATTTCGGTGCTAAAATCAGCAAGGTCCTGGGTAAATCAGGACCAGTTAGTCTCCTTACAAAGACTATTAATTTTTCCTGAGAGTTCCTACTACAGATATCTTCCTGTGCAAGCACACTGACTTAGTAAATTGGGAAGAGGTACAAGGAACACAAACATCTAGGTATGTTGGGGGCTAGCCCTATGGTTGTCTTACCTGATTTCCATCTCTGCTTTGTAGACACATGGAGGGGAGTAGGTCCTTCTGGAGGAAGAAAATAACAGAAGAGGGGCTCCACCCTACAGAATAAACAAGATAAAATGTCACATGAATTTGAACTTGAGCTCAGTCATGGAACACAAAGCATTTTCACAAGAGAGATATTCCTCCATTGTCTAGAGCTCACTGTACTCAGTAACTAGGCAACTGAAAATCAATGCTCTAGCCCAGAGTTTTAGGTGTGCATCAGAGTAGTCACAAAGTCTTCTCATGGGACAAGATGGGAAAGTGGACTCACAGCTTTTCTCCATCCCTTCAGCCTGCCGAATCTCACATCAACCTGGGCTGATTTTTTTCCCTCTAGTGTCTCTAGACCTTCTTCATTTTCAATGCCAACCTTTCAGCATATCAGATGTGTACTCTGTATAATTACTCTGTACATAATAGGATACTAGCTGGGTCCAACTTTGACCCATAGATAGCTTGGCTTTGACTCCAATAATCTCACAGCCTTGGAAGTTTGAACTTTTCTGGGCATTTTGCTAAGTCGCAGGGCTCTCACGATTTCCTCTACTCTTATTTTCAGCCCCCCTTGCACTAACCCAGACAGAACTCAACATCCTCTCAAGTTTCCCCTGAAAAAAATCCACCTTCATAGAGAATCATTAGGGAGAAATGTTCTCTATTAACGATACTGTAAGGATAACAAGAAGGAGGTGTTAGTTCACCCCCACAACAAATAGTTTTTGCTGTTGTTGCTGTTGTTACTTGAAAGATTTATGTATTTTAGAGAGAGAAAGACAGAGACAGAGAGTGTCAGGTGAAGGACAGAGCGAGAGGGAGAGAGAAATGCAAGCAAACTCCATGCTGAGCATGGAGCCCAATAAGGGGGCCAATGTCATGACCCTGAGATCATGGTCTGAGCTGAAACCAAGAGTGGGACACTGAACCAACTGTGCCACACAAGAGCCTCAACACATAGTTGTTTTTTTCCTTAATTATCTCTCCATAACTATTTTCCTTCCTAAATTCTTAAGGACTGTTCCAATCCTGAGGTTTCTGAGTTCCCTTCCTCCCATTTATATTCTGAGGATAGAGAGCTCCTCTCATCCAAGTTTTTGGTCAACCTAACATTTAAATTCTTCTCCTATATTATTCTGAACGATTTTAGTCCTCTCTCTCCCTGACCAAAATGGCACACTTTAAAGCAGTGTGACTTGGAGAATAGGTGGGATCTTAGTTAATTCAAACCCTTCAAGAAAGTGATTAGGGCTGTATCCAGCAATATCTTCATTTTGTTTTCAATTATACTTATGGGAAAGGAATCCTGATTTTCCATTCTACTTTCTAGCCTTACATCAGAATCTCTTTTAGTCTATCAAGACTTTTTAAAAAATAGTGTTCAGTCATTGGTAGATAGATGAGAAAGAGAGAGAGATGTTGATATTGGTATACAGATTTAACTTTTACTTACTGGGTTTTCACCAAAATCTCTATTGGTCTCTCAATAACTCTTAAAAATTATAGAGAGATAGATGATAGATTTTAGATTTAGATTTTGACTCAGATTTAGATTTAGACTTAGATTTGTCTCCCCTTCTCACTGTACCCTTTCCTTTCTATTATGTCCTTAATGTTCTAGCTAATTTTAATGAATCAAGTATGAGCCAGGACATTTTCCCACCCATGTGATCAGACTGCCAGAGTTGACAGCTCTTTCTTTAGTGTGTTTCCTTTGCAACAAGAGCTTCCCCATGGTCTCCTACCTGCAAATATCCTACATTCCTGCCCCTACTCTCTCTTTGCTGCAGGGAGTCTTTCTGTTCAAGAAAATCCCCTACAGAGCATATTATTTCTGTCATTGTCATTCTGGCTTAATTCTGGTCCTGAGAAGTGGCCAGGCTACAAGAATACAAGATGTAAAATCACATTTCGAAGTTTGAGTGAAGATAAGCTTCAGACAAAAATTTCCAGATGGTAGAAGGGTTTATAAAAATGACTGATCAATTGAATTCTTCAACAACTTCGAAGTCATCATAGATTCTATTTAAAAACACTGGGGGGACTTTTACAGATTAAAGAGACAAAGAGATATGATATTACAATACAATATGGGATCAATCCTTTACTAGAAGAAAACCAATATACTATAAAAAAAAGACATCATAAACTGACTAAATAAAACACAGCCAGTAATTAGACCTACACTCTGTACTAATAATCAGTTGGTAATACTGCTGACATAAAAGAGAACATTTTTCTTAGAAATACACAGCGAAAACATTTTAGGGATAAAAGGTGATGATGATGTGATTTACCATCAAATAAATGTTCAGTTAAAAAGAAAAAAAAAGTATATACCGAGTGAGGCAGCAAATGAAAGAAAAAATCGTAAAAGGTGAACATGCATAATCGATATAGATGTGATTCTTATTGCCACTCTATAATTTTGAAACCATTTCCAAAAAGGTTTCTATAAACAGCCCATTGACCTGTCCCCCATTCTAAGTGTCTCAGATTTTCCTTCTTTTTTTTTTTTTTTTTTTTTTTTGTGATGGTCACAGAGAGAGAGAGAGAATGAGGCAGAGACACAGGCAGAGGGAGAAGCAGGCTCCATGCACCGGGAGCCCGACGTGGGATTCAATCCCGGGTCTCCAGGATCGCGCCCTGGGCCAAAGGCAGGCACCAAACCGCTGCGCCACCCAGGGATCCCTCAGATTTTCCTTCTAAGAGCTGCCACTATCACAGGAGCCTCTTGATATACCAAGGAGTCTGGATGATGAGAGGACCAGGCAGGGAGGGACAGAGGGACCAGGTTAGAGCTGTGTATTAACAATTCACAGCATCTGGGAGCTGCTGTGTAAGGCAGGCGAGTGGCCCTTATGGGGGCGGTGGGGAGAGAAGAAAGACGAAAAAGGAAAGAAAATATCAAAAGGAAGGATTGGAGTTAAAACAAAATTAAGAATATAATGTTTTGTTTTGTGTTAGAAGGAATCCACCACTCTTTGTGTGCACGTGTTCTTTTTGTTTCATTTCTTTTGTTTCGTTTGATTGAGCTGTGATTGACACACAAAAATCTGCACATTTTTAATGTGGACTTCTTTGCAATTTATGATAAGTGTATACCCGTGAAATGGTCGCCATATCCAATGCCATAAACTTAACTAACTCTTCTAAAAGTTTCTTCCCTCCCTCTCTTCTTCTTGATAAGAATGTTTAACATAATATTTAACATACTTAACAAATGCTGAAGTATGCAATCCCGCGTTGTTAACTATATTCATTATGTCCTGCAGTAGATTTCTAGGACTCCCGTCATACAAGGGACATTATGTATGCTTTGACCAGCTCCACCCAGCCCCCCAGCTCTGGCAACCACCTTGCAAAGGACAGGATAAATACAAGGAAGCCACATGTTCCTGCAGCCTCCCGCCAATCCACTCTGCAGGTGAAGACTGAGGGCACCTCGCTGTCCTCTCTTCCTGAGCCATGTTTACTTGGCTTTCTTCCCGTCGGGTAGCAAACTCTGGAGGACAGGCACATGGCTTGTTTATTAATGTCTGTGTGCCTGGGTTCAAACAGGTGCTCTACAAGTCTGTTGACTGAATGAATGAGACTTTGTGACACACACGTAGGACAATGTCCACTATCCCCAGTGCTGCTGAGGATAGAGGATACAACTGGTTTATTCTGGGCCATCAGCAGTAAGGTCGATGCCCCTTCAGACGGCAATTCCCCTTCTCTCCCACAAGTAGCAGGTTTTAGGAGATAATAACCCAGTGTTTGCCTCTGCTGTGTGTGCCCATGTCTGGCAATGCCTGGGCAGATCACTTAACACACACTATTGCAACTCTACTATGTGCTGGTGCTCTGAGCCCATGCAGAATCTGGTCCAATGGAAAACTGCCCATGCCAAGGTGTGACAGGGAGACTTTCAGAGCTGCCTGCCTCACATTACCCCCCAGAGCCACCACTGTCCCACAGTGATTGTCATTATGCTGCCTCTTTTCCAATTGAGTCTAAAATTGTCACCATTTGCATGGCTTCTCTCATTGGAAAACAGACAAATAATATCTCCAAAAAGCCCCACAAGGGGATCGGAGGAGCTGGTTGAGGAGAGTGGACAGTGTGAGAGCCCCTTCCTTCAGCCCTCTCCTAAGACCACAGCTCAGCTCACATTAGTCAGATTCTATCTACAGGTCTTCATGAGGAGGCGAGGGCTGAGAGGGCTCCACCCCCACTCCCTGGACCTGATGAGGGCCAGCCCTATCAAGGAGCATAGGCAGAAGCAGGTTCTGAGAAAAGAGAGAGCTCAGGGCTTCTTACACGGAAGAGAACACAAGTTCTGACTGTACCAAGCAGGGGGAGAAGGGGCTGCAGAAAAAAATAAAAGGCAGGTCTTGGCTTCAGCTCCCTTAGAAGAAAGGGTTCAGGTAGGGACTCCCTAGAAGGAGTTGAAAGCCACAGACAGGAACCTAGGAGCCTCTTGAGAACCCCCACCTGCACATACATTATACTTCAAGTACAGACATAGGCATAAAACACAAGCACATTACCATCCTTTGTGGCAGATTAAGTCACCTGACAAATTTAATGTCCTCGCTCAATATATAAAACACAGGTTATATGGAGCAAGATAAAGGTAAAGCTGAGAGAAAGCGGGGCTCCAGAGCGCATGCAGCTCCATCAGGGGTCCTCTGGGGTGGAGATGTGTCCTCACTGCCTGACCCAGCTCCGTGTGGCTATGTGACAGCTGCAACCCTGGGCAGGAAGCCCGGAGAGTTGACTCCACAGGGAGGAGCTGAGCATCTGTCCAGCTGGAATCATGTGTCTCCTACTCTTGCACCCACTTAGTCACACAGATTTGCTAACACCCCTCTCTGTGCCAAGCAGGGTGAGGAACTCAGGGCGCCCAGCAGGAAGGCAGCCCGAGGTGGGGAAACTGGGATGGACATCCCAGGGGCAGGGATTTATCAGAAAGACTGGAAAGAACCCCAGCTCCTATCCTGGGAGTGCACACAGCCCCGAGGAAGAGATGTCACCCTAGCAGTGAGATTCCAAAGGGAAGGAGCTCTCCGTAAACCCCTACAAACTGAGAAGTGGGCTTGTGGACTGAAGAATGGAGCTTCAGTCTGTTGCAGCAAGGGACAGAGCGCCCGTTCAGCCAGAGGGTAGTGGGGGCCCCGCCCTTTGCCACTCTTACTGTCCTTGTCCTCTGTGACCCTCCGCTAATCAGGGACAGCTATTTTAATCTAGAGCCATTTGACAGACCTCAGGGGCCACCTGCACAGGACAGTCACCCAGCCAAACCCGCCCGGCGGGGGCGTAAATCCGCGGAGAGGAGCAAGGCCCGGTCAGCTCCTGCCAACAACCCGCTCAGAGGCTCATCCTGGTCCCATCTGTCCAAGAAGCCTGCGGAGTGTGCCTGAGAGCGATGCCCCCTCCCTGCCCCTCGCCACTGGAGCCTGCTGCCTGGGAGGGATGGAGCAGGGGTCATAGTGGGGTTTCCCCAGGGAGGTGATTCTGCAGCAATACTCTGCTGTGGGGGGACCTGTGAGCCAGGGCATCCTCAATGGTGAGGGGGCAGAACTGGGCCGAGGGACAAGGAGGCCTCTGTGCGGTGACCCTCGGGTGTGGCCCCATCCTGGAGGAGCACAGAGGAGCGCCCCCCTACCTGCGGCCTTTCTCCTGCCCTGGCGCAGCAAGGCCCCCAATCTCCAACCAAGGGTCTAGGGTGCAGGATCCAGATGGTAGATCAGACCCGATAGAAGCCTCAACCAGGGGTTCTGGGCAACACCCCGCAGTGAAGCAGACCCTTGCTCAGAATGGGCCGGCTCCCCTCAGGACACACCCCACCTCCAAGTTTGGAGTGGCTCAACAGGGTACCTGCACCTGTGCCTCCCTGTCTCTTGCAGGCAGTGCTGTGGCTTTGGCTGCTGACTCCTGTTCCCAAGCACAGCGGTGGCATTGCTGGAGATAGGGGAGCCCCGGATCCTGGTTACCACACAATGCTGCCCCCTCTGGGGGCCAGGCGGGCACCACCACTGGGCGCTGCCCAAGGACGGGGGCTGTCCCACAGCCGATGGATGGCCCGCTCCCTGGCATGTGTGGCGTGCTAGCCTCTTCTGTGGCAGATGCTCCAGGCCCCTGGCAGCCCCCCAAGCACTCCATCCTGGCTACCATAGGGCCAGCCAATCCTTCCATCCAGGCCTCCTCCTGCTGATCTTATGCTATTTCCTTTTACTGGGCCCCAGGCAACCAGCCAAGTGACTCTCCACCGTGGAGACATACAGCCATGTATCTTCCCTGGCCTCTCCTCTCCGCACAAGGTAGGTGACCAGGTGCACCACTGAAGGCTTTTCCTAGCTCCAGCCTTTTCTGTGACCACTGTTCTTCAAGGATACCTTATGTGGTCCTAGAGTGTATTATGGTCCTTTTCTATCTTGCACTTACCCAAGGGTCTGTGAGCCAATTCTGACCTCTTCAAACTCCACTGGCTGGTCACCCAGGACTATCCTTGGGTGTGATACGGAAGGAAGGTACAGGTAGGACACTGAAGGCCAATATGGGGGTTCACCTTACATAGCTCACTTTCATTCTCCAGTCCTGCTCTCACCTGGTCCTGGGGGCACCATGTCCGGATGGTAGGGAGATCCATCTTATGGGGTTTGCCTTTGGTTCTGTCTGATGGTAGGACTCAGAGGATCTAAGGAGATCCAGCTCACATTGGCTAGTCCCGGCCACATGCCTATCTGTTATCCCACAGTTACACCCCGTCTCTACCAGGGTATAGCCTCAAGCCCAGATAAAATTTCTTCTTCAAATGTGCATGTGATTCCATGCTGCAGATGGTGTGTCCTTGGTCCCAGATCCGGGGTGTCCCCATCATGATAAAGGCTTGCCATGAACCACATACAACCTTTCTTTGGGCCACACTCAGTACTAAGAACAGGACTTCCACGTGTGGAGTTGCTGCCTAAAGAGGCTGAGGAAACCTGACAGGTGTTGTGTTTCTTCCTGGTGGTGGGAAGTACTGTCCTAATAAGTTGTTCTTAATTTTGGTGATGGTGTTCAGTGGTTTAGCACTTCCTTCAGCCCAGGGCATGATCCTGGTGACCCGGGATCGAGTCCCATGTCAGTCTCCATTCATGGAGCCTGCTTCTCCCTCTGCCTGTGTCTCTGCCTCTGTCTCTCTCTCTCTCTCTCTGTGTCTCTCATGAGTAAATATATATATATATGTGTTAAATATATATGAATATATAAATTTTAAATTCAATTATAAAATACATACAGTGTTACATTAGTTTCAGGTATACAATATAATGATTCAGTAAGTGAAGTCCTTTTTTTAAAAAAAAGATTTTATTTATTTATTCATGAGAGATACAGAGAGGCAGAGACACAGGCAGAGGGAGAAGCAGGCTCCCTGAAGGGAGGCTGGTGTGGGACTCGATTCCAGGACCCCAGGATCACACCCTGAGCCAAAGGCAGGGGTTCAACCACTGAACCACCTGAGCGTCCCTCAAGATGTGAATTCTTAATCCCCTTTATCTATTCCACCCAATTCCCAACCAGCCTTCCATCTGGAAGCCACTGGTTTGTCCTCCATATTTGATTCTGGGTTGGGTTTTTTTTTTTTTTTTTTGTCTCTTTGGTTTTTATGTTCATTTATCTCTGAAATTCCACATATGAGTGAAATCATATGGCATTTGCTTTGTCTTGCTGACTTATTTCACTTAGCATAATAACCTCTAGGTCCATCCATGGTGTTGCAAATGGCAAGATTCATTCTTTTTACGGCCAAATACAATCTTGAAAAAAAAGAACATAACTGGAGGTGTCACAATCGCTGATTTCAAGATGCACTGCAAAGCTGTGGTAATTAAAACAGTACAGGGATAGCACAAAAATAAGCACACAGACCAATAGAACAGAAAGAAGTGTCCAGAAATAAACCCATGCTTTTATAATCAATTAATCTATGACAAAGGAAACAATATACAATGGGAAACACATTTTCTTCAACAAATGATTTTGAGAAAAATAGGACAAATGCATGCAAAAGATGAAACCAGACCATTTCCTTACATCATACACACACACAAACACAAAACGCGGAGAGGCGGCTGCGCAGCCGGGAGCACAAATCCAACAGCACAGGCCCGGGAGCACAGGGCGCCGGGGACACAGCCCAGGATCTGGCCGCCCCACGGGACAGGTAGAGGCCAGGAGGGCCCAGGACAGCAAGGATGCTCCTGCCCCGAGCTGAGGAGATCAGCGGCCCTGCCCCGGAGCCTCCAGGCCCTGCAGACGCAGAGCTCTGTAGCTATTGCGGCAGCTGACTCCAGGGCTTCAGAGCTGGCCCCGCCACTGCGGTTGTTCCTCCTGGGGCCTAACGGGGTAAACAACCCCCACTGAGCCCTGCACCAGGCAGGGGGCAGAGCAGCTCTCCCAAGTGCTAACACCTGAAAATCAGCACAGCAGGCCCCTCCCCCAGAAGACCAGCTAGAAAGACAACTTCCAGGGGAAGGCAAGGGACTTAAAGTATACAGAATCAGAAGATACTCCCCGTGTATTCTTTTCTTTTCTTTTCTTTTCTTTTCTTTTCTTTTCTTTTCTTTTCTTTTCTTTTCTTTTTTTTCTTTTCTTTTCTTTTCTTTTTTTTTTTTTTTTGCTTTTTGATTTCTGTTTGCTTCCCCCACCCCTTTTTTCCTTTCTTTTTCTTTCTCTTTTTCTTCTCTTTTTTCTTTTTTCTTCCTTTTTTTTCTTTCTTTTTCTCTTTTCTTTCCTTCTTTCTCTCCTCTCTTTCTCTCCTTTTCCCAGTACAACTTGTTTTTGGCCACTCTGCACTGAGCAGAATGACTAGAAGGAAAACCTCACCTCAAAAGAAAGTCAGAAACAGTCCTAACTCCCACAGAGTTACAAAACTGGATTACAATTCAATGTCAGAAAGCCAATTCAGAAGCACTATTATACAGCTACTGGGGGCTCTAGAAAAAAGCATAAAGGACTCAAGAGACTTCATGACTGCAGAATTTATATAATCAGGCAGAAATTAAAAATCAATTGAATGAGATGCAATCCAAACTAGAAGTCCTACCGATGTGGGTGAACAAGGTGGAAGAACAAGTGAGTGACACAGACGACAAGTTGATGGCAAAGAGGGAAACTGAGGAAAAAAGAGACAAACAATTAAAAGACCATGAGGATAGATTAAGAGAAATAAACGACAGCCTGAGGAAGAAAAACCTACCTTTAATTGGGGTTCCCGAGGGTGCCGAAAGGACCACAGGGCCAGAATATGTATGTGAACAAATCATAGCTGAAAACTTTCCTAATCTGGGAAGGGAAATAGGCATTCAGATCCAGGAAATAGAGAGATCCCCCCTAAAATCAATAAAAACCATTCAACGCCTTGACATTTAATAGTTAAGCTTGCAAATTCCAAAGATAAAGAGAAGATCCTTAAAGCAGAAAGAGACAAGAAATCCCTGACCTTTGTGGGGAGGAGTATTAGGGTAACAGCAGACCTCTCCAAAGAGACCTGGCAGCCCGGAAAGGGCTGGCAGGATACATACAGGGTCCTAAATGAGAAGAACATGCAGCCAAGAATACTTTATCCAGCAAGGCTCTCATTCAAAATGGAAGGAGAGATAAAGAACTTCCAAGACAGGCAGGAACTGAAAGAATATGTGACCTCCAAACCAGCTCTGCAAGAAATTTTAAGGGGGACTCTTAAAATTCCCCTTTAAGAAGAAGTTCAGTGGAACAATCCACATAAACAAGGACTGAATAGATATCATGATGACACTAAACTCATATCTTTCAATAGTAACTCTGAACATGAACGGGCTTAATGACTCCATCAAAGGCACAGGGTTTCAGACTGGATAAAAAAGCAGGACTCACCTATTTGCTGTCTACAAGAGACTCATTTTAGACATGAGGACACCTACAGCCTGAAAATAAAAGGTTGGAAAACCATTTACCATTCAAATGGTCCTCAAAAGAAAGCAGGGGTAGCCATCCTTATATCAGATAAACTAAAATTTACCCCGAAGACTGTAGTGAGAGATGAAGATGGACACTATATCATACTTAAAGGATCTATCCAGCAAGAGGACTTAACAATCCTCAATATATATGCCACGAATGTGGGAGCTCCCAAATATATCAATCACTTAATAACCAAAGTTAAGATATACTTAGATAATAATACACTTATACTTAGTGACTTCAATCTAGCTCTTTCTATACTTGATAGGTCTTCTAAACACAATAGCTCCAAAGAAACGAGAGCTTTAAATGATACACTGGACCAGATGGATTTCACAGACATCTACAGAACTTTACATCCAAACTCAACTGAATACACATTCTTCTCTAGTGCACATGGAACTTTCTCCAGAATAGACCACATACTGGGTCACAAATCGGGTCTGAACTGATACCAAAAGATTGGGATCGTCCCCTGCATATTCTCAGACCATAATGCCTTGAAATTAGAACTAAATCACAACAAGAAGTTTGGAAGGACTTCAATACGTGGAGGTTAAGGACCATCCTGCTAAAAGATAAAAGGGTCAACCAGGAAATTAAGGAAGAATTTAAAAGATTGATGGAAACTAATGAGAATGAAGATACAACTGTTCAAAGTCTTTGGGATGCAGCAAAAGCAGTGCTAAGGGGGAAATACATTGCAATACAAGCATCCATTCAAACTGGAAAGAACTCAAATACAAAAGCTAACCTTACACCTAAAGGAGCTAGAGAAAAAACAGCAAATAGATCCTACACCCAAGAAAAGAAGGGAGTTAATAAAGATTCGAGCAGAACTCAATGAAAGAGACCAGAAGAACTGTGGAACAGATCAACAGAACCAGGAGTTGGTTCTTTGAAAGAATTAATAAGATAGATAAACCATTAGCCAGCCTTATTAAAAAGAAGAGAGAGAAGACTCAAATTAATAAAATCATGAATGAGAAAGGAGAGATCACTACCAACACCAAGGAAATACAAATGATTTTAAAACGATATTATGAACAGCTATACGCCAATAAATTAGGCAGAAGAAAATGGACACATTCCTGGAAATCCACAAACTACCAAAACTGGAACAGGAAGAAATAGAAAACCTGAACAGGCCAATAACCAGGGAGGAAATTGAAGCAGTCATCAAAAACCTCCCAAGACACAAGAGTCCAGGGCCAGATGGCTTCCCAGGCAAATTCTATCAAACGTGTAAAGAAGAAACCATACCTATTCTACTAAAGCTGTTTGGAAAGATAGAAAGAGATGGAGTACTTCCAAATTCGTTCTATGAGGCCAGCATCACCTTAATTCCAAAACTAGACAAAGACCCCACCAAAAAGGAGAATTACAGACCAATATCCCTGATGAACATGGATGCAAGAATTCTCAACAAGATACTAGCCAATAGGATCCAACAGTACATTAAGAAAATTATTCACCATGACCAAGTAGGATTTATCCCCAGGACACAAGGGTGGTTCAACACCCGTAAAACAATCTATGTGATTCATCATATCAGCAAGAGAAAAACCAAGAACCATATGATCCTCTCATTAGATGCAGAGAAAGAATTTGACAAAATACAGCATCCATTCCTGATCAAAACTCTTCAGAGTGTAGGGATCGAGGGAACATTCCTCAACATCTTAAAAGCCATCTACGAAAAGCCCACAGCAAATATAATTCTCAATGAGGAAGCACTGGGAGCCTTTCTCCTAAGATCAGGAACAAGACAGGGATGTCCACTCTCACCACTGCTATTCAACATAGTACTGGAAGTCCTAGCCTCAGCAATCAGACAACAAAAAGACATTAAAGGCATTCAAATTGACAAAGAAGTAGTCAAACTCTCCCTCTTCACCGATGACATGATACTCTACATAGAAAACCCAAAACCCTCCACCCCAAGATTGCTAGAACTCATACAGCAATTTGGTAGCATGGCAGGATACAAAATCAATACCCAGAAATCAGTTGCATTTCTATGCACTAACAATGAGACTGAAGAAGAGAAATTAAGGAGTCAATCCCGTTTACAATTGCACCGAAAAGCATAAAATACCTAGGAATAAACCTAACCAAAGAGGTAAAGGATCTATACCCTAAAAACTATAGAACACTTCTGAAAGAAATTGAGGAAGACACAAAGAGATCGAAAAATATTCCATGCTCATGGATTGGAAGAATTAACATTGTGAAAATGTCAATGTTACCCAGGGCAATTTACACATTTAATGCAATCCCTATCAAAATACCATGGACTTTCTTCAGAGAGTTCCAACAAATGATTTTAAGATTTGTGTGGAATCAGAAAAGACCCCGAATAGCCAGAGGAATTTTAAAAAAGAAAACCATATCTGGGGGCATCACAATGCCAGATTTCAGGTTGTACTACAAAGCTGTGCTCATCAAGACAATGTGGTACTGGCACAAAAACAGACACATAGATCAAATGGAACAGAATAGAGAACCCAGAAATGGACCCTCCACTTTATGGTCAACTAATATTCGATAAAGGAGGAAAGACTATCCAGTGGAAGAAAGACAGTCTCTTCAATAAATAGTGCTGGGAAAATTGGACATCCACATGCAGAAGAATGAAACTAGAGCACTCTCTTTCACCATACACAAAGATAAACTCAAAATGGATGAAAGATCTAAATTTGAGACAAGATTCCATCAAAATCCTAGAGGAGATCACAGGCAACACCCTTTTTGAACTCAGCCACAGTAACTTCTTGAAAGATACATCCACAAAGGCAAAAGAAACAAAAGCAAAAATGAACTATTGGGACTTCTTCAAGATAAGAAGCTTTTGCACAGCAAAGGATACAGTCAACAAAACTAAAAGACAACCTACAGAATGGGAGAAGATATTTGCAAGTGACATATCAGATAAAGGGCTATTTTCCAAGATCTATAATGAATTTATTAAACTCAACATCAAAGAAACAATCCCATCATGAAATGTGCAAAAGACATGAACAGAGATCTCACAGAGAAAGACACAGACATTGCCAACAAGCACATGAGAAAATGCTTCGCATCACTGGCCTTCAGGGAAATACAAATCAGAACCACAAAGAGATGATACCACCTCACAACAGTGAGAATGAAGAAAATTAACAAGACAGGAAACAACAAATGTTGGAGGGCATGTGGAGAAATGGGAAGCCTCTTGCACTGTTGGTCGGAATGTGAACTGGTGCAGCCACTCTGGAAAACTGTGTGGAGGTTCCTCAAACAGTTAAAAATAGACCTGCCCTACAATCCAGCAGTTGCACTGTTGGGGATTTACTCCAAAGACTCAGATGCAATGAAACGCCAGGACACCTGCACCCCGATGTTTCTAGCAGCAATGTCCACAATAGCCAAACTGTGGAAGGAGCCTCGGTGTCCATCGAAAGATGAATGGATAAAGAAGATGTGGTTTATGTATACAATGGAATATTCCTCAGCCATTAGAAACGACAAATACCCATCATTTGTTTCAACGTGGATGGAACTGGAGGGTATTATGCTGAGTGAATTAAGTCAATCGGAGAAGGACAAACATTATATGTTCTCATTCATTTGGGGAATATAAATATAGTGAAAGTGAATATAGGGGAAGGGAGGCGAAATGGAGAGGAAATATCAGAAAGGGAGACAGAACATAAAGACTCCTAACTCTGGGAAATGAACTAGGGGTGTTGGAAGGGGAGGAGGGCACGGGGTGGGGGTGAATGGGTGACGGGCACTGAGGGGGACACTTGACAGGATGAGCAGTTGGTGTTATTCTGTATGTTGGCAAATTGAACATGATTTAAAAAAAATTATGATAAAAAATGAATACCGTATGAGTGTTTAAGACAAGAAATAGAAATACAATATATGAATATTGGGAAGAGGGACATAAGCTGGACCTACAAGCAGCAAGATTGAAAATAGAACCAGAATTCATGCAAAAAGTTTTAGGATTAATGCAGTTTTGTTGTAAACACACGCTCTCCCATTCCCTTGTCTAACATAGATCCTGTGTAATAGCCACTCAATATGAGTTTGCTGGGTTGTTTTGTAGGGTCATCTCCAAAAGAGCTCTTGTGTCATTGCTGGGAAGGCAGCATATGGTCCGTGACTCAGGCTGGCTAACATCCAAGTGGCCAGGGATGTATCAAATTCAGCCTGTCAGTCCTCCATCTCCACTCTGAAATGTGGGAAATTTCATGCTGCTGGTATGATGAGGGATGTCAAGGAGTCAGGGACTAAATGGTATATAAGCCATTATGGGGTGGGGGGAAGCCTTAACTCTGTGAAACTCCACTTGCAAGGGTGCTTGTCTGTCCTCCCTGCAGGATTATGAATTTTGAGGACAAGATCTGTTCACTTGGCTATCCCCAGAATCTGGTGAAACCTTGGCTTTATAAAAGGGAGTTGTTCAATAAAAATAAATAAATAAAAAGGAGTTGCAAATGTTTATGATTATTCAACATTTGTAAGTTATTTCTCTTAGTTCTGACATGGAAATATAAAAATAAGTCCCTTTTTGGCAATAGATCCACAGGGCAATTAACTGCAAAACTTACCTAGCTCTAGAGCCCACATCCCTTGTGTGGTTTTACCTACACATGGTGTCCACAGTGACCTGACATCTGCAAACCAAGTTTGTGTACTATCCCATCGTATAATGTACTCAGTCTGCAGTAGGGTGTCGGCTTCCAAGGCCACTTAAATCTTCTAACACTGTATGACCTGGTGGCCATCTCTGAATTAGAATATACCCGCATCATCTTGAGAAAATATTTCACAGAGTAAAGGAAATTTATAAATCTTAGAAAGAAAGAAACTTTATAAAGTTCGTTCAATACAGGACTTTATACAGTCCATTAAATGTCTCTCTGTACATTCACTAAGCCCATTCACTAAGATCTTTTATGCATTCAAACAATTAAATCAGGGACTCTACCTATATCAATGGTTGCCTCTCTGTTGAAGCCAATCAAAGGCTCAAAGATACTACAAAAGGAAAGAAACTTCAATTGCCCCTGAGGGATCAATTTGCACCTTGAAATCTTCATCTAAAAACCTTTCCCTTTTTTATAATAAAAAAGAAGAAAAAGAGAAAGAAAAAGAAAGAAAGGAAAAAAGGGTGGGGTAAGCAAACAGAAATCAGAAAGCAAAACAAACAAACAAACAAACACCACAGGGGAGTATCTTCTCATTCTGTCTACTTTAAGTCCCTTGACTTCCCCTGGAACTTGTCCGTCTAGTTGGTCTTCTGGGGGAGGGGCCTGTTGTGCTGATTTTCAGGTGTTAGCACTTGGGGGAGCTGCTCTGCCCCCCTGCCTGGTGCAGGGCTCAGTGGGGGTTGTTTACCCCGTGAGGCCCCAGGGGGGACAACCCAGTGGCGGGGCCAGCTCTGGAGCCCTGGAGTCAGCCCCCGCAGGAACTCCGGAGCTCTCCGTCTGCAGGGCCTGGAGGCTCTGGGGCGGGGCCGCTGATCTGCTCAGCTTGGGGTAGGAGCATCCTTGCTGTCCTGGGCCCTCCTGGCCTCTGCCTGTCCCGGGGGGCGGCCGGATCCTGGGCTGTGTCCCGGCGCCCTGTGCTCCCGGCCTGCTCTGTTGGATTCGCGCTCCCGGCCCGCAGCCCCCCAGGGAGCCGCCGCGAGCCCCTCCGAGCTGCTCCGGGTCCCGCCGTGCACGCTGCAGCCCTTAGGGAGCTCGGTGCACTCTCCCCGGGGCGCAGGTGTCTGTTAGTGTCCCAGGGAGCCTGAGGGCATCCCCGCCCTCCTGGGGTCCTGCTCTAACTCCCTGTGAACCCCTTTCCGCCCGGGAAGGTTGGTGCAGCTCCTGCTTCTCCGGGACGGGGCTCTCCTGTCCTGGGGACACTCGCCCGGGCCTTAGCCCTATTCCTCGCGGGGCCCCTCCCCTTGGATGCCTTTTGTTTCTTTATTTCTTTTTTCCCGGTCTTCCTACCTTGATAGAAGCACGAACTCTTCTCACTGTAGCATTCCAGCTGTTCTCTCTTTAAATCTCAGGCCAAATTCGTAGGTTTTCAGGATGATTTGAAGGTTATCTAGGTAATTTGGTGGGGACAGGTGATTTGGGGACCCTACTCTTCCACCATTTTGTCCCTCCCTCTATAATTTTATCTTCTATATCATTGAATTGTTCCCTTCCTCCACCATCCTTTTTTTATGGCTTCAGTTTGTGTTTTTATCTCAGTTATAGCATTTTAAAATTTCAATGTGACTAAATTTTAATTCTTTTATCTCTGTGGTAAGGGATTCCCTAGTTTCTTCTATGCTTTTTCTTCAAGCCCAGCTGGTATCCTTATAATTGTTATTTTAAATTCTCTATTCAGACATCTTTTTATATGTTTTTATTAAATCCCTGGCTATTGGTTCTATTTTCTGTTCTTTCTTTTGGGGTGAATTCCTCTGCTTTGTCATTTTGCATAAAAAAAATAAAACAAGCTAGATCCTATTGTGTTTCAATCTGTTTGTTAAAAAGAAGCTAGATCATCAACAACAACAACAAAGAAGCAGCAGCAGCTAGGTACAAAGAAAGAGAAAATTAAAAGAAAGATAATATATAAAAATAGTTTAAAAATAAACGAAAGAGGAATAATAAATAATAAAAATAAGAAATAGAAATAAAAAAGAAACTACATCCTCTTCCCCCTAGAGATGAGGCCTTTCAGCCCTCTGTGATCAGTAGACTTGTGTGCAAGTTGTTTCTGCTTGTGTTATGGGGGTGGGGCCTCATGCTGATTCTCAGGTGGAGACTTGCCCAAGTGGAGATGTGGGGAGTCTAGGAGGAGGGAGAGTGAGGGGGGCAGAGCTTGGTGTAGGGTGCTCCAGCCTCCACTAGATAGAGTTTTGCTGTCTTAAACTTTTAGCACTGATGGGCAGGGTGAAAATAGTGATACCCTGCTCTCTAGCCCTGGAAATGAGAGTTCACACCCACCACTCTTCAAGAAGCCTTAACAGAAATTCAAACAATCATCCCTCTTTTCCCTGGCTTCCTTCTGATACCTGCCTTCATTCTGTCTGTGTCTGATTTGTTTTATTATCTTAGGGGTGTGGCTGGGTTTCAAAACTCTAAATTTTAGGAGCTTGTGTGGTGCAGAACCATGCTGGACTTCTGGGGAAGGGTCTCATGGTTCTTTAGCCATTCGCTGGCCCATCCCAAGAAAGTAGTCACATTACTGTACAGTGGTTTAGGGTTTATGGCAAGGAAGAAAAGAGATCTGACATCCAATCTCACTGTCCTGAGCTAGATTCCCTGCTCTTATGCCTGGGAGCAGTGTAACATGTTACCTCCACCCATTCTTCTTGTATCCCAGGGCATCCTCAGACCATGCTGTCATTCCTGAGTCTCTGTCCTCCTTCCCTCCTTTAAGCTATCCATGACTTGGTGGCAGCTAACTTCTAAAACTTAATATTTTATGTTTTGCTGCTTATACTACCATGTGGAGTCTCTGTAAGAGGGATCTCTCCCATTCAGAGCCCCTGTAGTTCTTATCTCCTCCAGATCTTCCCTCTGAACTTCCTACCTTCCAGAAAGTGGTTGATTTTCTACTTATAGTCTTGCAATTTTGTTCTTTCAGTCCTTAGAATAATTTCTTGGGTGTTCAGATTGTTTTGATAATTATCTAGCTGTGTTCAAGGGATGGGGCAAACTTACCTTACCCCTACTTTTCTGTCATCTTAGATCCTCAAATCGTACCTGAAAAGATAAACATGGTAGTTAACTTAAATTTCAAAACTACCTTTTGTACTTAAAAGCCATAGCATGCTTGGAACAAACAATTCTAAAATCTGTATGGAATCACATAGTTAAAGTAATGTTGAAAATGAAACTAAAGCTAGAGGAACCACAGTTCTGGACTTCAAGCTGTATTACAAAGCTGTGATCATCCAGACAGTATGTTACTGGCACAGAAACATACACAAAGATCAATGAAACAAAATAAATAACCCAGAAATAGACCCCCAATTCTATAGTCAACTAATCATTGACAAAGCAGGAAAGAACATCTAATGGGAAAAAGACAGTCTCTTCAAAAAATGGTGTTGGGAAAATTGGACTGCCACATGCAGAAGAATGTAACTGGATCACTTTCTTACACCGTATACAAAAATAAATTCAAAATGGGTGAAACATCTAAATGTGATTCGGGAATCCATTAAAATCCTAGGGAGCAGAGGCATCATCCTCTTTCAACTTGGCCCCTGCAATTTCTTCTTAGACACATCTCCAGAGGCAATGGAAACAAAAGCAAAAATAAACTATTGGGACTTCGGGGAAAAAAAGAAACAACAAAAACCCAAACCTTTTGCAGAACAAAGGAAACAACCAAACTAAAAGGCCATCTACAAAATAGGGGAAGATATTTAAAAATGACATACCAGATAAAGGTCTAGTATCCAAAATCTATAAAGAAGTTCTCAAACTAAACACCCCCAAAACAAAAAAGATCTAGTCAAGAAATGGGTAGAAGTCACGAACAGACTTTTCTCCAAAGAAGACATACAAATGTCTAGCAGACACATGAAGAAATGCTCAACATCACTCATCATCAAGGAAATATAAATCAAAACCACAATGAGATACACCAGTCAGAATAGCTAATATTAACAAGTCAGGAAATAAGAGATGCAGAGAGGATGTGAAGAAACCCATTTACACATATGATTTCACTCATATATGGAATTTAAGAAACAAAGCAAATGACTTTAGGGGAAGGGAAGGAAAAATAAAGTAAGATAAAAATAGAGAGAGAGACAATTTACAAATGACTTTAACTAATTAATGAATTCAAGATTGCTGGAGTGGAGAGGGGAATTATTGGGGTGATGGGCATTAAGGATGGCACTTGATATAATGAGAATTGGATGTTATATACAACTGATGAATCCTGAATTCTACTCCTGAAACTAATACACTATATATTAACTAACTTCAATTTAAACAAACAAAACAAACCAAACCAAAACAAAACAAAAAAAAAACGTATCACATATCATCCTATCCACAAATATGAATCAAGGAATTAATAAAAAAAGACGTAAATTATAACATATTTAAAAGGTAAAGAGGGGAAATAGAAATTTAGCTCTTTAAAGATGGGTTAGTGGTGCACCTGGGTGGGTCAATGGTTGAGCATCTGCTTTCAGCTCACATCATGAACCTGGGGTCCTAGGATTGAGTCCCACATCGGGCTCCCTGTAGGGAGTCTGCTTCTCCCTCTGCCTATGTCTCTGCCTCTGTTTCTGTGTGTCTCTCATAAATAAATAAATAAATAAATAAATAAATACATACATACATACATACAGAGTAAGTAAGTAAAAGTAAGTTTTAAAAATATGGGTTAGAACTTAAGTGACCATCATTTTAAAATAAGCTACTATACACATAAGATGTTATATGTAAACATAATGAATGATAAACAAAAATAAAAAACCTATAATAGACATAAAAATAAAATAGAAGAATAACACTAGAGAAAAACATGAAACCACAAGGAAGAATGAAAGAGAAGGAGGAACAGAGAAGAAGTATAAAACAACTGTAAAACAACTAATAACTGGCAATAAGTGCCTATTTATCAGGATGCCTGGGTGGCTTAGTGGTTGAGCCTCTGCCTTTGGCTCAGAGCATGATCCTGGAATCCCGGGATTGAGTCCCATATCAGGCTCCCCACAAGGGGCCACCTTCTCCCTCTGCCTGTGTCTCTGCCTCTCTCTCTGTGTCTCTCATGAATAAATAAAATCTTTTTTTAAAAGTACCTATTTATCATTAATCACCTTAAAGGTAAATGTTTTAAATGTTCTACTCCAAAGACATAGAATTACTGAATGGATAACAAAGTGAGACCCATATGTTGTATATAAGAAATTCATTCAGACCTAAAGACACATTCAGATTAAAGGAGGAGATATGAAAAAATATTTAATATGTAAGTGGTAACAAAAAGAAAACCATAATTTAAGAAACAAAACAGGAAAACAGTATGTAAATTCCTCAGGAATTTAAAAATAGAACTATCCTATGATCCAGGGGTTACACTATTTGGTATTTATCTCCAAAATACAAAAACACTAAATCAAAGGGATGAATGCACCTCTATGTTTATAATAGTTTTATTTACAAGAGCCAATTTTTAAAAAGATTTTATTTACTTATTCACAAGAGACACAGACATAGGTAGAGGGAGAAGCAGGCTCCCCGCAGAGAGCCAGATGTGGGACTCGATCCCCTAGACCTGGGATCATGCCCTGAGCTGAAGGCATATGCTTAACCACTGAGCTATCCAGGCGTCCCTACAAGAGCCAATTTTTAAAAAGATTTTATTTATTTATTCATTAGAGACACACAGAGAGAGAGAGAGGCAGAGACACAGGCAGAGGGAGAAGCAGGCTCCATGCAGGGAGCCTGATGTGAGACTCGGTCCTGGGACTTCAGGATCATACCCTAGACCAAAGGCAGGTGCTAAACCACTGAGCAACCCAGGGATACCATACAAGAGCCAAATTATGGAAGCAGTCCAACTGTCCATAAGTAGATGAATGGATAAAGAAGATGTGGTATATCTATATAATGGAATATTATTCAGTCATAAAAGACAAAATCTTGCTATTTGCAATGGCATGGATATATCCAGAGAATATAATGCCAAAAGAAATAAATCAGAAGAAGACAAATACCATATGGTTTCACTCATATGTGGGCTTTAAGAAACAAAACAAATGATCAAAGGAAAATAGAGAGAGAGGGAAGCCAAGAAAGAGACGCTTAAGTATTGATAACAGATTGGATATTAGAAGGGAGATGGGTTTGGGGGATGGGTTAAATAGGTGATGGGGATTAGGGAGTGCACTTGTGATGAGCACCAAGTGTTGAATGGAAGTGTTGAATCACTATATTGTACACCTGAAACTAATATTACACTATATGTTAACTAATTTGAATTTAAATAAAAACTTTAAAAAAGAGCAAAACTATTTTAAAAATCCATAAGATCTTGTACAATTCCTATCCTCCTTGAGGCCGTTAACTTATATACACTATGGGATCACTGATATGGCTATTAAGGCCTCTTGTGAGGTTTAAAAGGTTGCAAAGTGCCTGATACACAGGGTCTAGATATAACAAATAAGTAGTAAGTACTAATTCTGTGTCTTTAATTTCTCTTTTGTTATTTTTCATACACCATTTATTTTAAGATTTCACAAACTAAACAGTTTTCTGAATTGAAAAGCTGAGTATTGTAAAATTTTTATTTATTCTTCTGTGGTTTTTTTTTTAGTTTTGTCTTAAAGATTTTGGTCTCTCTAATTGTACCTGTAGGAATTCATAGGGAATACTTTTTATTTTTTTTAAGATTTATTTATTTATTTATTTATTTATTTATGATAGACATAGAGACAGAGAGAGAGGCAGAGACACAGGAGGAGGGAGAAGCAGGCTCCATGCCAGGAGCCCGACGTGGGACTCGATTGTGGGACTCCAGGATCACGCCCCGGGCCAAAGGCAGGCACCAAACCCCTGAGCCACCCAGGATTCCCACTTTTTATTTTTCTAATCCAATTTAATTAATAAATGAAATACTGTTAATTATTAAATATTTAACATGATGCCTAATAATTTTTATTTTAGATACTTTTTGTATATCAACTCTTCTATTCAGACAATCTATGCAACTTCTAACAGACCATGAATTTATCTTGCATATTTCTGCTGTCTTTACATCCTGCTCAAAGCCTTATTTTTACTTATGATTATTCTTCTTACTTTGCTTATCATCTTCCCAAATCTCCCTTGAGTTGCACATTAATTTTCAAATCTCAGAGTGACCCTTTAGTTTTGTTTAGAATTAACTTAGACATATATAGTACTATTTACTAATATACTCTAATTGTATATCCATTAACTGGTTATTAGAGTTTTTTCCTTAATACTTCCCATTTTAACTTCTGTACTGGAGTTAAAAGTGTTTTATTTATTCTTTCCTCAACGTTTTTTCATTTCAGGGTAAAGATAATATGAAAAATATTATGTCTCATAAAAATACTTTTTATTTGTATTTCCCACAGCAGAACCCCTTGCTTTTGTCTTTACTCAGCAGACAGTTCTCAGTTGTCTGCATGGCTTGATGATAATGCTTGAAAAAAATTAATTTGCACATATTTACTACCAAGCATAAAATCTGTGATAGGGTAGATGCCTTATTGGAATAAACTTATTATGTTATTCTTGTCTCTATAGATTTCCAAAACAGAAATAATTAACAGAGTAGGCCATATTGGTATATGGGAACATGATTAAAGTTGTTCTTACTTTTAGGGACAATTACCATTTGCTGTAGTAGGGAGTAGGGATGAAGTGAAAGTTGGAAAAAGAATGGTCAGAGGCCGTCAGTACCCTTGGGGAGTTTTACAAGGTAAATGTGATGGAAGTGAGCAGGCTTGCTCAGGAAAGTGTGTGTGTGTGTGTGTGTGTGTGTGTGTGTGTGTGTGTTGTGTGTGTGTTTGTGTGTATTCTTAGAGTCTTAAAATATTTTGACTTGAGTCAGCGCTGGTAATTGTTGCTAAACAGTGAATTAAGAGTTACTAATGAAAAACACAAATTCTTTTTCATTTAAGACAATTCTTACTTTGACTATAATTCATTCTCATAGGAGTTTACTAGGTAGTTCTTTAGACAAAAATTCACAGAGGTTTGCTAGAATCTCTTCATTTACCCCAACCTGACATATGCATAGTATCTCTCTGTGCATAAATTATTACATTCAGAATGTTGGAAAGTGCTTTGAACAAAAGATCTTTGAACAAAATTAAAGCACAAATACTAGTGTTTAAAACCTGTTACATATATTAATTACTACTTAATTTATAAGGCATTTTTAAATGGTCAATAGACAAAAAGTATGGTAAACTATTTTTAAAATAATGAAATGTAATTTATCTTTGGAAAAATTATACTTTTTAAAAAGATTTTATTTATTTATTCATGAGACACAGAGAGAGACAGACAGAGACACAGGTAGAGGGAGAAGCAGGTTCATCGCAGGGAGCCTGATGTGGGACTGGATTCCTGGACTCCAGGATCGCACCCTGGGCCAAAGGCAGATGCTTTTGCTGAGCCACCCAGGCTATCCCAGAAAAATTATACTTAAATATTTATATTAACTATCTAACATTGGGGATCCCTGGGTGGCTCAGCGGTTTAGCGCTTGCCTTCGGCCCAGGGCGCGATCCTGGAGTCCTAGGATTGAGTCCCGTGTCGGGCTCCTGCATGGAGCCTGCTTCTCCCTCCTCTTGTGTCTCTGCCTCTCTCTCTTTCTCTCTCTCTCTCTGTTTGTGTCTATCATGAATAAATAAATAAATAAATAAATAAATAAATAAATAAATAAATAAATCTTTAAAAAAAACTAACATTGTGATGAGTTGAAATTTTTTAACAGGCAGTCACTTATTCTCTGGTTTATATAATTTTAATGCAAATTATTGGATATTGGATTATCTCCACTTGTACTAGTTTCCAAAATGTTGTTTTATTAATTGATACATTAAAAATTAAATTTATGAAACACTTAAAAACAATATATTTTAATTAATATGAAATTTGGTTATAATGTCATGCACAATAAAATATATACACAGGAAAGAGCCATGCAAATTTATTGATTGATTTTAAATAGTAACTAATTTGGTCTCATAAATATGGGGTATAAATAGTATTTGAGAATGAAAATATGCATAATTTTTGGTGTCTTCATAGTAGCAGGATTTACATTATGAAATTATTTACTTTAGTGAAATTATATGTTACGTTCTTTGTTAGTGCTCTGTGAAATACCTTGGGGGCACTTGTAAAATACCAACAATTATTAACAAAAAAACTATACCATACACTAATATAATATAACATGTTAATTCACTCTTTCCTATTTATTCTTTGGCTAATAAATTTAAGATAAATTTCCTGATCCAAAAACAAACTCTGCTTATAACAGATAAATTACAAAGAATTATATCTATTAATCATAATGATCTCTTAGTTATTACTTTAAACGTGTTTTTCATGCATACATTCACTCAAGAATACTTATTGAGTGCCAAGAGTTGATGATAAGTATTGTTGCTTTCTTATTTTCCTTCCTAGTGGAAAATGAAAATCACTGTGATTTTATCAAGCTCCGGGATATGCTTCTTTGTATAAATATGGAAGACCTGAAAGAACAAACCCACATTCAGCACTACGAACGTTACAGATGCTGCAAACTGAAGAAAATGGGCTTTACTGATGTGGGTCCAGACAACAAGCCACTTAGGTGAGTGGAAGAGATCTTGTCAGAAGAAGCTAACAAGATTTAGAAATCCTGTAAAACCATGAGATTCAATCATTTGGGAAAGAGGGTAACTGTACATTTCACATTCTGGTCATCCTGAATTGTATTTTTTGAATCATCATCAGACTTAGATGGAGAGAATTATTAACAGCAATGTAATTCAATGACCCATTTATATGCTCAAATAGGAGTATTCAATATGTGCATATGTTGAAATGTGTAACCTCCAAAAGAAAAATATTACCTTGTTTTTACTTTTGTATTTTATATGAAATAGATGTTCATAAAGGAGATTTTAAATATTGGCAAAGATAGATAAAGGCTAGCAGAGGATATTGAGAATGGCAAGGGACATCACATTGAATGCTGGATGAAGGAAGGAGGAAAAGCAGCAGTAATGTTGGAGAAGTCAAGTGAAAATAGTTTGAGAGCAGATGTATTTAGTTATTTTAAGAGGACAAGGATTTGTACTGCAAAGGATGACAGTGTATACCAGTGATACTGGTATATCAATTTTTTAGGTATTTGAAGACAGCCAAAAGTGAACTGATTTAAATTTTGAAAGATGCCGGACTTAAATTTTAATTTTGAGAGGCAAGAGAGATTGTTTTTAAAGAAAGATGGTAGGAAAAACAGATTTTTTTCAGTCTTAAAATCATTTTAAAAAGAAGTATAGTTGATACCTAGTATTACAATAGTTTCAGGTGTACACATAATTGTTTTATAACTTTATACATTATGCTATGCTCACCCCAAGTGTTGCTACCACTTGTCACCATACAACATTATTATAATACCACTTACTATATTTCCTATGTTGTGCTTTTCATCTCCATGTTTTATTTATACTGTAACCAGAAGCCAGTACCTCCCACTCCCTTTCACCCATTTTGCCCATCTCCCCCACTCCCCTTCCCTTTAGCAATCACCAGTTTGTTCTCTGTATTTATTCTTCTGTTTCTCCTTTTCTTGTTTATTTGTTTGTTCATTTGCTTAGTTTTTAGATTCTACACACAAATGAAATCATATAGCACTTTTCTTTCTATGTCTGTCTGACATTTCACTTGTGTCATACTCCCTAGGTCCATCCACATCATAAGTAGCGAGATCTTATTCTTTTTTAAGATTGAGTAATATTCTTAACACACACACACACCACATCTTGTTTATCCATTCATCTATTGATGGAAACTTAGGTTGCTTCCATATCTTGGCTAAGATAAATGGTGCTGAAATAAACATAAGGATTTATTTTTTTTCAAATTAGTGTTTTCATTTTCTTTGGGTAAATAACCAGTAGTGGGATTACTGGAACGTATGGTATTTCTATTTTTAATTTTTTAAGGAAACGTCATGATTTTTTTCCACGGTGGCTTCACCAATTTACATTCTACTCAAGAATGCATGAGAGCTCCTTTTTTGCCACATCCTCACCATTTTACATTTTTATTTTTTTGATTCTAGCAATTATGTCAGGAGTAAGAGGATATCTCATTGTGGTTTGATTTGCATTTCCTGATTATAGAAATGTTGAGCATTTTTTATGTGTGTTGGCCATCTGTATATTTTCATTGGAAAAATGTCTATTCACTTTCTCTGGTCATTTTTTTTTTAAATAAAATCTTTTTTTTTAAATTTATTTTTTATTGGTGTTCAATTTACTAACATACAGAATAACCCCCAGTGCCCGTCACCCATTCACTCCCACCCCCCGCCCTCCTCCCCTTCTACCACCCCTAGTTCGTTTCCCAGAGTTAGCAGTCTTTTTTTTTTAATTTTTTTAAACTTTTATTTATTTATGATAGGCACACAGTGAGAGAGAGAGAGAGGCAGAGACACAGGCAGAGGGAGAAGCAGGCTCCATGCACCGGGAGCCCGACGTGGGATTCGATCCCAGGTCTCCAGGACCGCGCCCTGGGCCAAAGGCAGGCGCCAAACCGCTGCGCCACCCAGGGATCCCGAGTTAGCAGTCTTTACGTTCTGTCTCCCTTTCTGATATTTCCCACACATTTCTTCTCCCTTCCCTTATATTCCCTTTCACTATTATTTATATTCCCCAAATGAATGAGAACATATAATGTTTGTCCTTCTCCGACTGACTTACTTCTCTGGTCATTTTTTAAATCAGTTTTTGTTTTTTTTTTAGTGTTGAGTCATAGTCATATAATTTCTTTATATATTTTGGTTATTAACCTTTTATCAGAGATATTGTTTGCAATTTTTTTTCCATTCAATAGATTGCTTGATGGTTGATTTTCTTGATGGTTTCCTCCACTGTACAAAAGCCTTTTATTTTGGTGTAGTCACAATAGTTTATGTTTGCTTTTATTTCTTTTGCCTGAGGAGACACAGGTAGAAAAATGTTGGTCAGTGTCCAAGAGACCACTGCATATATTCTCTTCCAGAAGTTTTATGGTTTCAGGTTTCACATTAGGGTATTTAATTAATTTTGACGTTGTTTTTGTGTATGGTATAAGAAACTGGTCCAATTTCATAATTTTGCACGTAGCTGGATAGTTTCCCAGTACCAATTATTGAAGAGACTTTTTCCATTGTATATTTTTGCTTCCTTTGTCATAACTTAATTAATCATATAAACCTGGGTTTGTTTTTGGGTTCTCTACTATGTTCCATTTTTATATGTGTTCCATTTATCTATGTGTCTATTTTTGTGTCAGTACTATATGATTTTGATTATGATGCTTATTATTATAATTGATAATAATAATATTATTATTATATTATGATGCCCAACATTATTTTTTTAAGATTTTTTTTTAGATTTTATTTATTTATTCATGAGAGACAAACACAGAGGCAGAGACAGAGGCAGAGGGAGAAGCAGGCTCCATGCAGGGAGCCGGATGTGGGACTCAATCCTGGGCCTCCAGGATCGTACCCTGGGCTGAAGTCGGCGCTAAACTGCTGAGCCCCACAGGCTGCCCTAAAGATATTATTTATTTATCAGAGAGAGACAGAGCACACAAGCAGGAGGAGAAGTAGAAGAGGGAGAAGCAGGCACCCTGCTGAGTAGGGAACCCAATGTCAGCCCAATCCCAAGATCCTGGGATCATAACCTGAGCTGAACGTAGCCTTTTAACCTACTGAGCCACCCGGACACCCTGCCTGGCTTTATTTTAAATAAAAACCTTATAAAGTAGAGGTTTTCCCAAGTTTTATTATCAAAAGTTCTAAAGAAGAGTGACATATTGAAAGGTGGTGGTAACAAGCAATCACTAATATCGTTTCAAAATTCTAGTATTCTTTAGGCACACTGTCTATATATTCTACAATATTGTACCTCACTTTTTTTATACCTCATGATATAGAAATTTCTATTTCTATACATGAAGAAAATGTTGGTAAATGCCCTCACATGGGACTTAACATACAGTATATATTTTTACACGGTTATTTATATTATCATTTTAATATGAGAGTAATAACGTATTTTTTATAGTTTTCAAGAGATCTATGAAGCCAAAAGACAAAAGTTTTAAGATCAATGTCAGAGGGATGAAGAAGAATTGAAACAAAAATTTATGCAGCTAGTAAAGGAGAAAGAAACAACATTTAAAGAATCTGAAAAAGAGGCAAGTTCACTAGTCTGGTATAATTTGTATTCATTTGTAGGTGTGTTTTTAGTTTGGAGTTTTAATCTCAAGGGTTTAGTTGATGAGTTTGGAGAATATTTGCTATTTTTCTAAAGATAGCTATTTACAATATGGATTTTGAATATAAGCTTTAAAAATTATTGCCAACAATTTTATTTTTTTAGAACATATAATTTTATTGTTTACGTTTATTTTTTATTGGAGTTTGATTTGCCAATCAAAGATATAGATGCAGCGAAAAGCCGAGACACCTGCACCCCAATGCTTATAGCAGCAATGTCCACAATAGCCAAACTGTGGAAGGAGAATTTGCCTTTTAAAAAATGAAAATAATTTTGTAAATCCTATTTGCTTTTATTTTATAATTTGAATTTTCACATAAATTTTAATTTATAACAAATTCAAGCTATTAACTTCTGTGGAGAGTCATTACTTTCTTTTTTAAGGTTTTACTTATTTGAGAGAGAGAGAAAGAACACAAGCAGGGAGAGAGGGAGATAGGCAGAGGGAAAGGAAGAAGCAGACTCCCCACTGCGCAGAGAGCCTGATGTAAGTCTCCATCTCAAGATCATTTTTTCTCCTTTCCCCTTTATTCCCTTTCACTATTTTTTATATTCCGCCCCAAAATGAGTGGGAAATATCTGAAAGGGAGACAGAACATGAAAGACTCCTAACTCTGGGAAATGAACTAAGGGTGGTGGAATGGGAGGGGGGCAGGAGGTGGGGGTGACTGGGTGATGGGCACTGAGGTGGGCACTTGATGGGATGAGCACTGGGTGTTATTCTATATGTTGGCGAATTGAATACCAATAAAAAATAAATTTATAAAAAAAAGACCCTGAGATCATGACCTGCCAAAGGCAGATGCTTAACTGATTGAGCCACCCAGGCACCCCAAGAGTCATTACTTTGTAACACTACTACTGAAAATTTTTCTTCCTTTATAAATAAGTTAGTGAATGTTGACTAACACAAGACTTATTTAGAAAGCTTTTGGCTGGTGAACTATGTTAATTTCTTTTTCATTTCATTCTTTTATGTTTCCAAAGAAATGGAAAAAAAAGACTACTATAGTCTTTTTATGGTCTATACTATAGTGTTGATTATTTGCACCAATACCTTTTTAACAAAAAAATATGCTTGGAATCATAAATATCATTCTCTCAAGTGGATGTGGTTTAACTTAAGAATTTAGTTTTGAGCAGAAATGGGTAAATTGAAACATCATTTTTTTCTTTTATTTTTGTAAATATTTTTTTTATATTTTTGTAAAGATTTTATTTATTCATGAGACACACACAGAGAGGCAGAGATATAGGCAAAGAGAAGCAGGCTTCCCACAGGGAGCCCAATGCGAGACTTAATCCCAGGATCATAACCTGAGCCAAAGCAGATGCTCAACCACTGAGCCACTCGGGTGTCCCAAAACATGAATTTTTTTCAATAAAAGCAAAATAGTGACTAGGTGCTGTATACCAGATGTCTCAATCATGGATGTCTTGGACATTTGAATCATGGACAATTGAACTATAAGTAATAAAAATTCTAGCAGCTTAGGTATAAAGGTTAAGTTTTGAAAGTATCCAAGGGTTTCATATGGAATCCAAGAATAAGAAGCATAGCTGGGTCTCCTAATAACCTAAATCCAGAGTAGGAAGTGACCAGAAACCAAATCAATCATTTAAATTCTCCTCTACCTTATTCCCCTTGGCTATGGCCCTTATCTATGTACATCTCCTTCATTTTTGCTCTCTGGACATCAGTTTTTCTTCTATTCTTCAGTTATATGTTCCCTCAAGAAAAACCAAACACAACATAAAATTGGTTGTGCAAAGTGATGAGTAGATGAAATTCTTTTTTTCTTTTAAGATTTTATTATTCATTAAAGACACACAGAGAGAGGCAGAGACATAAGCAGAGGGAGAGGCAGGCTTCCCACAAGGAGCCTGATGTGGGACTCAATCCTGGACCCAGGATCACGGCATGAGCCAAAGACAAATGCTCAAGTGCTGAGCCACCATGGCACCCGTGTAGCTGAAATTCTTAACAAAGATTAATAAATGACTTTAGAAAAAATTCTGGTAGAAATAAAATGACCAAGATTGTAAAAGCATCCACACAGGACAAAGTGACAGGAAACAGATGTATAAGGCTTTCTCAGAAAAGGAAAAAATTATTGAAAATATGATAAGTATGCAGAAACTAGGATTAGCTGACAAGGAAAGTGGGGGCTCACAAGTAAACTTTTAAAGCACATCTAACAGATAGATTAGCCAGAATTCAAAATTACAACTTTACAATTTTCAAATACTTAAAAACTGAGACTTTTGTACATTTCCCACATTACTAGAGATCATCTTTCTTTTCATTTTTTAAAAGTTTTTATTTTAATTTCAGTCAGTTGACATACAGTGTTATATTATTTTCAGGTGTACAATATAGTGATTCAACACTTCCATATGCCACCCTGTGCTCATCACAACAACTGCAATCCTTAATTCCCATCACTTATTTAACCCATCCTCCCCAGTTCTTCCCCTCTGGTAAACATCGGTTTGTTATCTATAATTAAGAGTCTATTTCTTTCTTTTCTTCAAAAAATTGTTAGTTAACATACACTGCAATATTGGTTTCTGGAGTAGAATTCAGGGATTCACTATCTACATGCAACACCCAGTGCTCATCACAACAAGTGTCCCCTTTAATAGCTATCGCTCATCTAGCCCAATTCCCAACTACCCCCATCCATTAACCCTCTGTTTATTCTAGAACATTAAGAGACACTTATGTCTTGTTCCCTCATTCCCTTTTTTCTTTTCCCCTTTCCCATATGTACATCTGTTTTTTTTTATATTCCACATATGAGAGAGATCATGCTACTTGTCATTCTCTGACTTAATTCACTTAGCATAATACACTCCAGCTTTATCTAACTCATTGCAAATGGCAAAAATTCATTCTTTTTGATGGCTGAGTAGTATTCTATTGCATGTATATACCACTTCTTTATCCATTCATGAGTTGATAGACATTTGGATGCTCTCTGATTTTAGCTATTGCTGAAAATACTGCTAAAAACACCAGAATTCATGTAACCATTTGAGCCTGTATTTTTTTCTTTTGGGTAAATACTGAGTAGTGCAATTGCTGGGTCACAGGGTAGTTCTATTTTTAACTTTTTGAGAAAATTCATACTCTTTTCCAGAGTGGCTACACCAGTTTGCATTTCTGCCAACAGTGCAAGAGGGTTCCCCTTTCTCTGCGTCTTCACAACCTCTGCATCCTCTATTTTCCAGAATTCCTGCACCAGTGTGGATTCCTATCAAAACTTTAAAGGGTTCCACTTTCTCTGCATCCTTTCCCCATCTATTTCCCAGGTTGCTAAATTTATCCATCCTGAATGGTTTGAGGTAGTATTTCATTGTGGTTTTGATTTTTATTTCTCTAATGATGAGTGATGTTGAGCACTATTTCATGTCTGTTGGCCATTTGTATGTCTTCTTCGGAGAAATGTCTGTTCATGTCATTTGCCCATTTCTTGACTGGATTTTTGGGGGTTTTTTGGCTTTGAGTTGATAAGTTCTTAATAGATTTTGGATAATATACCTTTATCAGATATATCATTTATAAATATCTTCTTCCATTCTGTAGGTTGCCTTTTAGTTTGGTTGATTATTTCCCTTGCTGTGCAGAAGCTTTTCATCCTGATGCAGCCCCAATAGTTTTTGTTTTTGTTTTCATTGCCTCTGGAGACATGTCTAGGAAGAAGTTCTTGCAGCTGAGGTCAAAGAAGATGCTGCCTGTGTTTTTTTGTAGGATTTGATGGAATCACATTTAGGTCTTTCATCCATTTTGAGTGTAAATTTATCTTTGTGTATGGTATAAGAAATTGGTCCAGTTTCATTCTTATGCATGTGGCTGTCCAATTTTCCCAACACCGTTTATTGAAGAGACTGTCTTTTTTTCCAGTGCATTTTCTTTCCTGGTTTGTCAAGGATTAGTCGACCATAAATTTGAGGGTCAATTTCTTGGTTCTCTGTTCCGTTACATTGATCTATGTGTCTGTTTTTATGCCAATAACACACTCACTTGATGATCACAGCTTTGTAATAGAGCTTGAAGTCTAGAATTGTGATACCTCCAGCTTTGGTTTTCTTTTTCTACATTCCTTTGGTTATTTGATTCCATACAAATTTTATGACTGTTCTTGCTCTGTGAAAAATACTGGTGGTAATTTGATCAGGATTACATGGAAGGTGTAGATTGCTTTGGGTAGCAGAGACATTTTAACAATATTTGTTCTTCCAATCCATAGCATGGAATGTTTTTCCATTTCTTTATGTCTTCCTCAATTTCATTCATAGTGTTCCATAGTGTTCAGAGTACAGATATTTTATCTCTTTGGTTAAGTGTAATTCCTAGGTATGTTATACTTTTTAGTACACTTTAAATGGCATCAATTGCTTTATTCCCCTTTCTGTGCTTCATTGTTGGCATATAGAAATGCAACAGATTTCTGTACATTGATTTATATCATGCCACATTACTGAATTACTGTACCAGTTCTAGCAATTTTTTTGGTGGAGTCTTTTGGGTTTTCTTCATAGAGTAAGTATGATGCCATCTGTGAATAGTGAAAATTTGGCTGCTTCTTGGCCAATTTGGATGTCTTTTATTTCTTTTTTGTTGTCTGATTGTTGAGGCTAGGACTTCCAGTATTATGTTGAACAACAGTGGTGACAGTGACATCCCAGGCATGTTCCCGATTTTAGGGGGAAAGCTCTCTGTTTTCCCCATACAGGATGATATTAGCTGAAGTTCTTTCATATATACCCTTTATGATGTTAGGTTATGTGTCCTCTATCCCTATTTTATAGAGAGTTTTAACAAGAAATTATGCTGTAGTTTGTCAAGTGCTTTTTCTGCATCTTATTGAGAGGGTTATGTCACTATTATCCTTTCATTAACGTGGTTTATCACATTGATTGATATGTGGATGTTGAACCCCCAATGCAGCCCAGGGATAAATTCTACTTAGTTGAGGTGAATAATTCTTTTATTATGCCATTTGATCCAGTTAGCTAGTGTCTTGATGAGAATTTTTGCAACCATGTTCATCAGGGTTATTGGCCTGTAATTCTCATTTTTAGTGAGCCCTTTGTTTAGTTTTGGGATCAAGATGATGCTGGTCTTATAGAATGAGTTTGGAAGCTTCCCATACATTTCTACTTTTCATAAGTTTCAGAAGTATAGGTATTGATTCTTTTTCTTTTTTTACATTTTTAAATTTGAATTCAATTTGCCAAACATATAACAGTGCTCATTATACCAAGTGCCCACCTCAGTTCCTATCACCAGTTACCCAATGCCCACCCACCTCACCTTCTGCAACCCTTTATTTGTTTCCCAGAGTTAGGAATCTCCCATGATTTGTCTCCCTCATTAATTATTCCTATTCAGTTTTCCTTGTTTCCTTTATAATCCTTTTCACTATTTCTCATATTACCCATAGGAGTGAAACCATATGATGATTGCCTTTCTCCAATTGACTTCCTTCATATAGCATAATACCCTCCAGTTCCAACCATGTCGAAGCAAATGGTGGGTGTTCATCCTTTCTGATGGCTGAGTAAAATTCCAGTGTATGTATAAACCACATCTTCTCTATCCATTTATCTGTAGAAGGGCATTGAGGCTCCTTCCACAGTTTGGCTATTGTGGACATTGTTGCTATAAACATTGGGGGGCAGGTGTTCTGGCATTTCAATGCATCTGTATCTTTGGGGTAAATACCCAGTAGTGTAATTGCTGGGTCATAGGGTAGCTCTATTTTTTAACTCTTTGAGGAACCTCCACACTGTTTTCCAGAGTGGCTATATCAGTTCCCATTCCCACCAACAGTGCAAAAGGGTTTCCCTTTCTCCACATCCTCTCCAACATTTGTTGTTTCCTGTCTTGTTAACTTTTGCCATTCTCACTGGGGTGAGGTGGGATCTCACTGTGGTTTTGATTAGTATTTCCCTTATGGCAAGTGATGCAGAGCATTTTCTCATATGCTTGTTGGCCATGTGTAGATCTTCTTGGAGAAACTTCTGTTCATGTCTTCTGCCCATTTCATGATTGGATTGTTTGTTTTTTGGGTGTTGAGTTTGATAAGTTATTTATAGATCTTGGATACTAGCCCTTAATCTGATATGTCATTTGTAAATATCTTCTCCCATTCTGTAGGTTGTCTTTTAGTTTTGTTGACTGTTCCTTTGCTGTGCAGAACCTTTTATCCTGAATAAGTCCCAATAGTTCATTTTTGCTTTTGTTTCCCTTGCCTTCATAGATGTCTTTTGCAAGAAGTTGCTGTGGCCAAGTTCAAAAAGGGTGTTGCCTCTAGGATTTTGATAGATTCTTGTCTCACAGTTAGATCTTTCATCCATTTTTAGTTTATCTTTGTGTCTGGCATAAGGGAATGGTCCAGTTTCATTAGTTTCCACGTGGCTGTCCAATTTTCCCCACACCATGTATTGAAAAGACAGTAACTTTTCAGTGGATAGTCTTTCCTGCTTTGCTTAATATTATTTGATCATAGAGTTCAGGGTTCATTCCTGGGTTCTCTATTCTGTTCTATTGATCTATGTGTCTGTTTTAGTGCCAGTACCATACTGTCTTGATGATCACAGCTTTGTAGTACAGCGTGAAATCCAGCATTGTGATGCCCCCGGCATTGGTTTTCAATATTCCCCTGGCTATTTGGGTTCTTTTCTGATTCCACACAAATCTTAAAATAATTTGTTCCAACTTTCTGAAGAAAGTCCGTAGTATTTTGATAGGGGTTGCATTGAACGTGTACATTGCCCTGGGTAACATTGACATTTACACAATATTAATTCTTCCAATCCATGAGCATGGAATATTTTTCCATCTCTTTGTCTCTTCCTCAATTGCTTTCAGAATTGTTCTGTAGTTTTTAGCATATACATCCTTTACCTCTTTAGGCAGGTTTATTCCTAGGTATCTTATTCTTTTGGGTGCAATTGTAAATGGGATTGATTCCTTAATTTCTCTTCAGTCTCATTGTTAGTGTATAGAAATGCCACTGATTTCTGGGCATTGATTTTGTATCCTGCCACATTGCCGAATTGTTGTATAAGTTCTAGCGATCTTGGGGTGGAGTCTTTTGGGTTTTCTATGTACAGTATCATGTCATCTGCAAAGAGGGAGAGTTTGACTTCTTTTTTGCCAATTTGAATGTCTTTTATTTCTTTGTGTTGCCTGATTGCTGAGGCTAGGACTTCTAGTACTATGTTGAATGGCAGTGGCGAGAGTAGACACCCCTGTCATGTTTCTGATCTTAGGGGAAAGGCTCTCAGTTTGACCCCATTGAGAATTATATTTTCTGTGGGCTTTTCATAGATGGCTTTTAAGATGCTGAGGAATGTTCCCTCTATCCCTACACTCTGAAGAGTTTTGATCAGGAATGGATGCTGTATTTTGTCAAATGCTTTCTCTGCATCTTTTGAGAGGATCCTATGGTTCTTGTTTTCTCTCTTGTTGATATGATCTATTACGTTGATTGTTTTATGAGTGTTGAGCCAACCTTGCATCCCAGAGATAAATGTCACTTGGTTGTGGTGAATAATTTTCTTAATGTACTATTGGATCCTATTGGCTAGTATCCTGGTGAGACTTTATACATCTGCGTTCTTCAGGGATATTGGTCTACAATTCTCCTTTTTGTCTGGTGTTGGAATCAAGGTAATGCTGCCTCATAAAATGAGTTTGGAAGTATTCTGTCCCTTTCTATCTTTCAAAACAATGTTAGTAGAATAGGTATTATTTCTTTAAATATTTTATAGCATTCCCCTGAGAAGCCATCTGGCTCTGGACTTTTGTGTCGTGGGAGGTTTTTGATGACTGCGTCAATTTTCTCCCTGGTAATTGGCCTGTTCAAGTTTTTTATTGCTTCCTTTTACAATTTTGGTGATTTGTGGTTTTCCAGAAATGTGTCCATTTCTTCTAGATTGACTAATTTGTTGGCATATAGCTGCTCATAATACACTTTTAAAATCGTTTGTATTTCCTTGGTATCTCTACCCTTTCATTCACGATTTTATTAAATTGAGTCTTTTTTCTTTTAAGTAAGTCTGGATAAGGTTTATCTATCCTATTAATTCTTTCAAAGAACCAATTCCTGGTTTAGTTGTTCTGCTCTACACTTCTTTTGGTCTCTACTTCATTGATTTCTGCTGGAATCTATTTTTCTTCTCTTTTTTGGTGTAGGTCTTACTTCCTATTCTTTCTCCAGTTCCTTCAGATGTGACATTAACTTGTATATTTGAGTTTTTTCCAATTTTTTGAGGGAGGCTTGTATTGCAATATATTTCCCTCTTAGTGCCTCTTTTGCTGTATCTCAAAGATTTTGAATGGTTGTATCTTTTTTTTATTAGATTCCATTAATATTTTAATTCGTCTAATTTCCTAGTTGACCCATTCATCTTTTAGTAGGATGCTCTTTAACCTCCACGTGTTTGAGTTTCTTCCAAATTTCTTCTTGTGATTGAGTTCTAGTTTCAAAGTATTGTGGTCTGAAAATATGCAGGGGACAATCCTAATCATTTGGTATCAGTTGAGACCTGATTTGTGACCCAGGATGTGGTCTATTCTGGAGAAAGTTCCATATGCACTTGAGAAGAATGTGTATTCAGTTCCATTGGGATGGATTGTTCTATATATATCTGTGAAATCTATTTGGTCCAATGTATCACTTAAGGCCTTGTTTCTTTAGTGATGTTGTGCTTAGAAGATCTGTCACTTTCTGAAAATGCTGCACTGAAGTCTCCTACAATTAGTGCATTATTATCTAAGTATCTCTTTATTTTGGTTACTAATTGATATTCTTGGCAGGTCCCACACTAGGGGCATAAATATTCATGATTGTTAGGTCTTCTTGTTGGATAAACCATTTATATATGATATAGTGTCCCTCTTCATCTCTTAGTAAAGTATTTGTTATAAACTCTAATTTATCTGATATGAGGATTGCTAATCCTAGCTTGCTTTTGAGGACGATTTGAATTATAAATATTTCTCCACCATTTTATTTTCAGGGTGGTGGTGTCCTTAGGTCTAAAATGAATCTCTTGTAGACAGCAAATAGATGGCTCTTGTTTTTTATCCAGTCCAATTCCATGCATCTTTTGATGAGATTTCTTTTTTCCCATTCTCATTCAGGGTAACTATTGAAAGATATGAATTTAGTCCCATTGTATTATTACCTATCCAGTCCCATTATTTGCAGATGGTTTCTTTTGGCTCCCTCTTTCTTTTACAGGGTCCCCTTTAATATTTCTTTCAGAGCCAGTTTGGTAGTCACATATTCTTTCACTTTCTGCCTGTCCTGGAAGCTCTTTATCTCTCCTTCTATTCTGTATGAGAGCTTTGCTGGATAAAGTATTCTTGGCTGCATGTTCTTCTCATATAGTACCCTGAATATATCCTGCCAGAATTTTCTAGCCTGCCAGGTCTCTGTGGAGAGGTCTGATGTTAATCTAATATTTCTCCCCATATAAGTTACAAAGCTCTTGTCTCTCACTATTTAAGGATTTTGTCTTTACCTTTGGAATTTTAAAGTTTAAGTATTAAATGTCAAGGTGTTGAACAGTTTCAATTTATTTTTTTGGAGGTCTTCTATTTCTCTTGGATCTGCATGCCTGTTACCTCCACCAGATTAGGGAAGTTATCAGCTATGCTTGGTTCATATATACTTTGTGGTTCTCATTCTCTCTCTCTCTCTCTCTCTCTCTCTCTCTCTTATTCAATGTCTTCTGGCACTCCAATTATTTTTCCTTCTCAAGCTATCATTTATTTCCTGAAGCCTTTCCTCCTGGTCTCTTAATTGTATTCCTCTTTTTTCCTCAGCTTCCTTCCGTATCATCAATTTATCTTCTATGTCACCCACTCTCTCTTCCACCTCATTAACCCTAGTAGTTAAAACATTAATTTTGGATTGCATCTCATTTAACCTATTTTTAACTTCAGCCTGATCAGATCTCAATTCTTCAGTAACAGTCTCTACAGTCCTTTATGCTTTTTTCCAGAGCCACAGTAGCTTTACAATTGTGTTTCTGAATGACTCTCTGAAGTCATATTGAAATCCAAGTTCTGTATCTCTTTGGCAGAGAGTAAAGTTTCTGGTTCTTTCTTTTGTGGTGAGTTCTTCCTTCTAGTCATTTTTCTCAGTGCAGAGTGGCTGTATGAGTAGGCTGAGTCAAAATATCAACCACGACCTAAGTAAAATTCACCTTAGATGATTCTGAAGGGTCAGAGACCAGAAAATAAAAGAAAAAGAAGTCAAAACAAAATAAAACAAAAGGATCACTAAAGTGAAAAACAATTTTTTAAAAAAAGTATTAAAAATAAAAAGCCAAAAACCCAAAAACAAAGAATCAAAAAGAGAATGAATAAAAAAGAAAGAAAAGAGGAAAAAGGTGGGGGATGGTGGTGGTAAGGAAATGGCAGTGGAGAGAAATTATAGTGTATGTGAGGGTCATAAAGGGTCTTCTTGGTTCTGAGTGTATTTTGTTCTGTATGTTAGAAGATGCCCAATCCCAAATTTATATAAATCAGCAGTGCTTATAGAAAACCACACCACTGACCACCAATGACATAAACAAGATAAAAGAGGGGGGCATAAGGGGTAGGAAGGGAGAATATAATCTCACAGAATGATCCAGCACAGTATTCCACTTGGTTTTGGGTGCATGCTAGTCACATTTTAGAAGATATTAACTTTCACCATTGCAAAACAACATGAGACAGAAAAAAAAAAAAACCCTGTGTCTCGTATATCTCCCCAAATTAAATTGAATACATTGATGGGAATTGAGAAATTTAGTCTGATATTAAAATTAGTTTTAATGGAAAAAAAGAATAAAAAAGGATCCTCTCATTCTATATACCATTTTCCCCTCCACTTCCCCTGAAGCTTTCCGGCACTGCTTGGTCCAGAACTTGCTCTTCCCCTGTCTTTCCAGCTGGTCTTCTGTGGGTGGGGCCTGCTGCACTGAGTCTCGGGTGTATACCTGGGTACCCCACCATCCATCAGGTGCTGAGCTCAGTGGGAGCTGTGTACCCCGTGAGGCCTCTGTCCTCTGGCCATCCCCCTCCCCAGGCACAGGGTTACACCAGGAGGAACAGCAAAACTGGTGGCGGCCAGGTCTCCAGCTCTGGAGTCAGCTCCCCCAGGCAACTACCTGCAGCTCCCAGGCCACACTGACCTAGGGTGCTAGGGACCTAAGGGCAGCAGGGAGTGCTGACCTGCACAGCTCAGGGTGCCCTGTGGCAGGAGAGGCCTCGATGTCCTGTGCCCTCACCACCTCTGCCTTTCCCCGGTGGACCACAGGATTGCTGGCTGTGTCCACTCGGGCACCGTGGGATCCAATGCCTGTGGGCTAGACCGGCACTCTTGAGCCACCTCTCCCATGGCGCTCAGCCACCTCTGTCCAGAGCCCCCACCTGACCAACTGGCTTTTCCCAGATGCCCCACTGGCTGTGCACTCCAGCCCTTTACTGAGATTGGCCCGCAGTATGTGGTGCACTTTCCCCTAGGTGCACTTCCTCTATTAGTGACTCCGGGAAACCAGAGGCTTCGCTGCCCCTCCTGATTCTGCCCAATTTCCCTGCTAAGCACTTTCCTGTCGGGAAAGAATGCAGTGAGAATTTTTAAAGTTCCCCCTTCTTCCGGGCTGGGCTTTCCTGTTCCACAGGCTTTCAACACCGTGCTTTAGCCCGGCTCCTCATGGGGACCCTCCCCCACTTGATTCTTTTTTATTTTTTTCTTCCTTCCTACCATGCTAGAGGCAAAAACCCTTCTCTCCATAGCTTCCCGCTATTCTCTCTTTAAATCTCAGGTCGAATACATAGGTGTTCAGGATGATTTGAAAGTCATCCAGGTAAGTTGGTGGGGACAGGTGAGTTGAGGACACTACTCCACCAGCTTGCCCTGCCTCCCCGCTGTTGTTATTTTGATAGGGATTCTATTAAATATGTGGATTGCTTTGGGTACTATAGATATTTTTTATAATAAATTTATTTTTTATTGGTGTACAATTTGCAAACATACAGAATAACACCCAGCGCTCATCCTGTCAAGTGCCCCCCTCAGTGCCCATCACCCATTCACCCCCACCCCCCGCCCACCTCCCCTTCCACCACCCCTAGTTCGTTTCCCAGAGTTAGGAGTCTTTATGTTCTGTCTCCCTTTCTGATATTTTCCACACATTTCTTCTCCCTTCCCTTATATTCCCTTTAACTATTATTTATATTCCCCAAATGAATGAGAACATATAATGTTTGTCCTTCTTTGATTAACTTACTTCACTCAGCATAATACCCTCCAGTGCCATCCACGTTGAAGCAAATGGTGGGTATTTGTCATTTCTAATGGCTGAGTAATATTCCATTGTATACATAAACCACATCTTCTTTATCCATTCATCTCTCGATGGACACCGAGGCTCCTTCACAGTTTGGCTATTATGGAAATTGCTGCTAGAAACATCGGGGTGCAGGTGTCCCGGTGTTTCATTGCATCTGTATCTTTGGGGTAAATCCCCAACAGTGCAATTGCTGGGTCATAGTGAAGGTCTATTTTTAACTCCATGAGAAACCTCCACGCAGTTTTCCAGAGTGGCTGCACCATTTCACATTCCCACCAAAAGTGTAAGAGGGTTCCCTTTTCTCCGCATCCTCTCCAACATTTGTGGTTTCCTGCCTTGTTAATTTTCCCCATTCTCACTGGTGTGAGGTGGTATCTCATTGTGGTTTTCATTTGTATTTCCCTGATGGCAAGTGATGCAGAGCATTTTCTCATGTGCAGGTTGGCTATGTCTATGTCTTCCTCTGTGAGATTTCTCTTCATGTCTTTTGCCCGGTTCTTGATTGGATTGTTTGTTTCTTTTGTGTTGAGTTTAATAAGTTCTTTATAGATCTTGGAAACTAGCCCTTTATCTGATACATCATTTGCAAATATCTTCTCCCATTCTGTAGGTTGTCTTTCAGTTTTGTTGACTGTATCCTTTGCGGTGCAAAAGCTTCTTATCTTGATGAAATCCCAATAGTTCATTTTTGCTTTTGTTTCTTTTGCCTTCATGGATGTATCTTGCAAGAAGTTACTGTGGCTGAGTTCAAAAAGGGTGTTGCCTCTGTTCTCCTCTAGCATTTTGATGGACTCTTGTCTTACATTTAGATCTTTCATCCATTTTGAGTTTATCTTTGTGTATGGTGAAAGAGAGTGGTCTAGTTTCATTCTTCTGCATGTGGATGTCCAATTTTCCCAGCACCATTTATTGAAGAGACTGTCTTTCTTCCAATGGATAGTCTTTCCACCCTTAATGGAATATTAGTTGACCATAAAGTTCAGGGTCCACTTCTGGGTTCTCTATTCTGTTCCATTGATCTATGTGTCTGTTTTTGTGCCAGTACCACACTGTCTTGATGACCACAGCTTTGTAGTACAACACGAAATATGGCATTGTGACGCCCCCAGATATGGTTTTCTTTTTTAAAATTACCCTGGCTATTTGGGGTCTTTTCCGATTCCACACGAATCTTAAGATAATTTGTTCTAACTCTCTGAAGAAAGTCCATGGTATTTTGATAGGGATTGCATTAAACGTGTAAATTGCCCTGGGTAACATTGATATTTTCACAATATTAATTCTGCCAATCCATGAGCATGGAATATTTTTCCATCTCTTTGTGTCTTCCTCAATTTCTTTCAGAAGTGTTCCACAGTTTTTAGGGTATAGATCTTTTACCTCTTTGGTTAGGTTTATTCCTAGGTATGTTATGCTTTTGGGTGCAATTGTCAATGGGATTGACTCCTTAATTTCTCTTTCTTCAGTCTCAGTGTATAGAAATGCCACTGATTTCTGGGCATTGATTTTGTCGCCTGCCATTCTACCAAATTGCTGTATGAGTTCTAGCAATCTTGCGGTGGAGGCCTTTGGGTTTTCTATGTAGAGTATCATGTCATCGGCCAAGAGGGAGAGTTTGACTACTTCTTTGCCTATTTGAATGCCTTTAATGTCTTTTTGTTTTCTGATTGCTGAGGCTAGGACTTCCAGTACTATGTTGAATAGCAGTGGTGAGAGTGGACATCCCTGTCCTGTTCCTGATCTTAGGGGAAAGGCTCCCAGTGCTTCCTCACTGAGAATGATATTTGCTGTGGGCTTTTCGTAGATGGCTTTTAAGATGTTGAGGAATGTTCCCTCTATCCCTACACTCTGAAGAGTTTTGATCAGGAATGGATGCTGTATTTTGTCAAATGCTTTCTCTGCAATTAATGAGAGGATAATATGGTTCTTGGTTTTCCTCTTGCCGATATGATGAATCACATTGATTGTTTTATGAGTGTTGAACCAGCCTTGTGTCCTGGGGATAAATCCTACTTGGTCTTGGTGAATAATTTTCTTAATGCACTGTTGGATCCTATTGGCTAGTGTCTTGTTGAGAATTTTTGCATCCGTGTTCACCAGGGATATTGGTCTGTAATTCTCCTTTTTGGTGGAGTCTTTGATTTTGGAATTAAGGTGATGCTGGCCTCATAGAACGAATTTGGAAGTACTCCATCTCTTTCTATCTTTCCAAACAGCTTTAGTAGAATAGGTATGGTTTCTTCTTTAAACGTTTAATAGAATTCCCCTGGGAAGCCATCTGGCCCTGGACGTTTGTGTCTTGGGTGGTTTTTGATGACTGCTTCAATTTCCTCCCTGTTTATGGGCCTGTTCAGGTTTTCTATTGCTTCCTGCTCCAGTTTTGGTAGTTTGTGGCTTTCCAGGAATGCATCCATTTCTTCTAGATTGCCTAATTTATTGGCGTATAGCTGTTCATAATATGTTTTTAAAATCGTTTGTATTTCCTTGGTGTTGGTAGTGATCTCTCCTTTCCCATTCATGATTTTATTAATTTGAGTCTTCTCTCTCTTCTTTTGAATAAGGCTGGCTAATAGTGTATCTATCTTATTAATTCTTTCAAAGAACCAACTCCTGGTTTTGTTGATCTGTTCCACAGTTCTTCTGGTCTCTATTTCATTGAGTTCTGCTCGAATATTTATTAAGTCTCTTCTTCTGCTGGGTGTAGGATCTATTTGCTGTTTTTCTCTAGCTCCTTTATGTGTAAAGTTAGCTTTTGTATTTTACTTCTTTCCAGTTTTTGAATGGATGCTTGTATTGCGATGTATTTCCCCCTTAGCACTGCTTTTGCTGCATCCCAAAGATTTTGAATGGTTTCTTCTTCATTCTGATTAGTTTCCTTGAATCTTTTTAATTCTTCCTTAATTTCGTGGTTGACCCTTTCATCTTTTAGCAGGATGGTCCTTAACCTCCACGTGTTTGAGGTCCTTCCAAACTTCTTGTTGTGATTTAGTTCTAATTTCAAGGCATTATGGTCTGAGAATATGCAGGGGATGATCCCAATCTTTCGGTATCGGTTCAGACCCGATTTGTGACCCAGTATGTGGTCTATTCTGGAGAAAGTTCCATGTGCACTTGAGAAGAATGAGTTTCAGTTGAGTTTGGATGTAAAGTTCTGTGGATATCTGTGAAATCCATCTGGTCCAGTGTATCATTTAAAGCTCTCGTTTCTTTGGAGATGTTGTGTTTAGAAGACCTGTTGAGTATAGAAAGCGCTAGATTGAAGTCAACAAGTATAGGTGTATTATTGTCTATGTATTTCTTCCCTTTGGTTATTTATTGATTGATATATTTGGCAGCTCCCACATTCGGGCATATATATTGAGGATTGCTAAGTCCTCTTGTTGGATAGATCCTTTAAGTATGATATAGTGTCCATCTTCATCTCTCACTAGAGTCCTCGGGGTAAATTTTAGTTTATCTGATATAGGGATGGCTACCCCTGCTTTCTTTTGAGGACCATTTGAGTGGTAAATGGTTCTCCAACCTTTTATTTGCAGGCTGTAGGTGTCCTTCTGTCTAAAATGAGTCTCTTGTAGACAGAAAATAGATGTGTCCTGCTTTTTTATCCAGTCTGAAACCCTGCGCCTTTTGATGGGGTCATTAAGCCCGTTCACGTTCAGAGTTACTATTGAAAGATATAAGTTTAGTGTCATCATGACATCTATTCAGTCCTTGTTTTTGTGGATTGTTCCACTGGACTTCTTCTTAAAGGGGAATTGTAAGAGTCCCCCTTAAAATTTCTTGCAGAACTGGTTTGGAGGTCACATATTCTTTCAGTTCCTGCCTGTCTTGGAAGCTCTTTATCTCTCCTTCCATTTTGAATGAGAACCTTGCTGGATAAAGTATTCATGGTTACATGTTCTTCTCATTTAGGACCCTGAATATTTCCTGCCAGCCGTTTCTGGCCTGCCAGATCTCTGTGGAGAGGTCTGATGTTACCCTAATACTCCTCCCCATAAAAGTTAGGGATTTCTTGTCTCTTGCTGTTTTAAGGATCTTCTCTTTATCTTTGGAATTTACAAGTTTCACTATTAAATGTCGAGGTGTTGAATGGTTTTTATTGATTTTAGGGGGGGATCTCTCTATTTCCTGGATCTGAATGCCTGTTTCCCTTCCCTGATTAGGAAAGTTTTCAGCTAGGATTTATTCAAATACATATTTTGGCCCTGTGGCCCTTTCGGCGCCCTCGGGAACCCCAATTAAACGTAGGGTTTTATTCCTCAGGCTATCGTTTATTTCCCTTAATCTATCTTCATGGTCTTTTAATTGTTTGTCTCTTTTTTCCCTCAGTTTCCCTCTTTGCCATCAACTTGTCTTCTATGTCACTCACTCATTCTTCCATCTCGTTAACCCTCATCGTTAGGACTTCTAGTTTGGATTGCATCTCATTCAATTGATTTTTAATTTCTGCCTGATTAGATCTAAATTCTGCAGTCATGCAGTCTCTTGAGTCCTTTATGCTTTTTTCTAGAGCCACCAGTAGCTGTATAATAGTGCTTCTGAATTGGCTCTCTGACATTGTATTGTAATCCAGATTTTGTAACTCTGTGGGAGAGAGGACTGTTTCTGATTCTTTCTTTTGAGGTAAGGTTTTCCTTTTAGTCATTTTGCTCAGTTTAGAGTGGCCAAAGACAAGTTGTATTGGGAAAAGGAGAAAAAGAGAGGAGAGAAAGAATGAAAGAAAAGAGAAAAAGAAAGAAGAAAAAAGGAAGAGAAAAAGAAAAAAGAGAAGAAAAAGAGAAAGAAAAAGAAAGGAAAAAATGAGTGGGGGAAGCAAACAAATCAAAAAGCTAAAAAAAGAAAGAAAGAAAGAAAGAGAAAGAAAGAAAGAAAGAAAGAAAGAAAGAAAGAAAGAAAGAAAGAAAGAAAGAAAGAAAGAAAGAAAAAAAAGGACATGGGGGAGTATCTTCTGATTCTGTATACTTTAAGTCCCTTGCCTTCACCTGGAACTTGTCCGTCTAGTTGGTCTTCTGAGGGAGGGGCCTGTTGTGCTGATTTTCAGGTGTTAGCACTTGGGGGAGCTGGTCTGCCCCCCGCCTCGTGCAGGGCTCAGTGAGGGTTGTTTACCCCATGAGGCCCCAGGAGGAACAACCACAGTGGCGGCGGCCAGCTCTGGAGCCCTGGAGTCAGCTCCCGCAGTAACTATGGAGCTCTCTGTCTGCAGCGCCTGGAGGCTCCGGGGGCGGGGCCGCTGATCTGCTCAGCTCGGGGCAGGAGGGTCTTTGCTGTCCTGGGCCCTCCTGGCCTCTGCCTGTCCCGGGGGGAGGCCGGATCCTGGGTTGTGTCCCGGCGCCCAGTGCTTCCGGGGCCTGCGCTGTTGGATTCGGCTCCCGGCCCGGCAGCCGCCTCTCCATGGAGCTGCCTCCCGAGCCCCTCCGAGCTGCTCCCCGGTCAATGCGTGCAGGCGCTGCAGCCCTTTAGGGAGTTCGGCGTGCTCTCTCCTGGTCGCAGGTGTCTGTTAGTGTCCCAGGCAGCCTGGGGGCATCCCTGCCCCTCCTGGGGTCCTGCTCCAACTCCCTGCGAGTGCCTTTCCGCCCGGGAAGATTGGTGAAGCTCCTGCTTCTCTGGGACGGGGCTTTCCTATCCTGGGGACACTCGCCCCAGCCTCAGCCCAGGTCCTTGGCGGGGCTCCTCCCCCTTGGATGCCTTTTGTTTCTTTAATTCTTTTTTCCTCGTCTTCCTACCTTGATAGAAGTGCGAACTCTTCTCACTGTAGCATTCCAGCTGTTCTCTCTTTAAATCTCAGGCCGAATTCACAGATTTTCCGGATGATTTGACGGTTATCTAGGTAATTTGGTGGGACAGGTGATTTGGAGACCCTCTTCTTCCGCCATCCTGCCCCTCTTCCTAGTATAGATATTTTAACAATATTTGTTCTTCCACTACATGAATATGCAGTGTTTTTCTATTTCTTTGTGTCATTCTGTATTTCTTTCATCAGTGTTTTATATTTTTCAGAGTGCAGACCCTTTACCTCTTCAACTAGGTTTATTTCTAGTTATCATATTGGTTTTGGTACATAAATCAAGTGGTTTTTAGAATTTCTCTTTCTGATGCCTCATTATTGATTTGTAGAAATGCAACAGATTTGTGTACATTGATTTTTTATCCTATAAATTTGCTAAATTCTCTTATTATTTCTAGAAATTTTTTGGTGTATTCCTTCATGTTTCCTATATATAGTATCAGGTCTTCTGCAAATAGTGAAAGTTTTACTTCTTGTTTGCTGATTTCGATGTCTTTTATTTCGTTTTGTTGTCTGATTGCTATGGTCAGTACTTCTAGTACTATATTAAATAAGAATGGCGAGAGTAGACATCCCTATTTTGGTCCTAATGTAGAGGAAAAGCTCTCAGTTTTTTCCCCCTTTAGTATTAGTGGTAAGTTTTTCATATGTGGTCTTTATTATGTTGAACTATCTTCCCTCTAATCCTACTTTGTTGAGGGGTTTTCATGAATAGATGTTGTACTTTGTCAAATGCCTTTTCTACATCTATTGAAAAGATCATGTTTCTCATGCTTTCTTTTACTAGTGTGGTGTATCACATTGATTGATTTGTGGATATTGAACCACCTTTACAGCCTAGGAATAAATCCCACTTGATTGTGGTGAATGACCTTCTTCATATATTGTTGGATTGGATTTTCCAGGATTTTGTTGAGAATTTTGTATCCATGTTCATCATGAATATTGTTCTGTACTTCTCTGTATCTCTCTCTCTCTCTCTCTCTCTCTCTCTCTCTCTCTCTATATATATATATATATATATATATAGTCTTTATTTCATTTAGGTATCAGGGTAATGGGTATCCAAAATGTATCAGCCTGATTTTGGAAGTTTTCCTTCCTCTTCTGTGTTTGGAATAGGCTGAGAAGAATAGCTATTAACTCTTCTTTGAATGTTTGGTAGAATTTGCCTGGGAAGTCATCTGGTCCTGGAATTCTGTTTTGAGAGTTTTCTTTTTTTTAAGGATTTTATTTATTTATTCATGAGAGGCACACAGAGAGAGAGGCAGAGACAAAGGCAGAGGGAGAAGCCGGCTCCATGCCGGGAGCCTGACCATGGGACTTGATCCCAGGACTCCATGATCACACCCTGGGCCGAAGGCAGCACTAAACCACTGAGCCACCTGGGCTGCCTGAGAGTTTTCTGATTACTGATTAAATTTCTTTCCTGGTTATGCATCTGGTCAGGTTTTTTATTTCTTCCTATTTCAGTTTTGGTAGTTTATATGTTATTACAAATTTATCCATTTCTTCTAAATTATTGAATTTGTTGATATGCAATTCCTCATAATTTGTGTTTCTGCAGTGTTGGTTCTTATTTGTGATTTTATTTTTCTGGGTCCTGTCTTTTCTTTTTGATATCTATTGCTAGAGGTTTATCAGTAGTATTAATTTTTTCAAAGAACCAGCTCCTAATTTAATTGTTCTGTTCTTTTGTTTTCTAATTTTCTATGTCATTTATTTCTTCTCTAATCTTTATTATCTCCTTCCTCCTGCTGGCTTTAGGCTTAATTTTTTGTTCTTTTTCTAACTTCTTTTTCTGTAAGGTTATGTTCCTTACTAGAGATCTTCCTTACTTTTGCAGTAGGTCCATATTACTATATCCTTCCCTGTTAGGACCACTCTAGATACATCCCAAAAGTTTTTGACAGTTGCATTTTCATTTTAATTTGTTTCTATACATTTCTAAAATTTCTTTGATTTCCTGTTTTAAGCATTCATTATTTAGTAGCATGTTGCTCAACTTCCATGTATTGTGGTCTTTCCAGACTTTTTCATGTGGTTGACTTTAAGTTTCATAGCAGTATGGTCTGAAACTATGTATTGTATGATCTCAATCTCTTTGGACCAGTTGAGTCCTGATTTGTGACCCAAAATGTGATCTATTTTGGAGAATTTTCTATGTGCACTCAAAAAGAATGTGTATTCTGCTGCTGTTGGATGAAATGCTCTGAATATATCTGCTAAGTCCATCTGATGCAATGTGGCATTCAAAACCCTGGTTTCCTTGTTGATCTGTTTAGGTGATCTGTCCATTGCTGTGAACAGGGTGTTAAAGTCCTCTACTATTATTGTATTATTCTCAATGGATTTTTAAATATGAATTATTAGATTGATGTATATATTTGGCTGCTCCCAAGTTAGGGGCATAAATATTTGCAACTGTCAGAACTTCCTTTTAGAAAGAACCTTATGTTAAGAAATAGTGCCCTTCTTCATCACTTATTATAGTCCTTCTTTAAAAATCTAGTTTTTCTGGTATAAGAATGGCTACTGCAGCTTTCTTTTGACATCCATGAGCATGATAGATTGTTCTCTGCCCCTTCACTTTCAATCTGGAGGTGACTTTGGGTCTAAAATGAGTCTCATTTCCACAGCATGGAAATGAGTCTTAATTTTTTTATCCATTCTGATGCCCTGTGTATTTGCTTGGAATATTGTGTCCATGTACATTCAGAGTAATTATTCAAAGATATGAATTTAGTGCCATTTTATTACATGTAAAGATCCTGTTCCTGTAGATTGTCTCTGTTCCTTTCTAGTCTTTGTTACCTTTTGTCTCTCTTTCTGCTCAAAGGGTCCCCTCTAATTTCCTGCAGGGCTTGCTTAGTGGTCATGAACTCCTTTAGTTTCTCTTTGCCCTGCAAACTCTTCATCTTCCTTCTCTTCTGAATGGAGGCCTTGCTGTATGAAGTATTCTTGGCTGTGTATTTTTCCGACTTAGCAGGTTTCTGGCCTGCCAAGTCTCTTTGAACAGGTCTGATGCCAGCCTTATGTATCTATTCTTGTAGGTTAACGACCTCTTGTTCTTTTAATTTTTTTATTGGAGTTCAATTTGCCAAAATAGAGCATGACACCCAGTGCTCATCCCGCCAAGGGGCCCCTGCATTACCCATCATCCAGTCATTCCAACCCCCACCCAGATCCCCTTCCACTACCCCTTGTTCATTTCGCAGAGTTAGGTGTCATTCATGTTTTGAACCATCACTGATATTTTCACTCCTTTCCCTTTATTCCCTTTCACTAATTTTTATATTCCCCAAATGAATGAGACCTTATAATGCTTGTCCTTTTCCAATTGACTTATTTCACTCAGCATATTACCATCCAGGTCCTTCCACGTTGAAGCAAATAGTGGGTATTGTCATTTCTAATTGCTGAGTAATATTCCGTTGTAGACATAGACCAAATCTTGTCTATCTATTCATCTTTCGATGGACACCAAGGCTCCTTCCACAGTTTGGCTATTGTGGACATTGCTGCTATAAACATTTGGGTGCAGAGGTCCCGGCACTTCACTGCATCTGTATCGTTGGGGTAAATCCCCAGCAGTGCAATTGCTGGGTCATAGGGCAGATCTCTTTTTAACTCTTTGAGGAAACTACACAGAGTTTTCCAGAGTGGCAGCACCAGTTCACATTCCCACCAACAGTGCAAGATGGTTCCCCTTTCTCCACATCCTTTCCAACATTTGAGGTTTCTTGTCTTGTTAATTTTCCCCATTCTCACTGATGTGAGATGGTATCTCATTGTGGTTTTGATTTGTATTTCCCTGATGTCAAGTGATGTGGAGCATTTTCTCATGTGATTCTTGGACATTTCTACATCTCCCTCTGTGAAATTTCTGTTCATGTCATTTGTCCATTTCAGGATTGGATTGTTTGTTTCTTTGATGTTGAGTTTAATACGTCCTTTATAGATCTTGGATACTAGCCTTTATCTGATAGGTCATTTGCAACTATCTTCTCCCATTCTGTAGGTTGCTTTTAGTTTTGTTGACTGTTTTTTTGTTTTGTTTTTTTTTGTTTTTGTTTTTTGCTGTGCAGAAGCTTCTCATCTTGATGAAGCCCCAATAATTCATTTTTGCTTTTGTTCCCCTTGCCTTCATGGAGGTATCTTACAAGAAGTTGCTGTGGCCAAGTTAAAAAAGGGTGTTGCCTCTGTTCTCCTCTAGGATTTTGATGGAATCTTGTCTCACATTGAGATCTTTCATCCATTTTGAGTTTATCCTTGTGTATGGTGAAAGGGAGTGGTCTAGTTTCATTCTTCTGCATGTGGATGTCCAATTTTCCCAGCACCATTTATTGAAAGACTGTGCTTTTTCCAGTGGATACTCTTTCCTTTGTCGAATATTAGTTGACCATAAACTTGAGGGTCCACTTCTGGATTCTCTATTCTGTTAAACTGATCTATGTGTCTGTTTTTGTGCCAGTACCACACAGTCTTAAGGATCACAGCTTTGTACTACAACCTGAAATCTGGCATTGTGATGCCCCCAGATATGGTTTTCTTGTTTAATATTCCCCTGGCTATTCAGGGTCCTATCTGATTCCACACAAATCCTAAGATGATTTGTTCCAACTCTCTGAAGAAAGTCCATGGTATTTTGATAGGGATTGTATTAAATGTGTAAATCACCCTGGGTAGCATTGACATTTTCACATTAATTCTGCCAATCCATGAGCATGGAATATTTTTCCATCTCTTTGTGTCTTCCTCAATATCTTTCAGAAATGTTCTGTAGTTTTTAGGATATAGATCCTTTACTTCTTTGGTTAGGTTTATTCCTAGGTATCTTATTTAATTAATTGCAATTAATTATCTTAATTGCATTTTGGTGCAATTGTAAATGGGATTTACTCCTTATTTTCTCTTTCTTCAGTCTCATTGTTAGTGTATAGAAATGCCACTGACTTCTGGGCATTGATTTTGTATCCTGCCACACTGCCACATTGCTGGATGAGTTCTAGCATTCTTGGGGTGGAGGCTTTAGGGTTTTCTTGTTCTTCTACAGTATCATGTCATCTGCAAAGAGGGAGAGTTTAACTTCTTCTTTGCCAATTTGAATGCCCTTTATTTCTTTTCGTGGTCTGATTGCTGAAGATACGACTTCTAGTACTATGTTGAATAGCACTGGTGAGAGTGGACATCCCTGTCGTGTTCCTAATCTTAGGGGAAAGGCCCCCATTGTTTCCCCATTGAGAATGATATTTGCTGTGGGCTTTCCATAGATGGCTTTTAAGATGATGAGGAATGTTCCCTCTATCCCTACACTCTCAAGAGTTTTGATCAGGAATGGATGCTGTATTTTGTCAAAAGCTTTATCTGCATCTTTTGAGAGAATCCTATGGTTCTTGTTTTGTCTCTTGCTGATATGATCCATCACGTATATTGTTTTATGAGTGTTGAAGCAGCCTTGCATCCCGGGGATAAATCCCACTTGTTCATGGTGAATAATCTTCTAAATGTATTGTTGGATCCTACTGGCTAGTATCTTGTTGAGATTTTTGCATCTGTGTTCATCAGGGATATTGGTCTGTAATTCTCCTTTTTGGTTGAGTCTTTGTCTGGTTTTTGAATTAAGGTGTTGCTTGCCTCAAAGAATGAGTTTGGAAGTATTCCATCTCTTTCTATCTTTCCAAACAGCTTTAGTAGAATAGGTATGGTTTCTTCTTTAAATGTTTGATAGAATTCCCCAGGGAAGCCATCTCGCCCTGGCCTTTTGTGTCTTGGGAGGTGTTTGATGACTGCTTCAATTTCCTCCCTGATTATTGGCCTATTCAGGTTTTCTATTTCTTCCTGTTCCTGTTTTGGTAGTTTGTGGTTTTCCAGAAATGTGTCAATTTCTTCCAGATTGCCTAATTTATTGGCATATAGCTGCTCATAAGTTTTTATTTATTTTTTATAATAAATTTATTTTTTATTGGTGTTCAATTTGCCAACATAAGAATAACACCCAGTGCTCATCCCGTCATGTGTCCCCCTCAGTGCCTATGACCCATTCACCCCCACCCCCCGCCCTCCTCCCCTTCCACCACCCCTCGTTCATTTCCCAGTGTTAGGAGTCTTTATGTTCTGTCACCCTTTCTGATATTTCCCACATACTTCTCCCTTCCCTTATATTCCCTTTCACTATTATTTATATTCCCCAAAAGACTGAGAACATATAATGTTTGTCCTTCTCCAATTGACTTACTTCACTCAGCATAATACCCTCCAGTTCCAACCATGTTGAAGCAAATGGTGGGTATTTGTCATTTTCAATGGCTGAGTAATACTCCATTGTATACATCAACCACATCTTCTTTATCCATTCATCTTTCGATGAACACCAAGGCTCCTTCCACAGTTTGGCTATTGTGGACATTGATGCAAAAGCTAACCTTACACATAAAGGAGCTAGAGAAAAAAGAGCAAATAGATCCTACACCCAGCAGAGGAAGAGACTTAAAGATTCGAGCAGAACTCAACGAAATCGAGACCAGAAGAACTGTGGAACAGATCAACAAAACCAGGAGTTGGTTCTTTGAAAGAATTAATAAGATAGATACAGTATTAGCCAGCCTTATTCAAAAGAAGAGAGAGAAGACTCAAATTAATAAAATCATTAATGGGAAAGGAGAGATCACTACCAACACCAAGGAAATACAAATGATTTTAAAAACATATTATGAACAGCTATATGCCAATAAATTAGGCAATCTAGAAGAAATGGATGCGTTCCTGGAAAGCTACAAACTACCAAAATTGGAACAGGAAGAAATAGAAAACCTGAACAGGCCAATAACCAGGGAGAAAATTGAAGCAATCATCAAAAACCTCCCAAGACACAAAAGTCCAGGGCCAGATGTCTTCCCAGGGGAATTCTATCAAACGTTTAAAGAAGAAACCATACCTATTCTACTAAAGCTGTTTGGAAAGATAGAAAGAGATGGAGTACTTCCAAATTTGTTCTATGAGGCCAGCACCACCTTAATTCCAAAACCAGACAAAGACCCCACCAAAAAGGAGAATTACAGACCAATATCCCTGATGAACATGGATGCAAATTTCTCAACAAGATACTAGCCAATCGGATCCAACAATACATTAAGAAAATTATTCACCATGACCAAGTAGGATTTATCCCTGGGACACAAGGCTGGTTCAACACTCATAAAACAATCAATGTGATTCATCATATCAGCAAGAGAAAAACCAAGAACCATATGATCCTCTCATTAGATGCAGAGAAAGCATTTGACAAAATACAGCATCCATTCCTGATCAAAACTCTTCAGAGTATAGGGATAGAGGGAACATTCCTCAACATCTTAAAAACCATCTATGAAAAACAGCAACTATAATTCTCAATGGGCAGCACTGGGAGCCTTTCCCCTAAGATCAGGAACAAGACAGGGATGTCCACTCTCACCACTGCTATTCAACATAGTACTAGAAGTCCTAGCCTCAGCAATCAGACAACAAAAGGACATTAAAGGCATTCAAATTGGCAAAGAAGAAGTCAAACTCCCCCTCTTTGCCGATGATATGATACTCTACATAGAAAACCCAAAAGCCTCCACCCCAAGATTGCTAGAACACATACAGCTAGAACTCACGCTGCCATGGTAGCGTGGCAGGATACAAAATCAATGCCCAGAAATCAGTGTCATTTCTTTTTTTTTTTTTTTTCTCATCAGTGTCATTTCTATACACTAACAGTGAGACTGAAAAAAATGAAATTAAGGAGTCAATCCCATTTACAATTGCACCCAAAAGCATAAGATACCTAGGAATACGTTTTTAAATCATATTTATTTCCTTGGTATTGGTGGTGATCTATCCTTTCTCATTCATGATTTTATTGAGTCTTTTCTCTCTTCTTTTTAATAATGCTGGCTAATGGTTTATCTAATCAATTCTTTCAAAGAACCAACTTTTGTTGGTTGTTTTGTTGATTTGTTCCACAGTTCTTCTGGTCTCTATTTCATTGAGTTCTGCTCGAATCTTTATTAAGTCTCTTCTTCTGCTGGGTGTGGGATGTATTTGCTGTTTTTCCTCTAGCTCCTTTATGTGTAAGGTTAGCTTTTGTATTTGAGTTCTTTCCAGTTTTTGAATGGATGCTTGTATTGCGATGTATTTCCCCCTCCAATGGAAGCAGCTGCTTTGACAGCTCAGGTTATTATGCTGAGCAATCCAGGCCAAATCAGTGCTGGATAGGCACCTGTGGATTGTTACACAGCTCACAGTGCTTGCGAGTTTGCTGAGTTGAAGGAGATGATAGATCATCATTCTGGAAAAAGGCTGGAAGATGGTCCCAATTTCTTGAAATCTGGTGATTCTGTCATTGTTGAAATGGTCCCTGGCAAACCTGTGTGTGTTGAGAGCTTCTCTGACTATCCTCCTCTAGGCTGTTTTGCTGTTCATGACAGGAGACAGATGGTTGCTATGGGTGTCTTCAAAAAAAAAATGGAAAAGAGGCAACTGGAAGTGGCAAAGTCACCAAGTCTGCCCAGAAAGCTCATAAAGCTAAATTAATATTATCCCCAACACCTGGCACCTCAGTCTTACTTAGTGGAAGAATGGTCTCAGAATGGTTTGTATCAATTGGCCATTTAAGTTTAATAGTAAAAGACTGGTTAATGATAAAAATGCATCATAAAACCTTCAGAAGGAAAAGAGAATGTTTTGTGGACCATTTTGTGTGTGTGTGGTAGTTTAAAGATACTTGTTTTTTAAGATTTTATTTATTTATTCATGAGAGACAGAGAGGTGCAGAGACACAGGCAGAGGGAGAAGCAGGCCCCATGTAGGGTGTCCAACCTGGGACTTGATCCCGGGTCTCCAGGACCACGCCCTGGGCCAAAGGCAGGTGCTAAACCGCTGAGCCACCCAGGTTGCCCTAAAGTTAATAGTTTTTAAAATCAATACTTTTTAATGGAAACAACTTGACCTAAAATCTGTCCCAGAATTTTGAGACCCATTTTTAAAAAGCTTAATGAGGAAAAAAACCAAAAACTCCTATTCAGGGTCTTTGTTCCTGTGATGATTTGCTCATTCTTCTGTATCATTAACTTGCCCCTCTACTACATCACTCCCATAAGCATATAAACACTATCTATGATAGGTCATCTTAAATCCCTTAAGCTCCATATTCCCTTTTAGCTCTTGCCTCATTTATCTTTGCTTTATATTTATAGCAAATGTCCTCAAAAGTATGTATCTGTACACACTGTCCCCATGTTGTCAAATTTCAACATCTCCCCACCTATGCCTATTAGGAACATGTCCTCAGCTTTCTCCTGGAGACTCCTAGTGTCATCTGCTTCCATGTTTCTACACTCAAGGGTCAATTCCGTTTTCACCCCCCTGAACCTTTAAGCAGCACTGTCTTCACTTTGCTACTGAACACCAGCTCTTCTCCTTTTCCTCCTACCTCAGTGGTTCACTTCTATTGAGTCCATCTTTCTTCCTAATTTCACTAGGGCTCAAAGCTGCATTCAAATTTAAAATTTTTCTTCTTTTTAAAAATTTAGATTTATATTTCTGAGGGACTCCTCCTTTTCTGTCTGTGCTAACAGCAGCCTAGTGCCTAGTCTTGAAACAGTTGGCCTTTTTAACTGCTAGCTAAAAAAAAATTCAGGCTAAGGAGAATCTACCTCCTATCTGTCCAGTATGGAAAGTTATCTGCAAATGCATTGTCCCATTCTGTCTTCTGATAAAAGTGCCCTCACAAGTGTTATGTAAATATAGGAATCTTAAAATACCCACACTAGAGACTGTAAAATAGAATGATTTTAGAAAAGCTGCAACTCTGACTAAATTGTCTATTTAACAATTTACTGCTCAAGTAACTATTTAAGTTGACATCTGTTTTCTGAAATGAATAAATATAGTACTTGTGAGATTTCTTGGTAAAACCAAAGAGTTTAAGAATTTTCTTTTCTTCTCATTGTGTATAAGAGTATTATAAACCCCGTGATGGGAGGGGGGCAAGATGGTGGAGGAGTAGGGTCCCCAAGTCACCTGTCCCCACCAACTTACCTAGATCTTTCAAATCATCCTGAAAACCTACGAATTCGATCTGAGATTTAAAGAGAATACAGCTGTAACGTTACAGAGAGAAGGGTTTTCACTTCTAACAAGGTCAGAAGGTTCGGAAAGAAAAAAAAGAATCAAGTGGGGGAGGGGCCCCGCGAGGAGCTGGGCTAAAGCCTAGCGCCAAAGCACCTGGGACAGGAAAGCCTAGTCTCTAAGAAGCAGGAGCTTTAAAAATCCGCACTGGATTATTCCCAGATGGAAAGGCGCTCAGCAGGGAAATCGGGAGGATGGATCACAGGAGGGGCAGTGGAGCCTCCAGTTTGCTGGAGTCAGTAACAGAAGAAGTGTGCCAGGGGGAGAGCAGGCCACACACCTTCAGTGGATCTCAGTAAAGGGCTTGACGCACACCTGGCGGGGCCCCGGGGAGAAGCCGGTCAGGCAGGCAGCAGCTACAGACTGAGGGGACTGGGCCCTGCTGCCTTCAGGAGCCGTGGCCTTGGGAGCGCGATTCCAGCAGCACAGGCCCCGGATTACAGGGCACCGGGGGACACAGCCCAGGATCCTGCGCTTGTCCTGGAACAGGTAGAGGCAGGGAGGCCACAGGACAGCGAGGACTCTGCTGCCTCTGGGCGCCCCCAAGCTGTGCAGATCAGCGCCCCCCACCACCCACGGGGCATCCAGGACAGTGCTGACTGGGAGACTGCAGTAGTTACTGTGGGAGTGGACTCCAGAGCTGGAGAGATGGCCGCTGCCAGTGGTGTTGTTCCTCCTTGTGTCATCTTGTGCCTGGGAGAGGTGGGGTCTCACGGGGTAAACAGCTCCCACTGAGACCGGCACTTGGAAGGGGGAGGGGCAGCTCCCCAAGTGGCACACACCTGAGAATCAGCACAGCAGACCCCTCCCCCAGAAGACCCGCTGGAAAGACAGGGGAAGAGCAAGTTCATGATCAAGATTCAAGGGAAAGTTGAGGGATTGACAGTATAGAGAAGCAGAGGTTCCCCCTCCTTTTTTTCTTTTTTATTTTCTTCTTCCTTTTTTCCAGTACAACTTGTTTTTATATCAGACTGTAAATATCCAATTTTTCTTTCTCTTTTCCCACCTAAACTACAATATTTTACCACCTCTTCATTTTTAAGATTCTTCCTTATTTACTTTAATATCTCTACAATTAGAAGTCCTAGATATATTTTCCACTTCTAGATTCCCTTCAACATACTCAATTTAATTTGGGGAGATACTCAAGATACATTTTTTTGTGTGTTGTTGTTTTCCCTGCCTCATTTTGTTCTACAATGGCAGAAGTTAATACCTTCTAAAACATGACCAGCATGCACCCACAACCAGTGGTATACTGGGCTGGTTCATTCTGTGAGATTCCTCATTCCCATTATGTCCCCCTCTTTTGTCTCATTTATGTTTTGGTGGTCAATGCTGGGGCCCTCTACAAGCATTTTTGGTTTATACAAATTTGGGACTAAGCATATTCTAACATACAAAACTTAATAAACTCAGAAACAAGAGGATCACTCTCTAGAACCCCTCAGGTAGAATACATTATCCCTCAACTACAGCTTCATCACCACCACCATTTCCCAGTCGCCCCCCCCTTTTTTTCTCCTTTTTTTCTTTTTTTTTCTCTTCTTCTTTAGGATTCTTAGCCTTTTATTTTTTACTACTTTGTTTTACAATATGCTTTTCACTTTATTGGTCCTTTTGTTTTATTTCATTCTGATTTTTGTTTTCAATTTCTGGTCTCTGACCTCGAAAGAATCATCTAGGGTGAAATTTACTTATGTTGTGGTTGATCTTCTTGATGCAGCCCACTCATACAGCCACTGTGCACTGAGCAAAAGGACTAGAAAGAAGAAATCACCACAAAAGAAAGAAACAGAAACATTACTATCCAGAGTTACAGAATTTGAATTACAATTTGATGTCAGAAAACCAATTCGGAAGCACAATTAAAAAGCTACTGGTGGCTCAGGAAAAAAGCATAAAGGAATCAAGAGACTTCATGACTGCAAAATTTAATCAGGCCTAAATTTAAAAAAACAATTAAATGGGATACAATACAAATTGGAAGTCTAATGACTAGGGTTAATGAGGTAGAAGAAAGAGTGAGTGACATATAAGACAAGTTGATGGCAAGGAAGGAAGCTGAAAAAGAAAAGAAAAACAATTAAAAGACCAGGAAGAAAGGTTAAGGGAAATAAATGACAGCCTCAGAAGGAAAAATCTACTTTTAATTGGGGTTAGAGGACGCCAAGAGGGCCAGAGGGCCAGAAAGCATATTTGAACAAAACATAGCTGAGAACTTCCCTAATTTGCAGAGGGAAACAGGTATTCAGGTCCAGGAGATAGAGAGGGCCCACACCAAAATCAATAAAAACCATTCAACAACCCAACATTTAATAGTGAAACTTGCAAATTCCAAAGAGAAAGAGAAAGATTGGACCTCTCCACAGAGACCAGGCAGGCCAGAAACTGATGGCAGGATATATTCAGGGTCTTAAATGAGAAGAACATGCAGCCAAGAATACTGTATCCAGTAATGCTCTCATTCAGAATAGAAGGAGAGGTAAAGAGTTTTCAAGATTGGCAGAAACTGAAAGAATATGGGACCACCAAACCAGATCTGCAAGAAATATTAAGGGGGACTCTGTAAAAGAAAGAGGACACCCAAGGAAATAATCCACAAAAACAGGGACTGAATAGGTATCATGATGACACTAAATTCATATCTTTCAATAGTAACTCTGAATGTGAATGGGCTAAATGATCCCATCAAAAGATGCAAGGTTTCATACTGAATAAAAAGGCAAGACCCATCAATTTTCTATCTACAAGAGACTCATTTTATTTTTTTATTTTTTATTTATTTTTTATTTATTTTTTATTGGTGTTCAATTTGCCAACATATAGAATATGTGCTCATCCCATCAAGTGCCCCCCTCAGTGCCCATCACCCAGTCACCCCTACCCCCTGCCCACCTCCCTTTCCACCACCCCTAGTTCGTTTCCCAGAGTTAGGAGTCTCTCATGTTCTGAAGAGACTCATTTTAGACCTAAGGACACCTACAGCCTACAAATGAAAGGTTGGAGAACCATCTACTATTCAAATCATCCAGAAAAGAAAACTGGGCTAACAATCCTTGTATCAGATAAAGTTTATCGCAAACACTGTAATCAGATATGAAGAGGGACACTCTATCATATTTAAAGGATCAATCCAACAAGAGGACAAAAATCATGAATATTTATGCCCCTAATGTGGGATTTGCCAAGTATATCAATCAATTAATAACCAAAGTAAAACATACTTAGACAATAATACACTAATACTGGGAGACATCAACATGGAAATTTCTGCAAATGAGAGATATTCTAAGCATGACAACTCCAAAGAAACAAGAGCTTTAACTGATACACTGGACCAGATGGATTTCACAGATATCTACACAACTTTACGTCCAAACGCAACTGAATACACATTCTTCTCAAGTGCACATGAAACTTTTCCCAGAATAGACCACATACTGGCTCACAAATCAGGTCTTAAGTGATACCAAAAGATTGGGATTGTACCCTACATATTTGCAGACCATAATGCTTTGAAACTTGAACTCAATCACAAGAAGAAATTTGTAAGAAACTCAAACACATGGAGGTTAAAGAGCATCCTGCTAATAGATGAGTCAACCAGAAACTAGAAAAGAATTCAAAAGATTAATGGAAACTAATGAAAATGAAGATAAAACTGCTCAAAATCTTTGGGATACAGCAAAAGCAGTCCTAAGGGGGAAATACATTGCAATACAAGCATCCCTCAAAAAATTGGAAAATAACTCTAATACCAAGCTAACCTCACAACTAAAGGAACTAGATAAAGAATAGCAAATAAAACCTACACCAAGCAGAAGAATAGAGTTAATAAAGATTAGAGCAGAACTCAATGAAATATAGACCAGAAGAACTGTAGAACAGATCAACAAAAGCAGGAGTTGGTTCTTTGAAAAAAGTAATAAGATAGATAAACTATCAGCTAGCCTTATTAAAAAAAAGAGAAAAGACTCTAATAAAATCACGAGTGAAAAACGAGAGTTCACCACGAATACCAAGGAAATACAAACAATTAAAAAAATATTATGAGCTGCTATATGCCAATAAATTAGGCAACTGAGAGGAAATTAACGCATTTCTGGAAAACCACAAATTACCAAAACTGGAACAGGAAGAAATAGAAACCTGAACAGGCCAATAACCTGGGAGGAAATTGAAGCAGTCATCAAAAACCACCCAAAAAACAAAAGTCCAGGGCCAGATGACTTCCCTGGGGAAATCTATCAAACGTTTAAAGAAGAAACCATACCTATTCCACTAAAGCTGTTTGGAAAGATAGAAAGAGTATTCCATATACTTCCAAACTCGTTCTATGAGGCCAGAATCACCTTAATTCCAAAACCAAATAAAGACCTCACCAAAAAGGAGAATTATAGACCAATATCTCTGATGAACATGGATGAAAAAATTCTCAACAAGATACTAACCAATAGGATCCAACAATACATTAAGAAGATTATTCACCATGACAAAGTGGGATTTATTCCCGGGTGCAAGGCTGGCTCAACACTCATAAAACAATCAATCAATGTGATTGATCCTATCAGCAAGAGAAAAAACAAGAACCATAGGATCCTCTCAATAGATGTAGAGAAAGCATTTGATAAAATACAGCATCCATTCCTGATCAAAACTCTTCAGAGTACAGGGATAGAGAGAATATTCCTCAGCATCTTCAAAGCCATATATGAAAAGCCCACAGCAAATATCATTCTCAATGGGGAAGCACTGGAAGCCTTTCCCCTAAGATCAGGAACATGACAGGGATGTCCACTCTCACCACTGCTATTCAACATAGTACTACAAGTTGTAGCCTCAGCAATCAGGCAACAAAAAGAAATATAAGGCATTCAAATTGGCAAAGAAGAAGTCAAACTCTCCCTCTTTGCCAATGACATGGTACTGTACATAGAAAACCCAAAAGACTCCACCCCAAGATCGCTAAACTTCTACAGCAATTCGGCAGTGTGGCAGGATATAAAATCAATGCCCAGAAGTCAGTGGCTTTTCTATACACTAACAATGAGACTGAAGAAGAGAAATTAAGGAGTCAATCCCATTTATAATTGCACCCAAAAGCATAAGATACCTAGGAATAAACCTAACCAAAGAGGTAAAGGATCTATACCCTAAATACTGTAGAACACTTCTGAAAGAAATTGAGGAAGACACAAAGAGATGGGAAAATATTCCATGCTCATGGATTGGAAGAATTAATATTGTGAAAATGTCAATGTTACCCAGGGCAATGTACACATTTAATGCAATCCCAATCAAAATACCATGGAGTTTCTTCAGAGAGTTGGAGCAAATAAACCTAAGATTTCTGTGGAATCAGAAAGGACCCCAAATAGCCAGGGGAATATTAAAAAAGAAAACCATAGGGGATCCCTGAGTGGCTCAGCGGTTTGGCGCCTGCCTTTGGCCCAGGGTATAATCCTGGAGTCCCAGGATCAAGTACCACGTCGGGCTCCCTGTGTGGAGCCTGCTTCTCGCTCTGCCTAGGTTTCTGCCTCTCTCTCTCTCTCTCTCTATCATGAATAAATAAATAAAATCTTAAAAAAAGAAAAAAAGAAAAAAGAAAACTATAGCTGGGGGTATTACAAGCCAGATTTCAGGTTTTACTACAAAGTGTGGTCATCAAGACAATATGGTACTGGCACAAAAACAGACACATATATCCATGGAACAGAACAGAGAATCCAGAAGTAGACCCTCAAGTCTATGGTCTATAGTATTCAACAAAGGAGGAAAAATTATCCACTGGAGAAAAGACAGTCTCTTCAATCAATGGTGCTTGGAAAATTGGACATCCACATGCAGAAGAATGAAACTAGACCATTCTCTTACACCAGACACAAAGATAAACTCAAAGTGGATGAAAGATTAAATGTGAGATAAGAATCCATCAGAATCCTAGAGGAGAACACAGGCAACACGCTTTTTTAACTTGGCCACAGCAACTTCTTGCAAAATGCATCCATGATGACAAGGAGAACAAAAGCAAAAATGAATTATTGGGACTTCATCAAGATAAAATCTTCTGCACACCCAAAGAAACAGTCAACAAAACTAAAAGACAACCTACAGAATGGGAGAAGATATTTGCAAATGATCTATCAGATAAAGGACTAGTATCCAAGATCTATAAAGAACTTATTAAACTCAACATCAAAGAAGCAAACAATCCAATCATGAAATGGGCATAAGACATGAACAGAAATTTTACCAAAGAAGACATAGACATGGCCAACAAGCACATGAGAAAATGCTCCATGTCACTGGCCATCAGAGAAATACAAATCAAAACCACAATGAGATACCACCTCACACCAGTGAGAATGGTGAAAATTAACAAGACAGGAAACAGCAAATGTTGTAGAGGATGTGGAGAAATGTGCTGAGAATGTGAACTGGGACAGCCACTCTGGAAAACTGTGGAGGTTCCACAAGGAGTTAAAAATAGAACTGCCCTTCGACACAGCAATTGCACTTCTGGGGATTTACCCCAAAGATACAGATGCAGTGAAATGCCAGAATAACTGCACCCCAATGTTTATAGCAGCAATGTCCATAGCCAAACTGTAGAAGGAAACTTGGTGTCCATCAAAAGATGAATGGATAAAGAAGATGTGGTCTATGTATACAATGGAATATTACTCAGCCATTAGAAATTACAAACACCCACCATTTGCTTCCGCGTGGATGGAACTGGATGGTATTATGTTGAGTGAAATAAGTCAATTGGAGGAGGTCAAATATTATATATTCTCATTCATTTGGGGAATATAAAAATTAGTGAAAGGGAATGGAGGGGAAAGAGAGAAAATGAGTAAAAATATCACTGAGGGTGAGAAAACATGAGAGACACCTAACTCTGGGAAATGAAGAAGTGGAAAAGGAGGTGGGCAGGGGATTGGGCTAACTGGGTAATGGGTACTGAGGGGGGCACGTGGCGGGATGAGCCCTGGGTGTTATGGTATATGTTGGCAAATTGAGCTTCACAAAAAAAAGGGGAAAGGAAAAAACTGGAACAAGAAGAAATAGAAAACTTGAACAGGGCAATAAACAGGGAGGAAATTGAAGCAGTCATCAAAATTCTCCCAAGACACAAAAGTCCAGGGCCAGATGGCTTCCCAGGGAAATTCTATCAAACGTTTAAAGAAGAAACAATACCTATACTACTGAAGCTGTTCCAAAAGATAGAAAGGGACGTAATACTTCCAAACTCGTTTTATGAGGTCAGCATCACCTTAATTCCAAGACCAGACAAAGACCACATCTAAAAGGAGAATTATAGATCAATATCACTGAGGAACACAGATGCAAATTTCTCAACAAGAAACTAGTCAATAGGATCCAACAATACATTAAGATGATTCTTCACCATGACCAAATGGGATTTATCCCTGGGATGCAAGGCTGGTTCAACACTTGTAAAGCAATCAACGTGATAGATCACGTCAACAAGAGAAAACACAAGAACCATAGGATCCTCTCAATAGAATTACGAATTATTATTAAATTTTAAAATATCATATTTTTTAAATAATAAATTTATTTTTTATTGGTGTTCAATTTACCAACATACAGAATAACACCCAGTGCTCATCCTGTCAAGTGCCCCCCTCAGTGCCCGTCACCCATTCACCCCCCGCCCTCCTCCCCTTCCATCAAACTTCCCTAGTTCGTTTCCCAGAGTTAGGAGTCTTTATGTTCTGTCTCCCTTTCTGATATTTCCCACACATTTCTTCTCCCTTCCCTTATATTCCCTTTCACTATTATTTATATTCCCCAAATGAATGAGAACATATAATGTTTGTCCTTCTCCGATTCACTTACTTCACTCAGCATAATACCCTTCAGTTCCATCAACGTGGAAGCAAATGGTGGATATTTGTCGTTTCTAATGGCTGAGTAATATTCCATTGTATACATAAACCACATCTTCTTTATCCATTGATCTTTCGATGGACACCGAGGCTCCTTCCACAGTTTGGCTATTGTGGACATTGCTGCTATAAACCTCGGGGTGCAGGTGTCCTGGCATTTCATTGCATGTGTATCTTTGGGGTAAATCCCCAACAGTGCAATTGCTGGGTCGCAGTGCCCGTCTATTTTTAACTCTTTGGGGAACCACCACACAGTTTTCCAGAGTGGCTGCACCAGTTCACATTCCCACCAACAGTGTAAGAGGGTTCCCTTTTCTCCGCATCCTCTCCAACATTTGTGGTTTCCTGCCTTCTTAATGTTCCCCATTCTGACTGGTGTGAGGTGGTAGCTCATTGTGGTTTTGATTTGTATTTCCCTGATGGCAAGTGATGCAGAGCATTTTCTCATGTGCCTGTTGGCCATGTCTATATCTTCCTCTGTGAGATTTCTCTTCATGTCTTTTGCCCATTTCATGATTGGATGGATTGTTTGTTTCTTTGGTGTTGAGTTTAATAAGTTCTTTATAGATCTTGGAAACTAGCCCTTTATCTGATAAGTCATTTGCAAAAATCTTCTCCCATTCTGTAGGTTGTCTTTTAGTTTTGTTGACTGTATCCTTTGCTGTGCAAAAGCTTCTTATCTTGATGAAGTCCCAATAGTTCATTTTTGCTTTTGTTTCTTTTGCCTTTGTGAATGTATCTTGCAAGAAGTTACTGTGGCTGAGTTCAAAAAGCCACAGTACTGAGTTCTGTGTTCTCCTCTAGAATTTTGATGGAATCTTGTCTCACATTTAGATCTTTCATCCATTTTGAGTTTATCCTTATGTATGGTGAAAGGTACTGGTCTAGTTTTATTCTTCTGCATGTGGATGTCCAATTTTCCCAGCACCATTTATTGAAGAGACTGTCTTTCTTCCAGTGGATAGTCTTTCCTCCTTTATCGAATATTAGTTGACCATAAAGTTCAGGGTCTACTTCTGGATTCTCTATTCTGTTCCATTGATCTCTTGTCTGTTTTTTGCCAGTACCACATTGTCTTGATGACCACAGCTTTGTAGTACAATCTGAAATCTGGCATTGTGATGCCCCCAGATATGGTTTTCTTTTTTAAAATTTCCTGGCTATTAGGGGTCTTTTCTGATTCCACACAAATCTTAAAATAATTTGTTTTAACTCTCTGAAGAAAGTCCATGGTATTTTGATAGGGATTGCATTAAACGTGTAAATTGCCCTGGGTAACATTGACATTTTTAAAATATTAATTCTGCCAACCCATGAGCATGGAATATTTTTCCATCTCTTTGTGTCTTCCTCAATTTCTTTCAGAAGTCTTCTATAGCTTTAGGGTATAGATCCTTTACCTCTTTGGTTGGGTTTATTCCTAGGTATCTTATGCTATTGGGTGCAATTGTCAATGAGATTGACTCCTTAATTTCTCTTTCTTCAGTCTCATTGTTAGTGTATAGAAATGCCACTGACTTCTGGGCATTGATTTTGTATCCTGCCATGCTATCAAAGTGCTGTATGAGTTCTAGCAATCTTGGGGTGGAGACTTTTGGGTTTTCTATGTAGAGTATCATGTCATCGGCGAAGAGGGAGAGTTTGACTTCTTCTTTGCCAATTTGAATGCCTTTAATGTCCTTTTGTTGTCTGATTGCTGAGGCTAGGACTTCCAGTACTATGTTGAATAGCAGTGGTGAGAGTGGACATCCCTGTCTTGTTCCTGATCTTAGGGGAAAGGCTCTCAGTGCTTCCCCATTGAGAATGATATTTGCTGTGGGCTTTTCGTAGATGGCTTTGAAGATGCTGAGGAATATTCCCTCTATCCCTACACTCTGAAGAGTTTTGATTAGGAATGGATGTTGTATTTTGTCAAATGCTTTCTCTGCATCTAATGAGAGGATCATATGATTCTTGGTTTTTCTCTTGCTGATATGATGAATTACATTGATTGTTTTATGAGTGTTGAACCAACCTTGTGTCCTGGGGATAAATCCTACTTGGTCATGGTGAATAATTTTCTTAATGTATTGTTGGATCCGATTGGCTAGTATCTTGTTGAGAATTTTTGCATCCATGTTCATCAGGGATATCGGTCTGTAATTCTCCTTTTTGGTGGGGTCTTTGTCTGCTTTTGGAATTAAAGTGATGCTGGCCTCATAGAACGAATTTGGAAGTACTCCATCTCTTTCTATCTTTCCAAACAGCTTTAGTAGAATAGGTATGGTTTCTTCTTTAAACGTTTGTTAGAATTCCCCTGGGAAGCCATCTGGCCCTGGACTTTTGTTTTTTGGGAGGTTTTTGATGACTGCTTCAATTTTCTCCCTGGTTATTGGCCTGTTCAGGTTTTCTTTTTCTTCCTGTTCCAGTTTTGGTAGTTTGTGGCTTTCCAGGAATGCGTCCATTTCTTCTAGATTACCTAATTTATTGGCGTATAGCTGTTCATAATATGTTTTTAAAATCGTTTGTATTTCCTTGGTGTTGGCAGTGATCTCTCCTTTCTCATTCATGATTTTATTAATTTGAGTCTTCTCTCTCTTCTTTTTAACAAGGTTGGCTAATGGTTTATCTGTCTTAATTCTTTCAAAGAACCAACTCCTGGTTTTGTTGATCTGTTCCACAGTTCTTCTGGTCTCAATTTCGTTGAGTTCTGCTCGAATCTTAATTAACTCTCTTCTTCTGCTGGGTGTAGGTTCTATCTGCTGTTTTTTCTCTAGCTCCTTTATGTGTAAGGTTAGCTTTTGTATTTGAGTTCTTTCCAGTTTTTGAATGGATGCTTGTATTGCGATGTATTTCCCCCTTAGGACTGCTTTTGCTGCATTCCAAAGATTTTGAATGCTTGTATCTTCATTCTCATTAGTTTCCATGAATCTTTTTATTTCTTCCTTAATTTCCTGGTTGACCCTTTCATCTTTTAGCAGGATGGTCCATAACCTCCACGTGTTTGACGTCCTTCCAAACTTCTTGTTGTGATTTAGTTCTAATTTCAAGGCATTATGGTCTGAGAATATGCAGGGGACGATCCCAATCTTTTGGTATCAGTTCAGATCTGATTTGTGACCCAGTATGTGGTCTATTCTGGAGAAAGTTTCATGTGCACTTGAGAAGAATGTGTATTCAGTTGAGTTTGGATGTAAAGTTCTGTAGATGCCTGTGAAATCCATCTGGTCCAGGGTATCATTTAAAGCTCTCGTTTCTTTGGAGATGTTGTGCTTAGAAGACCTATCGAGTATAGAAAGAGCTACATTGAAGTCACCCAGTATAAGTGTATTATTATCTAAGTATTTCTTCACTTTGGTTATTAATTGGTTTAACTATTTGGGAGCTCCCACATTCGGGGCATATATATTGAGGATTGTTAAGTCCTCTTGCTGGATAGATCCTTTAAGTATGAGATAGTGTCCCTCTTCGTCTCTCACTACAGTCTTCGGGGTAAATTTTAGTTTATCTGATATAGGGATGGCTACCCCTGCTTTCTTTTGAGGACCATTTGAATGGTAAATGGTTCTCCAACCTTTTATTTTCAGGCTGTACGTGTCCTTCTGTCTAAAATGAGTCTCTTGTAGACAGAAAATAGATGGGTCCTGCTTTTTTATCCAGTCTGAAACCCTGTGCCTTTTGATGGGGTCATTAAGCCCATTCACGTTCAGAGTTAGTATTGAAAGATATGAGTTTAGTGTCATCATGATATGTATTCAGTCCTTGTTTTTGTGGATTGTTCCACTGAACTTCTTCTTAAAGGGGAATTTTAAGAATCCCCCTTAAAATTTCTTGCAGAACTGGTTTGGAGGTCACATATTCTTTCAATTCCTGCCTGTCTTGGAAGCTCTTTATCTCTCCTTCCATTTTGAATGAGAGCCTTGCTGGATAAAGTATTCTTGGTTGCACGTTCTTCTCATTTAGGACCCTGAATATATCCTGCCAGCCGTTTCTGGCCTTCCAGGTCTCTGTGGAGAGGTCTGCTGTTACCCTAATAGTCCTCCCCATAAAAGTCAGGGATTCTTGTCTTTTGCTGCTTCAAGGATCTTCTCTTTATCTTTGGAATTTGCAAGCTTCACTATTAGATGTCGAGGTGTTGAACGGTTTTTATTGATTTTAGGGGCGATCTCTCTATTTCCTGGATCTGAATGCCTGTTTCCCTTCCCAGATTAGGAAAGTTTTCAGCTATGATTTGTTCAAATACATATTCTGGCCCTCTGGCCCTTTCGGCGCCCTCGGGAACCCCAATTAAACGTAGGTTTTTCTTCCTTAGGCTGTCGTTTATTTCCCTTAATCTAACCTCATGTTCTTTTAATTGTCTCTTTTTTCCTCAGTTTCCCTCTTTGCCATCAACTTGTCTTCTATGTCACTCACTCGTTCTTCCACCTCGTTAACCCTCGTCGTTAGGACTTCTAGTTTGAATTGCATCTCATTCAATTGATTTTTAATTTCTGCCTGATTAGATCTAAATTCTGCAGTCATGGAGTCTCTTGAGTCCTTTATGCTTTTTTCTAGAGCCCCCAGTAGCTGTTTAATAGTGCTTCTGAATTGGATTTCTGACATTGAATTGTAATCCAGATTTTGTAACTCTGTGGGAGAGAGGACTGTTTCTGATTCTTTCTTTTGAGGTGAGGTTTTCCTTGTAGTCATTTTGCTCAGTGCAGAATGGCCAAAAACAAGTTGTATTGGGAAAAGGAGAAAAAGAGAGAGAGAGAAGGAAAGAAAAGAGAAAAAGAAAAAAGAAAAAAGGAAGATAAAAAGAAAAAAAGAGAAGAAAAAGAGAAAGAAAAAGAAAGAAAGGGAAAAAAGGGTGGGGGGAAGCAAACAGAAATCAAAAAGCAAAAAAACATACAAAAAACAAGCAAACAAACAAAACCACGGGGGAGTATCTTCTTATTCTGTATACTTCAGGTCCCTTGACTTCCCCTGGAACTTGTCCGTCTAGCTGGTCTTCTGGGGGAGGGGCCTGTTGTGCTGATTTTCAGGTGTTAGCACTTGGGGGAGCTGCTCTGCCCCCTGCCTCGTGCAGGGCTCAGTGGGGGGGGGGTGTTTACCCCGTGAAGCCCCAGAAGGAACAACCACAGTGGCGGCGGCCAGCTCTGGAGCCCTGGATTCAGCCCCCGCAGGAACTCCGGAGCTCTCTGCAGGGCCTGGAGGCTCTGGGGCGGGACCGCTGATCTGCTCAGCTCGGGGCAGGAGCGTCCTTGCTGTCCTGGGCCCTCCTGGCCTCTGCCTGTCCCGGGGGGAGGCAGGATCTTGGGCTGTGTCCCGGCGCCCAGTGCTGCGGGGCCTGCGCTGTTGGATTCGCGCTCCCGGCCGCGGAGCCCTCTCTGCGGAGTCTCCGCCCGAGCCCTTCCGAGCTGCTCCCGTAGCCGCGCAGCCCCCTCCGCACGGACCCTCTTCCTCTGCCGGAGCCGCCGCCGAGCTGCTCCCGGCCGCAGCCCCCTCCGCGCAGAGCCGCCGCCCGAACCCCTCCGAGCTGCTCCGGGTCCAGCTGTGCTCGCTGCAGTCTTTTAGGGAGCTCGGTCAAGAAATATGGGGGCACTCTCCTGGGCGCGCAAGTGTCTGTTAATGTCCAAGGGAGCCTGCGGGCATCCCCGCCCTCCTGGGGTCCTGCTCTAACTCCCTGCGGGCTCCTTTCCTCTGGGGAAAATTGGTGCAGCTCCTGCTTCTCCAGGAGAGCTTTCTTGTCCTGGGGACACTCGCCCCGGCCTTAGCCCGGCTCCTCGCGGGGCCCCTCCCCCTTGGATGCCTTTTGTTTCTTTATTTCTTTTTCCCCCGTCTTCCTACCTTGATGGAAGCACGAACTCTTCTCACTGTAGCATTCCAGCTGGTCTCTCTTTAAGTCTCAGGCCGAATTCGTAGATTTTCAGGATGATTTGAAGGTTATCTAGGTAATTTGGTGGAGACAGGTGATTTGGGGACCCTACTCTTCAGCCATCTTTTCCCTCCTCCTTAAAATGTCATATTTTAAATAGATTCTTAGAAATTTTATTGAAAATTATTCACCCACATACAGTTTTCATACAAATCTCAGAGAAACATAGATGTGTTAATGTGTCAAGAGTGCTTATACCTGGTATATTAGCTCATAGGGTTAATGCAGATTCCAATTTTTATAAATCAAGTTCTGTAAAATTTAATAAAATGGAATTAGATTCCAGCCCTGGATGAATGCTCCCCCAAATGTAGTTGGTATTTAGCTAGCTTTGAATCAGAAAATCATTTATGTTACATGGAGCCATTAAGAAACTTACAAAATAATGTGTAAATAACCTGCAGCTTGTTATAGTAACAGGCTATACTGGTTTATCATCTACTACCTAAAACATTTAGACTTGCAGCAGCACTACATTTGATGTTATGGATTTGACAACCTATTATAGATAGCCAGGATTGGAAGTACATTCTAAGTCATATACCCACTAGAGACAAAGCAACTTCACCAAGAAAGGTGGGAAAATGTCTTCCACCCTCTTTTCCCACCAGCCCTTCCAAAGAGTCCTCTTAAAATTCTTAGGAAAACTAGAAAAGGAGAACAATGAGGGAGACAAGTCTATTGATATTAAATTGTGTTATAGAGCTAGGGAAGTGGAAAGATACTTTACCTTCCTAAGAATAGACAGAATAATAAATAGATATAAAAAAAACTAAGACTTGGGCAGCCCCAGTGGCACAGCGGTTTAGCACCGCCTGCAGCCTGGGGTGTGATCCTGGGGACCCTGGATCATGTCCCACATCAGGTTCCCTGCATGGAGCCAGCTTCTCCCTCTGCCTGTGCCTCTGCCCCCCCCTCTGTGTCTCTATGAATAAATAAATAAAATCTTTAAAAAATTAAGACTTTAGTGAAACAGTCATATACTGAAAATATACTGCTTAGGATAAAGTCACAGTTACTTAGGAATGCTTGGGCTGGTGGGCTACATAGTCTTGAATAAAAATGAATTCAAATACTCTAAATAATAACAGTTTAAGCAATAAAGGATAGAAGTATAGAAGTGAATTGCATGCTTTGTGGTATTTTATAATATTGGCTTACGATCATGACAAAGGCAGAAGCCATGGAAGTTCAGGTTACTCTATTTTATTCAGTGAAGATGAACATGCTCTCTATTACCTCAAAAACATATTCTAATTCTAAGAGGCAAAAGCTGAACTGATGAAAATAGCCAAGTATCTAATATTAATATTCCTTAATATCAAATTCTTATAAATTGTTATGGAAAATTTCAAGAACCCTATATAAAAATAAGCCAAGGTAAAATACAAAATGTTTAAGAAAAGATATGAATAATGGTTGAATATGTGAAAAAGAGAGTATATTTCAGTAAAATATAGCCTGAGGTCACACACATCAAAGAGTTTCAGTGTTTATTTTGGGTGGCATAATTATACATCTGGTGTATATTTTTCTCTATTTTTGTATTATCCCAAAAATTGTATATTAAACATATTCTACATTTGAAATTGGAAATTTTTAAATAAATAATTTATTTAATGAAATGCAAACATAGAAAAATTTTTAGCTTTTCTTCTCCATACCTTTTCCTTGCTTTTGGAGTTGTGACTGAAAGTCCCTACAACTCCTTCACTTGTCCCCACTTCCTTCCATGTTCCTTTTCTGTGTCCCTGTTCTAAGGAAGTAGCACTCTCTTTTATTTTGGAACTGCAGAAGACAACATGAGGAATTTGTCAATTAATGACCCTGGGAAAACCTTGAATCTTATAAATGAATTCCCTCAGCAATTAAAAGCCATACATTTGGCAAGCTAGATTAGTTAGGGTCTCTCATTAGTGCATAGCTTTTCCCCATAAAAATGATACAGAAATAAGGCCTTACCAACCAAACAAAATATTCATGTTTCCATGAACAGACACAGATATACAAACTGAGTGTCTCTTTAAAATGTAGATAACTGAATTTTCAAAACTCCAACGTAAGAAGAATTTAGAAACATAGAGATAAGATTCATTTATTATATTTCATTTTATTGTAGAAAAATTCCTGTAAAACTTTGATGGTCACAAAAACCTGTTTCCGTAGTACTATCATCTGAATAAGGGTGAAGAGAAGAATACCATTTACTTGGAAATACTGGAGATAACTGATTCCTAAGAGACATGTCTCTCTGACACTTCTAATTTTCCTCTATAATTAGTTCCTCTTGGATTTGCGAGTTCTGTTGTTATTGCATTGTGCCAGAATATTTCATGATTAAAATGATGCCAATTTGCCTTTGTTTATTTGATCTCTTCCTTGTTAAGCAATAGCTAAGAATTTCTTCTCTCTCACATTGGGCTGCCTGTGTTTATGTAGTCAACAAAAGGCCTATTCAACCAACTATTTTGTCTAATTGTCTATTTTGCTAGTATTTCAGTGAACATCTTGGTCAGCAGTATCTAAAACCACATTATTTTTGTCATATCTGAATTTATTATTTCACCCATTGATTATTTCATACATTTGTAGCTCAGACACTTAAGAAAATAACATATTTATTAATGGAGTTCCTGTATTATTTCCACAGCTGCTATAGTCATTCTTGTATATTACTTAGGGGCATAATCACTCATTAGTCTTAGATATATAACTTGGAGTAGAATTACTGGTTCATGGGGTAGACGTGTCTTTTAGAAAGTGCCAGAAAGTTGCACATAGTTGTACCGATTTTCACTCCCACTAGCAGTGTAAAGAGTTCTGGTTGTTCTACATCCTTATCAGATTTTGGTATTCTGAAGCCTTTTTAATTTGAGCATTTTTTTTAGATACATTGCAATCCTCATAGTGGCTTAATTTATATTTCCCTGATTATTCATGATGTAGAACATCTTTTCATATAGTTATTAACTTTCTGAATATTTCCTGTTGTAAAGTATCTACTAACCTCTTTGTGTCCAAAGCTTGTGAGTACTTGCCAAGAGAGAGAGGCAAACCAAGAAACACTCTTAACTATAGAGAACACACTTAGAGTCACCAGAGGAGAGGTACATGGGAGGATGAGTGAAATAGGTGATGGGGATTGAGGAGTGCACTTGTTGTGATGAGCAATTGGTGTTGAATGGAATTGTTAAATTACTATATTGTACACCTGAAACTAATATGACACAATATATTAACTAATTGGAATTTAATTAAAAATGTATATAAAAGGAAATGAAGAGGTGATATGTACCAAAGAAAACATTTCAAATACAAACTCCCAACAATGTTCACATTTTAAAAATATATTAAAATATAATGTAATACTCATAATGTATGGCAGAGTTTCTTAACCTTGGCACCATTGACGTTTTAGGCTTGATGATTCTGTTTTGTGGAAGATTGCCTTGAGCATAGTTTGATATTTAGCTGCATTCCTGGCCTCTATAAATACATGACAAGAGTAGTCCCTATGAGTGACATACAAAAAGTCCTCATATATTGCCAAGTCCCTTGATTGGGAACTACTGATATATCCCATTAAATCAATAATAAATACAAGTATAAATATTTAAATATTAAATTTAAAAACATGAACAGAATTTTAAATATAAGGTATTAATAATGATTGCAAGAAAAGTTATGACCTATAACCAAGAGAAAAATAGCCAAGATAACCATATTTAGAAATAATTAGATGATGGAATTTTAAAATTCTAAAAATCCATATCTTTAAATAGTCAGAAATTTATAAGAAAAGATAAACATTAGAGAAAAAAAATACAAGATGTAAAAAAAGAGTGAAATGAAATTTTTAGGGCTATAAAATACAATATAGAAACTGAGAAATTCCATTTCAAAGACAAAGAGAAACATTAATAAGAGAAATATCTGGAAAGGAAATAGGAACCACTTAAGCTAAAGCAAAAGCACCCCCCCAAAAAAATGTGGAAAAAAAACCCAGAGCCTTTGTGACCTAAAAAAAATATCAAGTGATCTAACACATTATGGTACTGAATTCAGGGATGACAGAAAAAGATATTTGAAGAAATAACATTTTAAAAATTCTATGAAAAGTGTAAATTCACAGAACAAAATTAGGTTTGAATGCCTTAGGGAAAAAAAAAGAAAAATCACTTCAAGACATAAATGCTGAAATTGAGCAATTTATAAAATCTTAAATCTGTCAGAGGAAAAAATACCTTATATACAGAAGAACCAGAAATTGACAGCTCTAGACTTTTTTCAGCAACTATGAACACTATCTTTAAAACACACACACACAAAAAAAAACCCTCTCAAAGTAGAATTCTATACCGAAGTTCTTTTCAAACAAGATAAAATAAAGACATTTTTGAGTAAATAAAAGATTAAATATTTAATGGCCATCAGAAATGTTAGATGAAGCTGTAATGACAATTTATTACATTGGTAATACATACAAATAAAAGTATGACATGACAATACAGTAGGAGTAAGAGGGTAGAGAACTTCAGCATGTTACATGTGAAATGGTATAATATTATTTGAAGGGACTAGAATGTGATCATTTAAAATGTCATAATATAAACTCTAGAGGAACCATGAAAAAGAGGAAGTGGGTTGGAATGATAGAATAACAGAATGAAAGGAGGAAGGAAGGAAGGAAGAAGGAAGGAAGAAGGAAGGAAGGAAGGAAGGAAGGAAGGAAGGAAGGAAGGAAGGAAGGAAGGAAGGAAGGAGAGAAAGAGTGAAGGAAGGAAGAGAAAGAGAAACAAAGCAGTTCCTAAAATAATCATGCCTGTCTAGTGGCTACTAACTTGGACCTACCCCAGGTTTAAATCACTTGGTCCTTTACTGGTCAAATCAAAACACACTGCTTGGTTTTTGGTATAGTTTCCAGAGTGAAGGCTGTTGTTCTTTATAAATCAGCCCCAGGAAGGCCTGAAGCCAGTCAAACCCTGATGAAGAAAGTAAGGGGAGATCTTCATGATGGGTGCTGTCAAGTGCCCCTTACTTCATATTCAAGGAGGAATCAGGCTCATGGCTCAATGAAACCTTTAGATGTTGAGAGTCACTTAAGCCAGGGGTCTTGCCATTTGGGCAAGTAAATTGGCTGTAGGTAATTGGAAAGTAAACCCCCCTCATTTCATACATTCAACCTTGCACACACTTATGGGAATGTAGAGGAAGATTAAGACAAGTCATGTAGGAACCACCCAAAAAAGACATGGTACTAGGCAGGAAGTTGGAATGCTAAGGTTTTTGTCAGATATTTTAGGGATTCCTGAACCATCTGCGAGGGATGATGAGATAAGATAACATGGAAACATCCAAACAGAAAAGGTGGGTGTACTTCTCTCAGACCCACTAAAGCCACTCGTCTGCACACTGTGGACTTATCTCAGTGCCATGGAGAGAAGTCACCTGATGATGATTTTAGGCATATTTCTCTGAAGCCAAGGGCCTGCACAGAAGCAGCAGATGGATCATCTGGACCCCTTGCAGAAGCCCCAGGGATCTAAAAATGGGAATTCAATGGAACTGACACCTATTCAGCTCTAGGACTTGCTAATGCTCTTCTTAACAGGTCTTCTTGCTGGACTCTGGACCCTGACATTATCTCTTATTGCACTTCCCTGAGGCATTGACAATGAGGGAAACATTCCATCCTTCAGACCAAATCAGCCCCATCTCATAGCAATGGAGTGACTAGAAGACACCCCCCTGCCCCGGGTCCTCTTCCCTGCTCATGACCAGGGCTAAACATGTACCGACCTCTACCTGGGATCATGTGCTCCCTGCCTGTTCTCTTGCAGATTTCCTCCTAAACCTCTCCTAGAAAACTGTAGGCATCCATCCTGCAGGCAGAGGGGCCTGTTGTGAAGGCTCAAGCTTGCCACCTCACCCAGCTGCAGCACCCAAACTAAAGTCTTCCTTCTCTTCCAAACCCTTATCTCTTGAGCTATGGCTTCTCTTGCCATGAGTTCATCTGAATTTGTTTGGCAGTAGTGTTGGCAAACCCAGGCAGGATCTATGCTCTCAATTTGTGCAACCCTGTCAGGATTCCCTGGGACAGAGCAGTTGGCCCCATCACCACACTGGGCTCACCTGTTCATTTCCTGAGTCAGTGGCTGTGATACATGACTCCATAACAGTTTCATAGAAGCAGCACCAAGAATACAGGGAAAGGTTTATCATTGTATTTCAGGGAGTCTATCATTGTATTTCACATGCAGTAATTCCTCTGATCAGGAAAGGCACTGGACTATTGCTGATCCACAAAAAGGACCCAAGAAACATCAGGTTAGTTGATTGTATTGCATGTCTTGTCACTCTTGGAGAAGTGGTCTCACTGAAAATGGTACAGGCAATTTCAAGTTACATCAAATAGAAGTGGAGAGTCATGAACGTCCAGCTAGTCATATTGGATGAATGTATTTCTCAATTGGATATGGAAGAGAGTCCAGGGGATACTCTGCAGCAAACTTTGTTTCCTGGAACTGGAGGTGGGATTAAGGAAGTGATGGGACTACAGTTCCCGGCTTGATATCTTTGTCTTTCCTGTTTTGATAGGCCCAGTTATGCTTACAGTAGTGCCAGGCCTAAGGTTAATATACAGTAAATGTAGTTATGTGTTTGTGATTGATCCTTCATAATATTCTTCAAGTAATTTCCATATTAGAGCACACCTGATAGTGGTTTCATGTTTCCTTGATAAAACATATCAATTTTGGCAAGTAGGCCATGCCAGAAAAAGTTTTCTCTGTTGTAGTACAGCCAAAGCAGCATGGCATCTTTAATGATTCCCATTGGTGCTTGATAATCAGTTGGGTATTGTTGGGTCCCAAAATACGTCATTTCTTTATTACCACCTTCTCAATATATATGACTTATTTTAGAGGAAATATTCCTATTTGTCATTATTTCCGGGAAATACCATTGTTTTTGGAAAGAGAAGCTCTCCAGGTTTTATTATGTCTGACTCAAGGAATGTTCTGAAATGCTGCAGAACTGGTAAGTCATAGGGGAAACTTTAACATACATTAAAACAATATGGAACCATTTCTAGGTTGTGACATTTAATCCCGTTGTTCATAGCGTAGAATCAAATGTGAAGAGTCCTTTATAAGCTGTACACTGTAATAACATTAGAGAGTTCTGGAAGGCATTATTCTAGTCGTCATATAAACACAGCATCTTCTCATTGTAAAGGTGGTAACGTGGATCAAATCAAATATTGAGCACACTTTGTTACACTTCATTTCATTTTCCATCTGCCAATGAGTTTCCATGTCAAGCTTCATGATGTCAATGTCATTCCCAATAAACATTCAAGAGCATTTCCAATCCATGCGAGGGGCTCCTCAGGAAGTAAGTGGCTGAATGATTCTTTGTTTTCAAAGAAATGGGTTATTCCTTGTGCTTATAAACCTCCCAGACCTAATACTTCAATCTATCCTGTTCTGGTCAACAGGCAAGCAAACGAAAATCAGCTAGTTGACCGGTGTAATGTGGACAAGAGCATTATTTTTGGCAAGTCAGACCTAAGCCATAATTGCTTTCATTTCATATTCTTCTGTATTAAGATTACAAGTGCTTTTTAGAAAATACATTTTTATAGTCTAAATCAATCCTTTTTTCTTAAGTAGTTGGATGGATTGTTCCTGTAGATCAAGCAACTAGTACATCAATCATGATTTGTCTTTTTTCTTCATAATTTTGATTCATATGATCTCCTGTGAGTAAATTTCCACTAATAGTGGAACTAATAGTTTAACTGCTAATAGTTTAACTGCTAATAATAGTTTAACTGCTCTTGAGTCTATACACTAGTCTGTTGATTTCAAGGTTTATATACCTTTCTTCTCAGCCATTTTAGAATAGTCAGAAAATCATTTACAGTAAGAAGAAAGTTCAGGAATTTTGCTTCTGCAGGAAGAGGGAATGCTGGTCAGATGTCAAATGTCAAAAACAAACTTTTTCTCTTTTTTCTCTTGACCCTTGCTCCCTCCACCCTTTTAGGGAATGTGTGGAGGAGAATGTGTGTAGAAGTGTGTGTGTGTGTGTGTGTGTGTGTGTGTGTCTATAATGTACAGTTAGTAACTTATATGTGAAAATGTGCTTGGGGTACCTGGTGGCTCAGTCAGTTAAGCATCTGCCTTCAGCTTAGGTCATGATCTCAGGGTCCCAGGATCAAACCCCAAGTAATGCCAGGCTCCCTGCTCAGTGAGGAGTCTTCTTCTCCCTCTCCCATAGTCACTCCCCTCTGTGTGTGTGTGTGTATGTGTGTGTGCTCTCTCTCTCCCTTAAATGAATGAATGAATGAATGAATAAATAAATCTTTGAATAAAGAAAAAAGGAAGTGTGATGTAAGGGAAAATTATAGATTAATACAAAATATACTATCAAAACAAACAAAACGTGAAAAGCAGAAAGAAATTCTTTGAGTTTCAATAAACCTATTTTATAGTTATATATCACTAGTATCTTATCCCAGAATATTTTTGGAATAATAATGATAAAGTTAACATTTCTATTGTTGCTAACAAACTTTATCTTTATTTTTTTTAAAGATTTTATTTATCCATTCATGAGAAACACAGATAGAGAGAGGCAGAGACACAGGCAGAGGGAGAAGCAGGCTCCATGCAGGGAGCCCTATATGGGACCCGATCCTGGGTCTCCAGGATCAGGCCCTGAGCCGAAGGCAGGCGCCAAACCGCTAAGCCACCAGGGATCTCCCAAACTTTATCTTTAGAACAGTGTTAGATTTACAGAAAAATTTCATAGAGATTAGAGGGAGTTCCCATATACCTTGCATCTAGTATGCAACCAATGAATTGGTATTGATACACTATTATTAACTAAAGTCCACACTTTATTCAGATTTCCTCAGTTTTTACTTAATGTCCTTTTCTCTGTTCCAGGATCCCACCCAGGATACCACATTACATTTAGTCCTCATGTCTCCTCAGGCTCCTCTTAGCTGTGACAGTTTCTCAGACTCTTCATTTTTGATGACCATGAAGGTATTAAGTGTTACTGGTTGGGTATCTTATAAGATGCCCCTGCTTTGGAATGCGTCGATATTTCCTAATGATTAGACTGGGGTTATAGATTTTGGGAAGACCCCAGAGATAAGTGCCATTTTATCCTATCAAGGGTACTACTGACAGAGAGATTAACCATTGTTACTAATGTCAACTTTTATCACCTGGGTGAGGCTGTATTTGTGATGCTTCTTCACTCTCAAGTTAACCTTTTACCTTCCTCTTATACTTTCCTTTGAAAGGAAGTTATGTACAGGAAACACTTAAGGAGTGGGGTGCTAGACTTCACATCATTGAACTCGAAATATTTACATAAATTTTTTGAAATTCTCCTTCATGGGAAATTTTTCTCTTCTCCAATATTTGTTGAGTTATTTATTTATACCAGTGTAGACTCATGAACCTTTATTTTACACTCTGAGTTATAATCCAATGCTACTTTATTTATTTGAATTACCCAAATTGTTCCAGCTTTGTCACTTGGGAGTTCTTTTAGTTGGTTCCTGTGTCCCTTTGACATGTCCCATCACTGTGTTTTGTTTTCTTTTGTTTTGTTTTAAGCGACCTGTTTGCTTTTTTATAGATTTTGTTTGGTCCAGTAGTAGGTATAAATAATATTTAGCTCCATTATTCTGTGAGCATTTCTATTTTCCATTATTAAAGTAATAGACAACAATGAAGATTGAATGATAGATAAAAGTAGAAAGAAAAATGTGCAATTCAATCTTCATTACTTGAGTGTGTTCTCTTGAAGTGCCCTCTTTTTTCTTTGCATACTTTTCACCATTTCTTTTTTTTTAAAATAGGTCTAATCATTCTTTGCAAATAATTTCACATTTAGGGTTTTTCTATTTAACAGTACATTATGAACATTTTCCTGCCTCACTAATATATATCACTTAAAATGTTCTACATAGGCCAATTACTCTTTCCTTTTCATTGATTAAAATTGGTCCATAAATATCTTCAGTGTATTGCATAATTCTGGATGCATAGCAGGTCTTTAACATAGAGATAGAATAAATTAGCTATTTAGAAAGTTTCTATATTTTTAAATTATAAATAGTGATGAAAGGAGTGTGTTTGTGTATAAGTCACTTAAGTACTTTTACCTGTTTAAGATTTCTAGTAGTTGAGCTGAGTCCAATAATAGCATCAATATTTTTTAAAGATTTTATTTATTTATTCATGACAGAGAGAGAGAGAGAGAGAGAGAGAGAGAGAGACAGGCAGAGAGAGAAGCAGGCTCCGTGCAGGGATCCCAACATGGGACTTGATCCCGGGTCTCCAGGGTCACACCCCAGGCTGAAGGTGGAGCTAAACCGCTGGGCCACCAGGGCTGCCCAATATTTTTGAAGCCCTTAATTCATGATTAGATTTATAATCTAATTGTATAAAGCTAACCCAATGAAAGAAAGAGAAAAATATTAATATTACATACTTAATAAGACTCTGCATCAATCTAAAGTTTTTAGAATAGGGAATTGACTAGAGGTTATGTGAACATAGGGAAAAATAGATCCCTCATTGGAAAAATTTACCCATGGGATTGTCTCAGAGAAAGAGTGTTCAGCATCACGATGCTTCTTCCTTATGTTTCTGATGTTTGGGAATATAAATCACAGGAAATGAATGGGTATATAGGAAAAGGAGATACAAGGCTATTCCTGGGATTAACATGAGGCATTTTCCCATGAAAGTATTTTCTCCACTCTGGTAATTATCAATGGCACAAAAGGAAGGTTATACTTTATTTACTGCTTTATAAGAATCTAGATAATTGAGAACCATTAGTGATGACAAAAATTTTTTAGAGCAAAACCAGTAAAAACCATTGTTGTTATAAGCATGGGGTGATGGGAAAGTTATGGCACAAATTTAGATCACTATATTGAAAAAACTGTTTTTCTATTAACCACATAAATCAGTTACCTCAAGCTATCTCATTTTGTCATTTTGAAGCTTGTGATGAATAAAAATGTGCAATCCAAACAGCAATCCTCTTTTTTTTAAAGATTTTATTTCTTTATTCATGAACAACACAAAGAAAGAAAGAGGCGGTGACACAGGCAGGGAGAGAAGCAGGCTCCACGCAGGGAGCCTGATGTGGGACTCGATCCCGGGTCTCCAGGATCACACCCTGGGCTCCAGGTGGCGCTAAACCGCTGCACCACCGGGGCTGCCCAGCAACCCTCTTTATAGCCATAAATAAGAGAATGAATGAATACAAACAGAAAATGAGATAAGTTCAGTTCCATTTGGCTGTGGACTTGTGCATCCTTGGTACTTTCTGCTTAAATCCTAAAAGAGATATATATTAATATATAATAATAGTTATATATTATTAATATAATAAATATATTATTTATATATAAGTATATATTACAATATATGTAATATTTTAAATAGATTTTATATTATATTAAATAGATTATATATTATTTTAAATAGATTATATATTATTATTTTAAATAGATTATATATTATTTACATATTATATATGTGATATATATATATATATATGTATATATAATTACATTGTTTGACTCTACAAAGTGTGCAATGACCATAACTGATGCTACTATGAGCTGTGAAAGATTCATGCAAGGATGGAGCATAGATTTCTCATGACCTAAAAGCTTAGAAACAGAACTTAATTTAAGGCTTAATTAATAGTTCTTTAACAGAATCACTTTGAAAATATGGGTCTTTAGAATTCTTGCTGTATTTTCCACATTTATCATTTCTAGGTTAAGAAACTCAATATTATTCTGTGAATGTAGAACCCACCATGATCATTATCTTATTTATGGAGATTTTTATAAAACACAAAGAGGCATTCAGTATCATGTATTTTACTGAGGAGGAACCTTAACTCTCAAAAGGAGATACTTGTCCTATGTTGCCCCAGTTAGTAACTGCAGGTAGGTATTATATCAAGATCTTTGGACTCCAAGTTCACAACCTATATGATTGTGATTTCACCTGCTGTTTCTATTTTTATCTTTCAGAAATATATATTCTGAAGTCTCCTTGCTATTTGGTACACTTCTCTGGGCCATTTCAGAAATCACTGACCAACAAAATCTCCCAAGAGTGAGAGGTGCTTAAAGTTCAGGTACCCAGTCTAAATATAAAAATTAGACACCAACATGAGCCATCCTTTCTGTATACATAACTTTTCCACCCACGATTCTCACTCAATTTGATTATGATTGAGATAATTTGACAACATGGAAAGTGCAAACCATTCAGTGGTGTCTGAATTCATTTTGCTTGGACTTTCCAAATCTCAGAATCTTCAGATTTTGTTCTTTGTAGGATTCTCTGTGGTCTATGCCGGGATTGTGTTAGGAAACCTCCTCATCTTGGTCACTGTGACCTTTGACTCACACCTTCACACACCAATGTACTTTCTGCTTATCAATCTGTCCTGTATAGATATGATCCTAGCTTCTTTTGCTACCCCTAAGATGATCATAGACTTCCTCCGAAAACAGAAGACCATCTCTTGGTGGGGATGTTATTCTCAGATGTTTTTCATGCACCTCCTAGGTGGGACTGAGATGATGTTGCTTGTAGCCATGGCAATAGACAGGTATGTTGCCATATGCAAACCCCTCCATTACATGACCATAATGAGCCCACGAGTGCTCGTTGGGCTGCTGTTATCTTCCTACGCAGTTGGCTTTGTGCACTCGTCTAGTCAAATGGCTTTCATGTTGCATTTGCCCTTCTGTGGTCCCAGTGTGGTGGACAGCTTTTTCTGTGACCTTCCCCTTGTGATCAAACTTGCTTGCGAGGACACCTACCTGCTACAACTGCTGGTTATTGCTGACAGCGGCCTCCTGTCTCTGATCTGCTTCCTCCTCTTGCTTGTCTCCTACATGGTTATCATATACTCAGTCAGGCACCGTGCTGCTGGTGGTTCAGCCAAGGCCTTCTCCACTCTGTCAGCACACATCACAGTTGTCACTCTCTTCTTTGCCCCATGTGTCTTTATCTATGTATGGCCCTTTAGCAGATATTCTGTAGATAAAATTCTTTCCGTGTTTTATACAATTTTCACACCTCTCTTAAATCCTATTATTTATACATTAAGGAATCAAGAAGTAAAAGCAGCCATAAAGAGGATAAGAACTCGACATATAAATTCAAAACACACTTTGTAGATGATGCTTCTGAAGAAATAACCTCTTGTATGGACATTTTAAGAAATAAACTTTTAACCTGTTTCAAGTTCTCTAAAAGGAAACAGTAGGTGTAGTTGATAAAGAGCAAATCCCATTTTTGTCACTGTCAATGGTTAAAGGCATGACAAGTACACTCTAAAAGACATGCATTTAAATAATCTCTTTACTACTTCTGAAGTAACTTGAAAGAATAAATAAATTCTCCTTAAGTACTTCATTTATCTACAAAAATTTGTGTTTCTTTGTTATTTTGGCATGGTTTTCATTTTCATAATTATTATTACTATTTCTATTATGCTTGAAGTTATTATTGCTGCTATTATAGTTGTAGTTATTATTGGGAATCTATATGTAGAATATGCACACAGATGACATCTCACATAGCCATTTAGCTGAGTGTCTGATTAACTATTGTTTGCTGCTAGAAAATACATTTTTAGATAATCCCTAGTTAATGTATATTAACATTTTTTTTACTAGTTGCCCCAGACACAGTCCTCCAACCATTCCTCACATATTTTGTGAGCCCACAATGTGCCAGAAGGTATATCCAGGGTTTCAAGAAGCTTACATGGTTGGAAAGAGTAAACTAAGTGTGCAACCACATTGTGGCAGGGACAGTACTATATTACAAGGTTGCATGTCCAACAAAGGCTTATCAGTAATAACACTAATATTTGTCTCTTCCTTTTTTCTGAATCCATGGGTAAATTGATTCAGAGCCCACAGAGGGGAAGAGATGATTGGTACTCCTGAGAAGTCTAAAGTCAATTCTTAGTAATTAGTATCAAGCTTTTATTTTTATTTTAAAAATACAGTTTACAAATTGCAAATAACCTTTATTATTTTTTTTTTTTTGAGGGAGAGAGAATGTGTGCATGCATGAATGGTGGAGGGGCAGAGGAAGAGGGAAAGACAGAACCTTAAGCAGGCTCCATGACCAGTACATGCCTGACCTGGGGCTTGATCTCAGGACCCTGGGATGATGACCTGAGCTGAAATCAAGAGTCAGATGTTTAACCGGCTGAGGCACCCAGGTGCCCCCAAATTCACTTTCCTTAGTGTAGAATTCTGTGAGTCTTGACAATTGCATGGTCATGTAATCATCACAGTGAGAATATAGGGGAGTTTCATCAACCCTCAAATTCCCGTGTGCCCCTTTGTAGCCCACCTCTCTTTCCTATCTTCTGGCTCTGATAATAGTAATCTGATTTTTATGCCTAGTTTGCCTTTTCTAGACTAATCACATAAGCAGAATCATATGGTGAGTAGCTTTTTAAAAAAATTTTATTTAAATTCCAGTTAGCTAACATACAATATAATCTCAGTTTCAGGTGTACCACGTAGTGATTCAGTACTTCCATACAACCCCAAGTACTCATCACAAGTGCCCTTAATCTCTATCACCTATCTTATCCATCCCCATACCCACCTCCTCTCTGGGAACCATCAGTTTATTCTCTATAGACAAGAATCTGTTTCATGGTTTGCCTTTCTTTCTCTTTTTTCCCTTTGCTAATTTGTTTTGTTTCTTAAAGTCTGCATATGAGTGAAATCATGTTATTTTTCTTTCTTTGACTGACTTATTTTGCTTAGCATAATACTCTCTAGCTCCCCCCATGTCATTGCAAATGGTGATATTTTATTCTTTTTATGGCTGAATAATATTCCATTGTATATATATCCTTCTTCCTATCCATTCATCAGTCTATGGACACTTAGGCTGTTTCCATAATTTGGCTGTTACAGATAGTCATGGTATAAATATCGAATTAAGTATTTTTGCCTTCTTTGGATAAATATCTAGTAGTGCAATTGCTGGATCCTAGGGTAGTTCTTTTGTTAATTATTTGAGGAACCTCCATACTGTTTTCTAGAGTGGCTGCACCAGTTTGCATTTCCAAGAGGGTTCCCCTTTTTCTACATCCTCACCTACACCTATTATTTCTTATGTTGTTAATTTTAGCCGTTCTTGACAGGTGTGAGGTGGTATCTCTATAGTTTTGATTTGCATTCCCATGATGATGAGTAATATTCGGGATCTTCTCTTTTCATGTGTCTATTAGCCACCCGGATGTTTTCTTTGGAAAAATATCTATTCATGTCTTCTGCCCACTTTGTAATTGGATTATTTGAGGTTTTTTGGTTTGAGTTGGATTCCTTTTTTATATATGTTGGATACTAACTCTTTATCAGGAATGTAATTTGCAAATATCATGCCCCATTCCATAGGTTTCCCTTTAGTTTACTGATTGTTTTCTTTGCTGTTCAGAGTAGTAAATAGCCTTTTGAGCATGGCTTCTTTCACTCAGCTTAATGCCTTTGAAATTCATTCAATAACAAGTTGTGTTTATCATTATAAATCAGTGTTACATTTTAATATCTTAATAGTATCTTCATTGCTATTCTTCCTCAAATTGTCTTGAAACCAGGTCAATTATTCATTGATCTTAACTAGAATGATTTTATCAAATGCTATGAACGCTAAGTAATTATATATGCATTACTTTTATACATTGATTTAGGAAGAAATACAATATTGACAATATTGATCTTTTTAATCCTAGAACATGGTTCATTTCTGCATTTATTCAGGCCTTCTTCTTTTATCCCCCAGCAATATTTTATAACTTTTTTTCATTAAGTACTTAAAATATTAATCTTATGAATTACTTAATTTAGGGTTTTTTGGAAGCCATTTTTACTTGTAACATTTGGTATTCATGGAATGTAGAAAATGGATATTTGTATATATATATTTACTTGAAATTAGCCACTAACCTAAACACTAATTCACTGAAATTTTTAGTCAAGTTTTTGGGCTTAGACTATAATGTTTCAACTATGATAATATTATTTTCTTATTATTATCATTTTTAAAGATTTTATTTATTCATGAGACACACACACAGAAAGAGAGGCAGAGACACAGGCAGAGGGAGAAGCGGGCTCCATGCAGGGAGCCTGATATGGGACTCAATCCTGGGTCTCCAGGATCATGCACTGGGCCATAGGCTGTCCTTATTTTCCTATTATTTATCAATATCTTTTTTCATATTTTAGCTCATGACATGTCTAGGACTTAATACCATTTTGAAATTTTTCCTGAATACCAAGGAACAATATAGATATATGTCATAAAAGGTCTGACACAACTGTACTCTAGTAAGGAGAATTACTGATTTTAATATGTATATATAATATAATGAATATTTTACATATTTTTATTAAAATGACACATATTTTGGATAGTAACAACTACCAATTGCACTTGGATTATTTGACATGGAAAAATCTTAGAATTTTAGGGGGCTAATGTTAACATTTCTGGTGGGTAGAGGTAAATCTTTTTTAGTTATAGAAGAAATCTAAGAAAATTAATCTAAAGTTGATTGCTTACAACTCTAAACAAAAACTGGAAAAAGTTTACAAGAAGCTTCCTGCCATTTAGTGGTGGCATTCTCCCATGTTTTTCTTTGTAGCTTTAACAATGCCAAGAATTAGGAAGGAGGATTTATAAGAATGGTCTGGAGTCTTTCCAATCCCCCAGTAGGCAATCTGTATACAGCCTATACCCTCTAAGGTGGCAATCAAGGTGATTACCATCTCACCGTTAGCAAACATAGACGTTTTCAAAATTGTAATGTTATTCTAAAGGCTTCCTATCCTGTAGTATCCTTCAGCCAAATCCAGAATTCCTGGGGATGTCACACTCATTAAATCATTATTAAGAATTAGAGTATTCTAGAGGAGGGGACAAGATGGCGGAAGAGTAGGGTCCCCAAGTCACCTGTCTCCACCAAAGTACCTAGATAACTTTCAAATCATCCTGAAACCTACAAATTCGGTCTGAGATTTAAAGAGAGAACAGCCTGGAATGCTACAGTGAGAAGAGTTCGTGCTTCTATCAAGTACAACTTGTTTTTGGCCACTCTGCACTGAGCAAAATGACTAGAAGGAAAAATGCACCTCAAAAGAAGGAATCAGAAATAGCCCTCTCTCCCATAGAGTTACAAAATTTGGATTACAATTCAATGTCAGAAAGCCAATTCAGAAGCACAATTATAAAGCTACTGGTGGCTCTAGAAAAAAGCTTAAAGGACTCTAGAGACTTTGTTACTGCAAAATGGAGATCTAATCAGGCTGAAATTAAAAATAAATTAAATGAGATGCAACCAAGCTAGGAGTCCTAACAACAAGAGTTAATGAGGTAGAAGAACAAGTGAGTGACATACAAGACAAGTTGATGGCAAGGAGGGAAACTGAGGAAAAAATAGAAAAACAATTAAAAGATCATTAGGATAGGTTAACAGAAAAAAATGACAGCCTCAGAAGGAAAAATCTGCTTTTAATTGCGGTTCCCAAGGGCCCCGAAAGGGACAGAGGTCCAGAATATGTATTTGAACAAATCAGGAAGTTAGAGAAGAATGAAAAAGATTCATGGAAACTAATGAGAATGAAGATACAACCTTTCAAAATCTTTGGGATACAGCAAAAGCAGACCCAAGGGGGAAATACATCACAATACAAGCATACATCCAAAAACTGGAAAGAACTCAAATACAAAAGCTAATCTTGCACATCAAGGAGCTAATCTTGCACCTCAAAGAGCTGCAGAAAAAACAGCAAATAGATCCTACACCCAGCAGAAGAAGAGAGTTAGTAAAGATTCGAGCAGAACTCAATGAAATATAGACCAGAAGAACTGTGGAACAGATAAACAAAACCAGCAGTTATTTCTTTGAAAGAATTAATAAGATAGATAAACCATTAGCCAGCCTTATTAAAAAGAAGAGAGAAAAGACTCCAATTAATAAAATCATGAATGAAAAAGGAGAGATCACTACCAATACCAAGGAAATACAAACAATTTTAAAAACTTATTATGAGCACCTATATGCCAATAAATGAGGCAGTCTAGAAGAAATGGACACATTTCTGGAAAGCCATAAACTACCAAAACTGGAACAGGAAGAAATAGAAAACCTGAACAGGCTGATAAGCAGGGAGGAAATTGAAGCAGTCATCAAAAACCTCCCAAGACACAAAAGTCCAGGGCCAGATGGCTTCCCAGGGAAATTCTATCAAGCATTTAAAGAAGAAACCATACCTATTCCACTAAAGCTGTTTGGAAAGATAGAAAGAGTATTCCATATACTTCCAAACTCATTCTATGAGGCCAGAATCACCTTAATTCCAAAACCAAATAAAGACCCCACCTAAAAGGAGAATTATAGACCAATATCCCTGATGAACACAGATGCAAAAATCTCAACAAGATACTAGCCAATTGAATCCAACAATACATTAAAAAGATTATCCACCATGACCAAGTGGGAAATATCCCCGGGATGCAAGGCTGGTTCAACACTCGTAAAACAATCTATGTGATTCATCATATCAGCAAGAGAAAAAACAAGAACCATATGATCCTCTCAATAGATGCTGAGAAAACATTTGACAAAATACAGCATCCATTCCTGATCAAAATTCTTCAGAGTGTAGGGATAGAGGGAACATTCCTCAGCATCTTCAAAGCCATCTACGAAAAGCCCACAACAAATATCATTCTCAATGGGGAAACACTGAGAGCCTTTCCCCTAAGATCAGGAACATGGCAGGGATGTCCACTCTCACCACTGCTATTCAACATAGTACTACAAGTCCTAGCCTCAGCAATCAGGCAACAAAAAGAAATAAAAGACATTCAAATTGACAAAGAAGAAGTCAAACTCTCCCTCTTGGCCAATGACATGATACTCTACATAGAAAACCCAAAAGCCTCTGCCCCAAGATTGCTAGAACTCATACAGCAATTTGGTAGTGTGGCAGGATACAAAATCAATGCCCAGAAGTCAGTGGCATTTCTATACACTAACAATGAGACTGAAGAAAGAGAAATTAAGGAGTCAATCCCATTGACAATTGCACCGAAAAGCATAAAATACCTAGGAATAAACCTAACCAAAGAGGTAAAGGATCTATACCCTAAAAACTATAGAACACTTCTGAAAGAAATTGAGGAAGACACAAAGAGATGGAAAAATATTCCATGCTCATGGATTGGCAGAATTGATATTGTGTAAATGTCAATGTTACCCAGGGCAATTTACACGTTTAATGCAATCCCTAGTACAGCCACTCTGGAAAACTGTTTGGAGGTTCCTCAAAGAGTTAAAAATAGATCTGCCCTATGACCCAGCAATTGCACTGCTGGGGATTTACCCCAAAGATACAGATGCAATGAAACGCCAGGACACCTGCACCCTGATGTTTATAGCAGCAATGTCCACAGTAGCCAAACTGTGGAAGGAGCCTCAGCGTCCATCAAAAGATGAATGGATAGAGAAGATGTGGTCTATGTATACAATAGAATATTAGCCATTAAAAACGACAAATACCCACCATTTGCTTCAATGTGGATGGAACTGGAGGGTATTATGCTGAGTGAAATAAGTCAATCGGAGAAGGACAAACATTATATGTTCTCATTGTTTGGGGGACTATAAAAATAGTGAAAGGGAATAAAGGGGAAAGGAGAAAAAATGAGTGAGAAATATCAGAGAGGGAGACAGAACATGAGAGACTCCTAACTCTTGAAACGAACAAGGGATAGTTGAAGGGGAGGTGGGCAGGGGGTGGGGATGACTGGGTGACGGGCACTGAGGGGGGCACTTGATGGGATGGGCACTGGGTTTATGCTATATGCTGGCAAATTGAACTCCAATAAAAAATATATATATATAAAAATAAAAAATAAATAAAAATATTCCTGTCAGGCTTTAGTTGAAGAGAAAAATATGATAATAATCTATCCCCATGGCAACAAGACTTTTAAGAGTGGTTTATCATACAATAGTGATCTGTGACAGCTTTTGAAGATGTTTGAGGGTTTGTTTTTCATGACTACCTTGGTGAGAGAGAAAGAATAGAAAGGATACAAAGCTGAATATGTGGATTTTGAATTATCAGCTGGGGAAGCCTTAACTTCATTATATTCAGAGGCAAACTTAAAAGGTGCTCCTGATGATAAAACTGAAAGTCTTTAGAAAGGTAAATTACCTCCTCCATAGGTAAGCTGCCAAACCTCAAACATCATGGATTAGTCTCTGAATAGGAGGCTACATGCAAGGGCTTGATAAGAATAATAAAGGTTTGTAGTTATTCAGAATTCATCTCAAGTCAAGACAAGTTTCCTTGGACCATCTCTTAACAAAGGGAGACTAAGAATTAATCTCAGGTAAAAAGAGGTTGCTGTATAAATGGCGGGTTTTATTAGAGAGTGTGTTTCAATGCTGGCTTGCTCCATTTCCCCATGAAAGAGACCTTAATAAGCCAGACTGTAAGATGCCTTTTTGAAGCTCCAAGGAATCTGGAGAGGAGTCACGCAGAGTCAAGAGGGGAACTCCTTTTGTGCAACCAGGCTCATCTTCAGGTGACTGTTAGACCAGGTCTGGGGCTCAGTCAATACAAAGGAGGTGACTTTGATGACAAATAAGCACTGAAGCAAGAAAACCAGAGCCCAGGCTTCTATTTTAGAATACAGATACATATTGAATGCAACTCAAGACATCCCTTGATTCCTATTATTTTCTGGTTTTAAAGGAGGAAATATCTCTTATTGTTGAAAATTTCAGGATGTACAAAAAAGTATAAGGTAAAAATCATCCATTACCACCAGCCAGAGGTGATGCCAATCTAATTTTGATAATTTTTGGATACACTAGAGACAGAGTTTTAGAAAGGAAAGGCATCTTTAAAGGTTAGGTTGTGGGACCCAGGAAATCTAACAAAAATCCCCTACCCCTGGACAAGCAGAGCAGGACTAACTCCATTCTGTGCTACACTCACCATCTCATGTAAAACCCCTCACATGACCTGCCTATAGCTTAAGGCACTCCCTCACTCTAGTCTACTAAGCACACTCTTATCGAAAACCGGCCCACATAGGAATGCGGAACCTCTAACCACCAAAAAATGTAAACCCCGTCTTTTACCCGCCAAACCTGCATGCCAATTTTAACCAGAATGATAGACTAGTTCAAATGGTTGCTATAGGGTAAATTGTGATTCAACTGGCCACCTGCGTGTGGACCAACATGACTGTGCAACTTTCTATGTGTGTTACAATCTCATTGGCCACTGGCCCCTATAACACTGCTGTGCTTCTTAGTCTCCGGGTCCAAGTCCCTGCTCTGCTGTATGGAGTATACTTGGACCCAAGCTCGAGCTTGTAAATAAACTCTTATGTACTTGCATCAGCATCAGCTCCTTTGTGGCTTCTCGGATTCGCAATCTTGGGCAAACAAGGTCACCAGCCCCTTGTTTATAGATGAGGATTGTATTCAGGAGGGTTAGCCAGTCCTGAGTTCACATAGCCAAGGGCACCCAACTTCACAGATTGCTCATCCAGAATGTTCTGTCCAGAGCCATTCTGCCTCTCATGTTCAATTTCACTTCTAAGTATTTCAAGGAAAACAATGTACCTTCCAATCCTCAAGATTTCCCAGAGAACAACAGCTTGCAGAAAGCAAACACCTCTATTCAAAGTAACACTCAAAGTCTGAGCTGTTCTAACTGGGATTATCTAAATTCATTTTATAGCTAGGACAGAGTCTTTGTAAAAATACTGATTAATGGCAAAGCTGGACTGTGGAGGCCGAGAAAATTAAGGCCATTCCACTTTTAAGTTCAGCGTTAGCACAAGTCCAGCCATCCCAGGCCCCTGGGAATAAGAGCTGAACTTTACCTTACTTCCATTACAGGAAGAAAACAGCTTACAGCTTAATGTCCTAGAAAGCCCCATATTAGAATAAAAACAAAGCCCAAGCCAAGGGCAGGAAGCCCCTATTAGAATGAGAACAGAGCCCAAGCCAGTGGCAGGAAGCCCCTATTAGAATAAGAACAGAGCTCAATGCCCTTGAAGGCCCCATATCAAAATGTAAACAGAACTTGAGGAATTGCTCCACCCCTTCTGGAGGTCCCCTAGACCAGTCCTTAAAACTAAGCTGAAACCCACCTCGGGGTCCAAGTCCCTGCTCTGCTGTGTCGGGTACACTTGGACCCAAGCTCGAGCTTGTGAATAAACCCTTGTGTATTTGCATCGGTGTCGGCTCCTTGGTGGTTTCTCAGATTCACCATCTTGGGCACAACATGGACCAAAAAAAAAAAAAAAAAAAAAAAGCTATGCACTACAAAGTACATTGGGATGCCTGGGTGGCTCAGTAGATGAGCGGCTGCCTTTGGCTCAAGGGCATGACCCCGGGGTCCTGGGATCAAGTCCTGCATAGGGCTCCCCTCAGGGAGCCTGCTTCTCCCTCTGCCTCTGTCTCTGCCTAGCTCTCTATGTCTCTCAGGAATAAATAAAATCTTTTTAAAAAGTACATTCATTTTTCTCCAGCTATGTGCTTGATCTCCTGATTTTGGTATTCAAGAGAGAGGCCATTGGGTCTGCAATAATCAAATAGCCTTTAATCCCAATTACTTATCTTGGGAGATGCCACAGGAACAGTCCTGAGGAATTAGGGACCCACAAATACTGGAATCTTTTTTTTTTTTTTAATTTCAAAGTCCCGTTCTTGACCATATCAAATGTATTTAAATATGTCCACTGTGCATATTACAAATTATTTTGAGTTATAACATTCATGAAAGGTCTTTTATAAAGTTGAGTGTTGTTAAGGATACATGGTCTTATTTTTGTGCCCAAGATTGCGAATCCGAGAAACCATCAAGGAGCTGACACCCATGCAAGTACAGGGGGGTTTATTAACAAGCTCGAGGTTGGGTCCAAGTGGAGCAGGGACTTGGACCCCGATGTGGGTTCCAGCTGAGTTTTATGGGCTGGTCTAGGGGGACCTCCAGAAGGGGTGGAGGAATGTTTCAAGTTCTGTTTACATTCTGATATGGGGCTTGCAAAGGCATTAAGCTCTGTTCTCATTCTAATATGGGGCTTCCTGTCATTGGCATTGAGCTCTGTTCTCATTCTTACATGGCTTTCAAAGGCTTTAAATTTTAGCTCTTATTCACAGGGTCCTGAAATGGCTGTACTTGTGCTAATGCTGAACTTAGAGGTGGAATGGCCTTAATTTTCTAGGCCTCCACATTTCCCCCCCTCAGAGGAATGTAAGGAAGGACCCAATCATGGGTCCAGGTCGTTCTCACAGTGAGCCAAGGGGAATGATTAAACCAGGATTTGAACCAACCTTGTTGCTGTTCTCGTTCCCATTTACGTCCCAGTGAAGAAGCAACAGCCTACGTTTAAGGCAGCACATAACCCCCACCTTGTTGTAAGAAGACTAAGTCTAATCCCCTTCTATTTTGAAGGACAACCTCAGACTAGGGAGTCTTGGAGGTGGGAAATAAGTGAGAACGGCACAGTCTTAGCTTTAGCGGATTGTCCTTGTCTGGTTGGCTTTTCCATTCTGGAACAAAGTCCTTGAGAATGGCGAGTGGGTCAGCGGGCCGGAAGTGGGTGTAGTGGACCCAGAGACTAATCCCGTCGACCTTGAGAGCGGTGGGAGTGGTCAGGATCACGATGTAGGGTCCCTTCCAGCGAGGTTGAAGTGTCTGGTGTTGGTATCTCCACACGTACACCCAGTAACCCAGCCGATATTGATGGGGATCCAGGGGTGGCCCAGTCTCGTAGAGGGCCCTCAGCTTAGGCTACACCTTAGAGACAAATCCTGGTCCATTGTCTGATCCAATCTTAACAGGAAAACCATACCTCGGTATGATGTCTTCCAGCAGTTTCTTGGTCACAGTCTGTGCCATTTCATGTTTGGTGGGAAACGCCTCTGTCCATCCTGAAAAAGTATCTACAAACACTAGTAAATACCTGTATCCGCATTTTCCAGGTTTTATCTCAGTGAAGTCTACTTCCCAGTAGGCTCCTGGGCTGTCCCCTCGGAGCCGGGTGCCCTAGTTAGATCCATGGGCGGTGGCATTAGTTAACTGGCATGCGTGGCAGCTTGCCACAATCTGCTCGATCTTTGCTCAAGAGTCTTTAATAGTGATCTTTGCATGTTGTATGAGGTCTTCCATCTTCCTTGTTCCTATATGAGTACTTCGATGTATTTTGGATAGACTCGCCATCCTAGTTCCTCTGGCAGGATGATGCTGGTGTCTGTGGCCCTCCACCAGCCACGCAAGCACTGGGACACAGGGAAGCGTTTGATCCAGTGTAAATCAGTATCAGTATCAGTATCAGTATCAGTACCCAGGTGGCGTCCGCATTTGGCAGTGGCTGGTCCTGGAGATCAGTTCGGATTCCGTGCCCCTGTGCCAAAATTTCTTGAGAGTCATGCAGAGGGGGGTCCCCGTCTGGATTAGGGAGAAGAGAGGCATGAGGTATTGGCGGACCCTGACAGGGTCTGCCCTCGGGTTTAGTTCTATGTATATGGCCAGTCAGTGTCAGGCCAGCCCAATTCCCCCAGTTTCTGCCCATGCTTCGGGAAATTCCTGCAGCCAATGGTCAATGTCAGGGCATTTGGTGAGGCTGAGGGCATTTGGTGGAGATGATATTCGTCTTCTAAACTCAGGACAAGCACCTGAATCGGGTGCCCCTCTTTGTTTAGGATTTTTGCCCCTTCGGGATGGAAGCGAATTTGTGCCCCCATCTTGGTGAGCAAATCCTGACCTAACAATGGGTAGGGACACTCAGGGATGACCATGAAGGAGTGGGATACCTGGCCCATGCCAAGATCCCCAGTTCTTCAGGTAGTCCATGAATATTGCTTGGTGCCCGTGGCCCCTTGCACCCATGAAGTCTTGCTTGCCAATTTCCCAATAAAACCGAATGTTGTGCCCCAGTGTCCACTAGGAATTCAACGGGTTGCCCTTCCACTCTGAGAGTTACCCTGGGCTTGGGGAGGGGTGCCAAACCCCAATTCCCCTAGTCGTCCAGGTCCTCCATCTCCAAGATCTTGGCAGGGACCTTAGATCTTTTGTTAGGGCAGCTTTTTACCCAGTGGCCCTCTTCTTTTCAAAAAGCACATTGATTTTTGTTCAGCTTAGGGCGCTCCCGATGGGGACCAGGGCCATCCTCCTTACCTGTCCCTGAGGCCAGCTTCTTGAGGTGCCTCTGTCTTTCCCGTGGGTCGTCTGTGGTGTGGCCAGCAGGATCTTGGCCAGGTTTTGGGTGTGCCGGTCACTTAGTTTGGTTTGTTGCTCTTCTGGACTTTCTCGATTATTATAGACTCATTCTGCTACTTTCAATAAGTCCTGCAAGCTCTTCTGTCCCAGTTTCTCTACTCTTTGCAATTTCTTTTTAATGTCTGGAGCGGCCTGGTTAACAAAGGCCATGATAATTGCGGCCTTTGTTTCTGGGGCTTCTGGGTTCATATGGGTGCACTGCCTAAAAGCCTCCATGACTCTTTCTAAGAAGGCTGCTGGACTCTTGTCCTTACCCTGTCTCACATCATAGACCTTGGCCAGATCAGTAGGCTTGCACATGGCAGCCTGGAGACCTGCCACTAGAGTCTGGTGGTGGATCCGGAGTCTCTCCTTACCTTCAGCTGAGTTGTGGTCCCAGGTGGGGCAGGATAAGGGGAAAGCAGCATTTATGAGGTCTGGGTTTTGAGTTGGCTGTCTGTCCTCCACCAGGACAGACTTCCGGGCTTTCACCTGAATTCATTCTCTCTCTTCAGTGGTGAAGAAAACCTGCAAGAGCTGTTGGCTGTCCTCCCAAGTAGGCTGGTGGGTAAAGAGAACAGTATCTAAAATCCTGATTAGATCTCTCGGATTATCAGAGAACTTTGCATTTTGGGTTTTCCAATTATATAAATCACTGGTGGAGAATGGCCAGTACAACATTAGCTGTCCACCAGTCTCGTCGGTGGAGGGGGGAGTCCCATGGCGCAGAGGGGAAGGGCGGTGGAGTCCGCCCTCCCTGGGTGAGGGGGTGGGGCTGCCCGGTGGGTCCCTCTGCGCATTCCCGCTGCCGGCTGGCACACAGGGACTCCCTCGTCAGGGCGGGGTGGCGCCCCTTCTGCAGCCGCAGGTGCCTCCAATGGTGGGGCGGAAGGGGGAGGGGGTGCCCAGTAGGGTGGCAGGAGGATCAGGTCCTCCGGGGAGGAATCCTGGAAGACCAGATAAAGGGGAGCTTGGGGCATAGAGTCAGTCTCCTCGGCTTTCCGCAGGGCTAGAATCTTGGTAGGTCCTGCTTTGGGGGGTAAAAATAGTTTCAGCCAAGGAGGGGGATGTAGGGCATCTGGTCAGGGTGGCTGTCTAGTTTGTCCCTGCAGATCACGGTCTTAACCTGTAAGAGAATAGGTAGGTGGAAAGTTCCTTCTTGGGGCCATCCCACGTCAAAGGTTGGCCATTCTGACATACAGTAAGTTTTTAATTTCCCTCTCCTTATGTAAACAGTTATGACAGTAAACAAAGACACAGTAACACAGACAAATGCACAGTTAACAAGGACATAGTAACACAGACCAACGTTCCAGTGCAGCTGCAGAGAGAAAACAGAAAGTAACCCAAAGAGCTGGCAGCCGGCCCTCCTTACAGATGAGGACTCCCATCCTCCTTACAGATGAGGACCCCATCCTCTTGGCAGGGGCAAGGGACGTCTCCCAAGACCCCCCAGATGAGGACCCTATCCTCTTTACCGACGAGGACCCCGTCCTCCCAGCGGGGGCAAGGGACATCTCCCAAGCCCCCTGGGCAATGGCCCGCCAGCGAGTCCGCCTAAGCCAATGTCAACCCAATACAGATTGGAATTCCTACAGGTAAAAGTAGTTTAGAGCTCTCAGAATATATGTGCGTGAAAGGTGGAAAAAGTTGAGTGCACTCACCACACGTGAACCCCTCTGGATGGGGTCCTGGGGGTCTCTCGGATTCTGGACCAGCCCCCAAATATTGTGCCCAAGATTACGTATCCGAGAAACCACCAAGGAGCTGACACCAATGCAAACACACGAGGGTTTATTTACAAGCTTGAGCTTGGGTCCAAGTATAGCCGACACAGGGGATGGCAGGTCACACTTCATCCTTCGGAGCTGGGTCATGGAGGCCTGAAGGTGTCTGAGCACCACCTTCTCCTCCAGGGCCCAGGGCTGGGCCAGTGAGTCCTGGAGGAACTCCCGGAGACCTTCCAGGGACAGCTTCAGGAGGCGTTCTGGGAGGTGGGTGTGAGTCAGACCCAGAGGGCCTTGCCCTGTGGCCCCCGGTGACCCCAGGGACAGTGGCTGGTGTTCCCCTGTGCCCAAGAGTGCTGTGGGCAGTGTGCTGGCCAGGGTGGCCCCTGCCTGCTGCTCCTCTCAGGGAGCCCCGCTCCACCCACCTGCCCTGCCATCCCCCCACCCCAGGTCTGGGTGCTGCTCAGAGCACAGGGTCACTGCCCCTGCCCACCCCAAACCCGGGCACACCTGTGCTCCCAGGGGCTCACTTACTCCTGTGCACCTTGAGGATGGTGTAGGCCATGGCTGTGAGCATGCACTCCCCATCCAGGATATAGGCATCCCAGAGCTTCAGGGTGAGTAAGAAGGGGGTCTAGGGGACAGCGGGGTGGGAGGAGTGGCCTGAGCAGGGCCCCTGGGGGTCGCTGCTGGGGCTAGGCTCAGCCTCCCATCTTCCCACAGCCCCTGCCATCCCCTGGCTGCCTCCAATGAGGCCCCACGGCATCCCCAGTGCCTGCCTTCCTCCCAGGGAGATCAGGGCTCCCAGCCACTCCAGGTTCTGACCCCGGCCAGCACCCCCTGCACACCTGGGGACACAGACTCTGCCCCCACTTGATGACACCACGCCTCAAGAGGACCCCAGGCTGGCCACCCAATGGGCCGAGGGCTTGGCCATACCCCAGCCTGACCTGGCCTCCCCCTGGGGGAGCTGAGGCAGAGACAGCCCGCCCCCCCAGAACCTCCTCCAGGGACCCTCTGGGCTTTTCCAGGATGGGCTGGGCTGCGAGCCTCAGCCTCAGAGCTCCAGGGTCGGGCCTGGCTTGTCTGGAGGGTGGGGCTGAGCTGGGCCCTCCCCTGGGGTCAGGGGGCAGGTCAGGGAGCAGGTTCCTGGGTTGGCCTTACCAGGTCGATGAAGCACTGAAGGATCCACTTGGGGGTGTAAATGCCAGTGCACATCTGTTCCTCATCCTGGCGGAAGGGCAGGATGTACTCAGGCTCCACGCCGTGGCCACTGGAGCTGGGTGGACAGGCTCCTCACAGCCTCACCCAGCCCCAAGGGTGCCCCCAGGCCCCAGGAGGAGGAACGTGATCCCAAACTCTGGGAAGCTCAGAAGGGCTGTCCCCCCAACCCCTGCCCTGGGCCATGGGGATGGAGTCTCTGGGAGCTTCTACTCGCCATGTGCTTCTTCAGCTTGGGGAGAGCTCTGTCTAGAATGTGCTCATGATGGGCCTGGAACCTCGGCAGTTTGGGGAACCCTGGAATGAAGAAGCCTGAGAAGGCCCCAGGCCCCCACGATCAGGGCCTCCTCCTGCACCAGGCGGGGTGGGGGGTGACGGGGCAGGGGCTTTCCCCCCATGCCCTGACCCCCGTGTGCCCACAGCTCTCTGAGCCCTGACCAGACATGCCCTTCCCAGAGGGCAGGGCTGCCTCCCAGGCCCGGGGTACAGGGCCTGGGGACCCTTGTCCTCACAGAGACTCCGCAGGGTGGATGCCCAGGGATGAGGACTGGGCCCGGCTGACCCAGCACCCTCTCTCCTGCAGTGGCCACCACAGGGACAGGCGGGTCCCCAGCCCCGAGGGGCAGTGGATGCAGGCCACAGGGAGGGTGATGGGTGTGCACGGCCCTCTGTGGGGCTTGGGAGTCAGGCTGGGGGCCCCCGGATCGGAGATGCTACCCCCTGGGCTCCGTGTGGCTGTGGGCTGGCAGGGGAGCCTGAGGGGCAAGCAGGCAGCCGGGCGGGAGGCTGGGGGAGCAGCGGGAGTGCGAGCCTGGCCTGCAGATGGTGGGGCGGGTGGCCGTAGCTCCGGACCTGAGGCCACCGGGGAGGCAGGGCCCTTGCCCGTGGTGGGGCGGGCTGGGGGCTCCCCACCTGCCCCCCCCCCCCCGTGCAGCAGCCTGCAGGGAGGCCCTCCTGAGCTCCCCTCCCGCCCGGCGGCCCGGCGGGCCCCTTCCGTGCATGGCGTGCCTGTCGATGGTCATCAGCTGGGCCAGCGCCCAGAAGGCGTCCTCCTCGGGCAGGAACATGAGGAGGATGGCCGCGATCTCGCTCATGCCCTGGCAGTAGCCCACCTCCTGCAAGAGCCAGAGCCCCACGGAGGGGGGGCTGCACCCCGAGGCCCCCTCTGAGCCCTCCCCGCAGGCGTCAGGCTCCCCCTGCTCCCTCACAGCCCGGGTTCCTGGAGGGGGGTCCCGGAGGGGGCTCCCAGAGGGCGGGGCGGGGCAGGTGAGGGCCACCCGGACCAGCTCGGGCGCCAGCACCCTGGGCCCCACTACCGAGCCCTGCAGCCACCATACCAGGGCCCCCGTCCTCAGACCAGGAGGAGGGGCCTCTGTGAGCTGTGCCAGGCTGCAGGGGACCCACCAGGTCTGGAGACCCCCCCACTGAGGGCAGGTCGGGGGCCTGACTGTGGCCCCTGGGAGGTCCCACGAGGGGAGCAGGGCCAGGACACCCCATGGGGCCTTGGAGTGTGTGAGCTGGGGTCCTCGGGGGCCCTTCTGGAATGCGCCATGGAAGGGAGCAGCCTCCTAGGCACCTCGGCCTCGTGCCCTTCAGGGGAGTGGGAGCCTTCCCCGCCCGGGTTCTCATCAGTAGTCCCATCTGTCAGGGTCCAGACCCGAGTTCTAGGACGGCCGCGGTGCACACGGGGGCCCTGGGGTACGCAGGCCCTGCCTCCCCTGGGCGGTCTGCACCCAGCCCCCTGCTCGTCCTGGAGGAGAGAGACCCTCCCCGGCATCTCAGGGCGGTGGAGCTGGGGCCCTAACCGTGAGTCCCGCTGGTCACCAGCACTCAGGACAAGGCCGCCTGCGGGGCAGGAGGCGGGGGCAGGGACACTCACGGTGTCATACACCGAGTAGGCCGCCACCATGTGGAACAGGGCTCGCTGCCTAGGAGGGGGGACAGCGGGGGGCTCTGCTCAGTCAGCCCCCGCCCAGTGAGGCCGCCCGAGGTGCCGACACCCGCCCCGCAGGCCCCACGGCCTCAGGGCCCCTCCGCGGGGGCCGATCTCTGGGGTCAGGTCTGCGCACGGGGACAGGCAGCGACCTTACATGTGCAGTGTGCCGGGGGGTTATGTGCACCCTGGGGTGTCCGATGCCTCCATGCGGCTCCCGCCATGGGCTGTGCAGCTCCGGGCTCCCCCCAGTGCCGCCAGCGCCCCCTCCAGCCCTGGAGCGGCCCCCCCTGCACGCCCCCCTGGGAGCCAGCGCTCCCCCTACCCCAGTCCCCGCAGCCCCTGACGCGTCTCCTCCCCTGCCCTGGCCTGGCCCCGTGTCCCGGGAACACCACCAGCCCCACGTGGCCCCTGCCCGGAGCCCACGCAGCCGGGGCGCCTGTGGCCCTGAGCGCACCCCCAGGCCTTCCCAGGTGTCCTTGGACTGGACTCTGCACGGGGCACCCCGTGCCTGCCCATCTCAGAGCATCTCGGGGCTCCAGGTCTGAGCTACCGTGAAGAGAGCAGGGAAGGTCGTGCAGGTGTGACCCGGATACAGGCTGCCAACCCCTGGGGTCACTATCTGAGCCCGCGGGGGGGGGGGGGGGGGGTACAGGGTGCAGCCCCCTTAGTGCTGCCAGGAGCCGCCCACCTGCCCCCTGCACGGCTGCCTGAGTCTGCACCCCGGCTCCGGGGCCCCCGGGCCAGGGCTGCTGGAGGCTGGCTCCCCCTGGGCCAGGGGTCACAGGTCAGCCTGACCCGGCCTCACTCTGAGGGCCCCAGGGGGCCCTGGGGGGCAGCAGGTTCCCTGCAGGGAGGAGCACCGAGCTCTCAAGGAGAGATGGTTCCAGCGGCCCCCCGGGAAGCCCCAGCGCACCCCTGCCTGGCTCCTCAGCCCCAGCCCTGGCACCCCTGCAGGTCACCCCTGGGGTCCCAGGCTCTCACACACCCGCCTGCTGCACACAGAGGGAGCTGCACCCTCTGCTCCACCCACCTGCACCTGCCCTGTCGGAAGCACCCTGCCTTCCCCCCTACCTGCGGCCCCTGGGGACTCTACAGGACACCTGGGCTTCTGATGGGAGCAGGCCGTCCGGAGAACCCCAAGGTGGCCAGGGAGGTGTGAGCATGCCCCACAGGGCCAGCTGCACCACGTCCTTGCCAGGGGGGTGGGGAGGACAATAGTGTGAGGGATGGTGTGGGGGGATGATGTAGGGGGATGGCGTGGGGGCGGTGGTTGAGGGGGATGGCGTGGGGGGCCTGCAGACACAGGGCACCCCCTTCTGTAAGGTGCACATGGAGATGTCTACAGATAAAGGTGACCCCAGTCTGGGGTTTGCTGTGACACCCGCCCCTGGGGCCCCGTGTGCTCAGCGCAGGGCCTGGGCTGGGGGCGGCATCTGGGGGTCGTCATACTATGTGTGCTCACCAACTGCAAATTGTCTAAAATAAAATGCACCGAATTCAGAAGTACATAAAGCACCGAGGGTGGGTGTCACCCTGACCTGCTGACCTGTCCGACCCTCGTCGGGTCCATGTGTCCCGGTCCAGCCACGGCCAGGCTGCCTGGCCCCCAGATCCCCTTACTGCCCCCATGCCCCCAACCCGGCCCCCTGCTCTTCACGGGGCCGTCCCTCACCCCCTTGGGGTTCAGCTCAGACGGTGACCCCTGGAACCCCATCCTCGAAGCCTCCCCATCCCCGAGACCCCAGGGGTGGGGGCACAGGGTTCATCCCCAGCACCCTACCATGTGGCAGTGTGTTGTTTGCTGCCGTCTCTTCCCCTGGCCTCAGAGACCTCGTGTCCCCTGCACAGAAGCCCCCAGGCCTCCCTCGGGCCCCTGAATCCCTTTTGCTCAGCAGCCTCATCCGGCCCCGTAGCAGTCCCAGAACATGGTGTGGCTGTGGAACGTCCTGTTGATGTCCAGGTCTATTTGCGTGATGTCCTAGGAGGAGACCAGGGCCGCCTCCTTCATTTCCTGTGGGGAGACCCCGGGAGGAGGAGCCGGCATCAGGGACACAGACCCCGACCTGTCACCAGCTGCCATCCTGAGCAGGGAGCCCTGGGGCCACCACAGGAGTGTGTCCTGCAGGAACCTCCTTCCTTCCCCTGGGAGGCCAGGGACAGCGGGAGTGTCCACCATGCCCACAGGGCCTGCGTGAGGGCCTGTGCCCAGCTGTCGTGGGCGGGGAGGGGACTGAGGGTCAGCCTGGGTGGGAGGGGACGGGGGTCAGCCCAGGTGGGGAGAGGACATGGGGTTCAGCCCAGGTGGGGAGGGGACTTGGGGGGTCAGCTCAGGTGGGGAGGGGATGGGGGTTCAGCCCAGGTGGGGAGGGGACATGGGGGGTCAGCCCTGGGTGGGGAGGGGACGGGGGGTCAGCTCTGGGCAGGGAGGTGACACAGGGGTTCAGCCCAGGTGAGGAGGGGACATGGGGGATCTGCCCTGGGTGGTAAGGGGACATGGGGAGTCAACCATGGGTGGGGAGGGACAGGGGGTTCAGCCCAGGTGGGGAGGGGACATGGGGGGTCAGCTCTGGGTGGGGAGGGGACGGGGGGTCAGCTCTGGGCAGGGAGGTGACACAGGGGTTCAGCCCAGGTGAGGAGGGGACATGGGGGATCTGCCCTGGGTGGTAAGGGGACATGGGGAGTCAACCATGGGTGGGGAGGGACAGGGGGTTCAGCCCAGGTGGGGAGGGGACATGGGGGTTCATCCCAGGTGGGGAGGGGACATGGGGGGTCAGCTCTGGGTGGGGAGGGGACGGGGGGTCAGCTCTGGGCAGGGAGGTGACACAGGGGTTCAGCCCAGGTGAGGAGGGGACATGGGGGATCAGCCCTGGGTGGTAAGGGGACATGGGGAGTCAACCATGGGTGGTGAGGGACAGGAGGTTCAGCCCAGGTGGGGAGGGGAAATTGGGGGGTGAGCCTGGGTGGGGAGGGGACACGGGGGGTCAGCCCTGGGATGGGTGGGGACATGGAGGGTCAGCCCAGGTGGGGAGGGGACTGAGGGTGAACGGGGAGTGGAAGGGCCCCACTTGGTATTTCCCTGGGTTCCTGGCCTTAACCTTGTTGTTGTTCAGCAATCGCAACCACACCTGTCCCTGCACCTGGGGCGGGGCCCCCTTGTAGACCTGCCACAGCTGGGTCTCCCTGGAGCTGGGCCCTGTCCCCCACAAGGAGCAGGGGGCCGTGCACCCGACGTGACACTTCCCCACCGCTGTCTGGGGACCTGGGGAGGCTCCAGCTCCGCAGCAGACTCTCCCCAGGCAGGGGGCTCCCCCAGGGACGGGGCAGGAAGACACTGAGGTGGCCCCCCAGCTCTGTCAGGACGGAGAGCCCTTGGGGGCACCCAGCGCCCCACCTTCTCGCTGGGGAGGTAGTAGTCTCATTGCTTGAGCATTTTTATCCATTTGTTGGCACGCTGGGTCTCCTGGCGATGTTTCTGGAAAAGGACAGGTGGGGGCAGCAGATGAGGCTCCAGCCATGGGAGGTGGGCCCTTGGGAAGGGCCAGGAAGGCACAGCCCCCCCCCCCCCCCCCCCCCCCCCGCCCGTGGACCGCAGCTCCGGGTCTGGGGCACGTTCCCGGCAGCCTGTGCAGAGCTGGGACAGGGGGTTGCTGGGGAGATGCCCCAGGGGATGTCCTGGGTGATGGGGTGCAGACAGCTGGCCCCAGCACCCCCCCCCACATCCTGCCTGGGTCCCAGGACAGGCTCTCACCTTGGCCTCGTGGGGGCTGGGGCCTGGCAGCTGCTTGTCCCTGGAAGGCAAGAGACGCAGAGCCCTGAGCCTCCGGCCCGGCCCCACAGCCTGCCCACCCCGCCCCCGTGCATCTTGGCCCAGGGGCCTGGGGAGGTCAGGGCTCCCCCCAGGGAGGGCAGGGGCTACCAGCATCCTGTGGGCGGGCGGGGGCAGCGTTCTGGGGGGTCTGAGAAGGGTGGTTGCTGGTGGTGGGCTGGGCGGGGACCCCTCAGTGCCCCCAGGGGGTGACTTGCCCCCCTCCTCGAGGGACCAGCCCCAGAGCTGTCAGCATGGCCTGGGTGCCCCGTGACCGTCCTGCTGATTTCCCCCGCCTTCCCAGCATCCAGCTGGCCTCCCCTTGCCCCCTGGCCATCCCCCTGCTGTCCCCTGACTCTACCCCTCTGCTGTCACCTCTGCCCTCTAGCCCATTTTACCTCCTGTCCTGTCAGAGCCCCTGAGCACTACGTACCCCTGAGCCATCCCAGCAGCCACTGGGCAGTGAGCAGGGCTGAGGGGGCCCCACCTGGGGTCTCTAGCCTCCTCCAGGTTCTCGTGGGGTCATCGACCCAGCAGCCTCCTCTCCTGCGACCAAGGCCCCTGGGCTGTCCAGTCCCTCGTTCCCACCCAGGGCAGCCCCCTCCTCCTCTTCCCTCCTCCTGCCTGGTGGGGCCCTCCCTCTGTGGCCCCCCCTCCCTCCCTGCCCTGGCCTGGTCCCTGACATCTACCTGCAGCCCCTCAGAAGCCTTCGGGACTATGGGGGCCCTGGCCTGGGGGGTGTGGGTGAGGAGCACCCCTGTGGACTCGCCCCAGCCCAGGCCATCCCCCTACGGAGAGAACGCCCCGGCCCCAGAGCCCCTCACCCGCGGGAGCCCCTGCTGAAGGGACTGGACACCCCCCCCGCCCCCCAGATGCAGGAGGCAGACACCTGGGCCTGCCCAAAGCAGGCGTGGAGGCCCCTCCTCTGAGTGCCCAGGGGCCTCCCCCGGGCCCAGCTCCCATCCTTCCCACATCCCAGGTCGGCCTCCTGGGTCTCTCAGCTGCAGCCCAACACAGACGTGGCGCTCAGAGGGCTCCAGGGGACGAGGTCCTGACCCTTGGGGGGGGGTGTCAGCCTTGAAAGAGCCGATCCTTCACATGCAACCCCTCTTAGATGGATGAGGGGGTGTCCAGCGGACTCACTGCAGAAAGCCCTGGTGGTTGGTGACCTTCCACAGTGACAGGTCCTGTGGAGACCCTGCTTGGCGTGCCTGCAACAGAGGGCGCCCCGTGGTGGGGACCGATCAGAGCCAGGGACATGGGGACAGGAGGGAGCAGAAGGGCTGCTCCCTTCCCTGAATCCTGAAGGAGCGCCGACCCTCTGAGATTAGCCGGGCACCAGAGAAGGGCCTGTGTGCATGGTGGGCGCAGCCTGACAGCCTCACCTGCTTCTACCAGTGATGATCCCCACCTGGACCTGACCTGACCTGGTGACTGTGGTCCCCACCTGGGCCACGCTTGACCTGGTGACTCTTATCCCCACCTGGCCATCACCCGGACCTGGTGACTCTGGTCCCCTATTAGGTCTCACCTGGACCTGGTGACTCTGGACCCACCTGGTCCTCACCTGGACCCAGTAGAATGTGATCCTCACATGGACCTCACCTGGACCTGGTGACTGTGGTCCCCACCTGGACCTCACCTGGAACTGGAGGCTGTGATCCTCACCTGTGCCTCACCTGGACCCAGTGACTGTGGTCCCCCCCTGGGCCTCACCTGGACCCGGTGACTGTGGTCCCCACCTGTCCATCACCCGGACCTGGTGACTGTGGTCCCACCACCTGGTCCTCCAGGTTCTCGTGGGGCCATCGACCCAGCAGCCTCCTCTCCTGCGACCAAGGCCCCTGGGCTGCCCAGTCCCTCGTTCCCACCCAGGGCAGCCCTCTCTTCCTCTTCCCAGGCCTCACATGGACATGATAACTGTGGTCCCCACCTGGGCCTCACCTGGACCTGGTGACTCTGGTGTCCACCTTGCCCTCACCTGGACCTTGTGACTGTGGTCCCCACCTGGGCTTCACCTGGACCCGGTGACTGTGGTCTCCCTCTGGGCCTCACTTGAACCTGGCGACTCAGGTCCCCACCTGGGCCTCACCTGGACCTGGTGACTGTGGTCCCCACCTGTCCATCACCCGGACCTGGTGACTGTGGTCCCACCACCTTGGCCTCACCTGGACATGATGACTGTGGTCCCCACCTGGGCCTCACCTGGACCTGGTGACTGTGGTCCTCACCTGGCCATCACCCAGACCTGGTGACTCTGGTCCCCAACTGGGCCTCACCTGGACCTGGTGTCTCTGATCACCACCTTGGCCTCCACTGGACATGATGACTGTGGTCCCCACCTGGGCCTCACCTGGACCCGGTGACTGTGGTCAATCCCTGGGCCTCCCCTGGACCTGATAACTGTGGTCCCCACCTGGGCCTCACCTGGACCTCATCTGGACCTGGTGACTATGGTTCCCACCTTGGCCTCCCCTGGACCTGGTGACTCTGGTCTCCCCCTGGCCCTCACCTGGACCTGGTGAGACTGGTCCCCACCTGGGCCTCACCTGGACCTGGTGACTGTGGTCCTTACCTGGGCCTCACCTGGACCTGGTGACTGTGGTCCCCACCTTGGCCTCACCTGGACCTGGTGACTCTGGTGTCCACCTTGCCCTCACCTGGACCTGGTGACTGTGGTGTCCACCTTGCCCTCACCTGGACCCGGTGACTGTGGTCCCCACCTGGGCCTCACTTGAACCTGGTGACTCAGGTCCCCACCTGGGCCTCACCTGGACCCAGTGATTGTGGTTCACACATGGGCCTCACCTGGAACTGTGACTATGATCCCCACCTCAGCCTCACCTGGACCTGGTGACTGTGGTCCCCACCTGGCCTCACCTGGACCCAGTGATTGTGGTCTACACATGGGCCTAACCTGGAACTGTGACTATGATCCCCACCTCAGCCTCACCTGGACCTGATGACTGTGGTCCCCTCCTGGGCTTCACCTGGACCTGGTGACTGTTATCCCCACCTGGCCTCACCTGGACCCAGTGATTGTGGTCTACACATGGGCCTAACCTGGAACTGGTGACTGTGATCCCCACCTCGGTCTCACCTGGACCCAGTGACTGCGGTCCCCTCCTGGGCTTCACCTGGACCTGGTGACTGTGGTCCCTGCCTGGGCCTCACCTGACCTGGTGACTCTGACCCCCACCTGGTCCTTACCCGGACCTGGTGACTGTGGTCCCCAATTGGGCCTCACCTGGACCTGGTGACCGTGGTTCCCACCTGGGCCTCACTTGGACCTAGTGACTGTGGTTCCCACCTGGGCCTCACCCAGACCTGCTGACTCTAGTCCTCAACTGGGCCTCACCTGGGCCTAGTGACTCTGGTCCTCATCTGGGCCTCATGTGGACCTGCTGTCTAAGACTCAGGAAGACATGGGGCCACGTCTGCCATGACAGGAGCCTGGCTTCCTCAGGACCCGCTGGAGGACCCTGGAGGCGCTGTTCGGAGTCACATCCACATCAGCAGGGGCTACTCAGAACGACAAGGTAAGTGAATGGGGAGAATTGAGAGTAGGGTTAGGGTTTAGGGTGAGCAATAGGTGGTGAGAGTTAGGTTAGATGTTATGGGTTAGTGATCATGGTTATGCGTACCAGTTAGTGGTTAGGGTGAGGGATGGGGTAAGGGTCAGAGTTAGGAGTTAAGGTACGGAAAAAAAAAGGAGTTAAGGTACGGGATTAGGGATTAGAGAACTGAGTTAGGGCCTGGATTAAGGTTAGGTTACAGATAGGTTATAGGGTTTAGGGTTAGGGGGATAGGGGTAGGAAATAGGGTTAGAGTTAGAGTTGGGGATGGGGTTAGGGTTAGGGTTAGGGCTAGGGGTTTGGGTTAGGGTTAGGGTTAGGGCTAGGGGTTTGGGTTAGGTTTAGGGTTAGGGCTAGGGTATGGGTTAGGGTACGGGTTAGTGTTAGGGTACGGGTTAGGGTTAGAGTATGGGATAGGGTTCGGGTATGGGTTAGGGTACCGGTACGGGTTAGGGTACGGGTATGGGTTAGGGTTGGTATGGGTTAGGGTTAGGGTACGGGTTCGGGTTAGCATTAGGGTATGGGATAGGGTTAAGGATTAAGTGTTAGGTTTAGGGTATGGTTTAGGGTTCGGGGACGGGTTAGGGTTAGGGTACAGGTTAGGGTTAGGGTACGGGTTAGGGTACAAATTAGGGTACGGGTTAGGGTACAGGTTAGGGTTAAGGTATGGATTAGGGTACGGGTTAGGGTTAGGGTTACGGTACGGGTTAGGGTTAGGGTATCTGTTAGGGTACATGTTAGGGTATGGGTCAGGTTAGGGTATGGGTTAGAGTTAGGGTTAGGGTATGGATTAGGGTTAGGGTACGGGTTTGGGTTAGCATTAGGGTACTGGATAGGGTTAGGGCTAGGGGTTAAGAGTTAGGTTTAGGGTACAGGTTAGGTTTAGGGTATGGGTTAGGGTTAGTGTACTGGATAGGGTTAGGGCTAGGGGTTAAGGGCTAGGTTTAGGGTACAGGTTAGGTTTAGGGTATGGGTTAGGGTTAGGGTACGGGTACAGGTTAGGGTATGGGTTAGGGGGAGGGTACTGGGTTATGGTCCGGGTAGGGTACAGGTACGGGTTAGGGGTTAGCATTAGGGGTTACGGTTAGGGTTAAAGGTTAGGGGTTAGGGTTAGCAGTTAGGGGTTAGGGGTTAAGATTAGTTTTAAGGTTAGGGTTAGGGTTAGTGTATGGGTTAGGGTCCGAGTTAGGGTATGGGTTAGTGTTTAGGGTTAGGGTACGGGTTAGGGTATGGGTATGGGTACAGGTATGGGTACGGGTTAGGGGTTAGGGGTTAGGGTTAGGGTTAGGGTTAGGGTACAGCTTAGGGTAAGGGGTAGGGGTAGGGGTTAAGGGTCAGGTTTAGGGTACGGGTTAGAGTTAGGGTATGTGTTAGGGTTAGGGTACAGGTTAGGGTATGGGTTAGGGTTAGGGTACGCATTAGGGTTAGGGTTAGGGTTAGAGTTACTGTACGGGTTAGAGTTAGGGTACGGGTTAGAGTTAGGGTACGGGTTAGGGTTAGTGTACGGGTTAGGGTATGGGTTAGGTTAGGTTACAAGTTAGCGTTAGGGTTAGGGTATGGGTTTGGGTTAGGGTTAGGGTATGGGTTAGGGTACAGGTTAGGGTTAGGGTTACAGTTAGGGTTTAGGGTTAGGGTTAGGGTTAGGGGTTAGAGTTAGGGGTCAGGGTTAGGGTTAGGGTTAGTGTACGGGTTAGGGTATGGGTTAGGGTTAGGGTTAGGGTATGGGTTAGGTTAGGGTACTGGTTATGGTTTAGGATTAGGGGTTAGGGGTTAAGGGTTGGGGTGAGGGTTAGGGTTAGGGGTTAGGGTTAGGGTATGGGTTAGGGTATGGGTTAGGGTTAGGGTTAGGATTTCATCCGTTTCACACAAGTTTTTATGCTAACTTCTCAGTTTGGATTCCTGAACCACACAAATTATATAAATCTAGTTCTTACATTCATTTGTGATATAGGTTTGAGTCTCTTATTTTCTACCCAAAGCCTTGGATGGTGGCAAGTAGAGTTTTTCTAACCTTTATTTGACCTAAAGATTACTACCTTTATGTACTACCTTTATTCCTCTTGTTTCTTTGTGTGCATTAAAAACCTAGCCCCAATACCATATTTTTTCCAAATTCCCATTGGGCCACCAATAGCTCCAATAGCATTTATGACATCAGGGAATTTTTCATTCATTTTCCATTTTTGTGTGTGTATATTTAAATTTGGAGCACCTGGGTGGTTCAGTTGATTAAGCATCTGCCTTTGGCTCAGGTCATTATCCCAGGGTCCTGGGATTGAGTTCTACATCTGGCTCCCTGCTCAGCTGGAAGTCTGCTTTTCCTTCTGCCCCTCCCCCATTCGTTCTCTCTCTCTCTCTCTCTCCTTCAAATACAATCTTTTTTTAAAAAAAAAAAGTTTATTGTATTTTGTTTACTATTTTCATGTGTTTGAAGTAGGCAGAGGTTGCTCTATATTAGCTCAGCCCACCATATTGAGTATCTTTAAGGTATATTTTCAGGTAAAGATGAGAACATCTTGGAAAAACTACTGTTGTTATTGACTATATGGGTGTTTGCTTCAGTGGTCATGTATATCATTTCACATGCCAAGCTTTGGAAAAAGTGTGGAGATACAGGAATCTATAGAAAACTGACTTTGGGTAAAGGGATGAGTAAAATGGGTGAAGGGAGTGAGAGGTATGTTTCCAGTTATGAAATGATTAAGTCACAGGAATAAAAGATAAGTGTAAGTACTACAGTCAGTGATATTTTAATAGTGGTGTTTGGTGACAAGATAGCAGCTATACTTGTGGTGAACATAATATAACATATAAACTCATCAAATTACTGTTGTACATCTGAAGTTAATGTAATATTATGTGTCAACTACAATTTAAAAAAGAAAAAAATCAACTTTAGAAAAGGAGGAAAATTCAAGAAATACAAAGTCTTTAAAGTCATTAACAGTTACTCTTTTATAAATGTAAACTTCTTTTGAGTGTTGGAAACTTCAAATCATACTGGAGAGAAGGGTAACTTTATGGCCAGATGCAAACTATGGTAGTTTGCTGCTGCTTTGTAACACCTTCAGATCACAGTATATTGGCAGCCTCCTTCTCTATACCTGTGTCTGTGGAGTAATAATGCTAATAGTTGGCATTCACTGAGTACCTATTATATGATAAACTGTCCTCTAAGTCCTTATGTTAACTCATTTAGTCCTCGTAATAACCCTTCTGGGAGCATTCTGTTATTCTCATTATCTTCCTTATTACAGTTGAGAAAGCTAAAGTAAAAACAGTTAAGTAACCTAATCCAAAATTACATTTCTGTTAAGTAGCAATACCAGAATTAAAGCCAGGCAGTCTGGCTACAGAGCTTGTGCTTCTAACCACTGCTACATTGTACAAAATTGTAAGAGAGATGTCAGGGGCAAAGGATCCTGCCATAGTAAAGATAAGAATATAGTGAGTCCTTCTGTAAGCATATATAAACTGTCTAAAGCTACTTGTTCCACAGATATATTCTAGGTTAGGTTTTTTTGGTGCTGTTTTTTAAAAATATAAACAAGCAAAATAAGGACTAAGAAGGGGGATCTTGGAGGGAAGGTTATTCTGCCCCTTCATGGTGGAAGGTAAAGCTTGTGTGGAATTTAAGGTTAATGCCCATGGTACCAAGACTGAATGCATCCACAATAAGAGCAAAGCAAAATGGACAATCAGCACCAAAAAATGTTTTATTTATTCTGACCTTTGGGTAGTGGCTTGGCCACGGCTCAGGTTCAGACCTTTAGTTTGCTTTTATAGCCATTCAGTGTAAAAAAGAGATAAATTTTATTTTGTTTGTTTGTTTTGCATAGTCATATTTTATAGTTCTGCTCTGATGCATTTCATAAATGACAACATTGATATAGCTTTTCCACATAGTTGGATGGTTTTATTATGTGCATATTTCATGTCCCTTGTAGGTGCCAAAGTAAAAATTCAGGGCAATGTACTTTAGAAAGCTTTGAGGACCAACACATTTTTAAATGAACGTGTATTGAGAATGTATTAAATAGATTATATGAGTCAGTCTATCAGTTTTCATTTACTGAGCACCAGCTATATATCCCATGGTGTGGAAACCATTCACAAATACAAAAGTTATGCTCTTGCCTATAAGATTTTTTTTCTATAAGATTTTTTTATTTTGATGGAGAAATACAATGTGTAAGACATTATATATTATATATAAATGCTATATTATAAACTCCTGAAATTCTTAAGTAATTCTGAGAGAGGAGAAATGAATATGAATTAGATTAGTTAGAAGTTTCATAGGAAATGGGTTTTATATGATAATAAGCAGTACTTATTGAGCTCTTACTTTGTGCTGGCACTGTCCTAAGCACTTTAGATGTGTTACTCTATTCAGGTAAGAAGAGAAGAAGTAATATGCTGTAGCCACCCAGCTAGGAAGAGGTAAAGCCAGAATTCACAACCATATAGTCTAGTTCCAGAATCCATTCCATGATTACATCTCTCAAAACAAAGAGACGAATGGATCTGGGCAAAGTAAATTAAAGACATCCCAGGCAGGACAGTCAGTACCAAAAAGGGCATAGAGAGGTGGACTTAAATCCCATTTGTAAATTTTTAAGAGAGTAGTGTTTTGTATTTTTAAGATTATGTGTGAGATTTTAATAGTGTGCAGTGATGGTCATAAAACCTTAAAGTGAACTTATTGCATATATATGATCTTTAAATATTATGTACTGAGTTGTTCTTTTTTCACCTATAGCTATAATTATAACAGAAGTCAGTGAGAAATTCTGTTTTTTGAAAAAGATTTTATTTATTTATTTGAGAGAGAGAGCACAGAGGAAGAATGAAAGGGAAAAGCAGACTCCCTGTTGAGCAAAGGGCCTGACTCACAGCTTGATCCCAGGACCCTGGGATCAGTACCTGAGCAGGAGGCAGAAGCTTAACCAACTAAGCCACCCAGGTGCCCCAAGAAATTATGATTCTTTATATGGTTGCTACTCTTGTATTCTATTTACCAGGAGTTGATCTGCAACATAAATCAAAATATTTAAGTTTACTTGTTCCCCCGAATGCATATATATACATATATACAGTTAAGTTTAAACAAAGCATGAATACATTTTGAACATAAAGTGAAATGAGCATTTTAGCAGCACTTTCTTTGGCACTTTTACTGTACGTTTGACAATTGCATATCAGAGAGAAATATCTACCTTCTTATAATAAAGTTTTTAATATTTTTATCTGATAGCATCAGGCCATCAGTGCCATTCTACCAGATATAGAAGAAAAACAAGGAAATTTACTAGAATTTGAAATAAGATGGGATCCCTGGGTGGCGCAGCGGTTTAGCGCCTGCCTTTGGCCCAGGGCGCGATCCTGGAGGCCCGGGATCGAATCCCATGTCGGGCTCCCGGTGCATGGAGCCTGCTTCTCCCTCTGCCTATGTCTCTGCCTCTCTCTCTCTCTGTGTGTGACTATCATAAATAAATAAAAAATAATAATTAAAAAAAATAAAGCTGTTGAAATAAGAACCCCTGAAGATGCAGGTAAATATGGACCCATACTCAAGTTTGATTATTTCATACATCCAAGGTCATTGCTCCCTTAGCTTCTTAAGGTATATCTTATATCAAAGCTTACTTACAGTGGCTGAAAAGTAACCTTTTTTTTTACATGATAAGAAAGTACCAGGAATGAGCATCAGAAGTCATTTATGCAAATCAGTGGCTAGTGTAATTGTTAATCAAGATATTTCGAGACTTAAGGTATAACATGCATGAGTAATATGAGAGACACTCAGAACCACGGTCAGAGATAAGCTACTACTGGTGATAAGTTTAGATGAAGATGTGGAAAAAAAGCATAAGATAGTGGCTAGATATGATATTATGTTACTACTTAGCTCCTCAGTTTCACCCAGCTATGGTAACCCTTAAAAACAGATCAGAAAAAAAAAAAATCAGAAAAGGAATAGACCGTTGTGACTCAAGTAAGGCAAATCCTCATGCCTTTCAGATGAGCAGATAGACCCAGTAAATGTCTTAGTGGATAGCTGTCTTCCTGTTTAAAAAAACACTAGTGGTTCAAAATGGTAAACTTGACTTTGATCCCTGACCTAATAATCTGAATTTCTCAAAATGTCAGTGAATATTTGCAAATCTTTGGTAGGTCACAGTTGTGTTTTCTTGAGTTATGATTTACAGATAGAAATTAGCTCCTGAAAGATGCAGATCTGAATGTTAGAGTAGTTAGCTAAAAAATAACTTGAAGAATGTCATCAGTCTTTCATATGACAGGATACAACTATTAATTCATCTCTTGTCCTAGCTCATACTGTATATAATCTTTAAAAAATTATTTCCTTTTAAATTATACCCATTCTACCTTTCATCTTGGCCTAACACATGGTACATGTTATATTTTGAGGAAAATAATACAAAATAATTTATATTATTTATATATTTGTGAATAATTCATATATATATTCATAATAATTCATATATTTAATTCAAATATTCATTATATCATAATTCATATATTAGCATTTACAATATCTTATATACCTAAGGTGAATTTCCAATTTTATAATTTTTTATTAAAAGGGTATGTAAATGTACTTCAAAATATAATAAAGAAGAAAAATGTGCTAAAATTACATCCTGTCTCACCACAATATTTTGTTGTATACGTTCCTTTATTTTTTTCTAAGAATTTAATTACATAGTTATACCTCAATAAAATTATTAAAAACATAGTTTGGATCTAAACTTGCCAATTTTACATTTTCCCCCCATACCCATTATTCTTAGTGGTTTGCATAGTATCCTGTTATATAAATGTTCCAGGTCTTCATTTTTCCCTTTTTGTTGAACATTTACATTTTTCCAATTTTTTGCTGATCTTTAGCATATATCTTTCTGAATTTAGGATTATCTTCTTTGGAAGGATTACCAGAATTGGAACTACTGGGTCAAAAATTTATAAACATTTTAAAAACTGATAATTTGTATTGGTAAATTGCTTTATAAGGTATTAGATATTAATTTGCACTTTCACCAACACACATTAGTGTTTGTTTCCTTTATACTGCTAATAGCATCAGTATTTTCATTTAATTTTAGTAGTGTAATAAGAAAAATGCCTCATATATTCACTTGCCTTTTTGATTATTAGTGGTATTTTTTCTCTACTTTTATTTCCTGCTTTTGTGAAGTTGTTCCTGTTTGTCTATTAATAAATTGGAGCCATTTTATATAATCAAGTTATTGACCCCTTTCCTGCCATAATTGCTGCAAATATGTTTTTCAGCTTAACTGTCTTTTTATGTGTAATGTGTTAATTTATGCTTAAGTACATATATTTTCAAATTCTGTATAGTAAAATATCAGCCTTTTTCCTTTGGTATTTCTTTTAATGCTTTTAAGATGATAAATTTTTCTCCCCTCCCCATCCCTGTGCTTTGTAGTTTAATTTTATAACCAATACAATGACTAGCAGGATCCCTTTATTTTTGTCTCACTGCCCCTTTAAGGGAAGATAGAGAGGTAAGGCAATGGAACTCTAGAGTTCTTGTTTAGTAACTAAATACTGACTGTTATTTTTTTTAAGATTTTATTTATTTATTCATCAGAGACACAAAAAGAGAGAAGCAGAGACACAGGCAGAGGGAGAAGCAGGCTCCCCACATGGATCCTGATGTGGGACTCCATCCTGAACTGGGATCATGCCCTGAGCCAAAGGCAGACACCCAACCACTGAACCACCCAGGTGTCCCAATACTGACTGTTATTGACTTCATCAATCTTTGGCAAATGTCTAAAACTTAGTCTCTTCAGAGCAGTTTTCTGAGGCTGTTCTGAGACTTCTACCTGGCTCCTATAGTGTAGCAGGGCAGCGTACAATTTCCTTTCCCTGGCTCTTCTCAGTCTCTCTCTCTCTCTCCCCTTCTCTCTTTATTTTTTAATTTTATTTTTTAATTTTTTTTTTAGGTAATCCACCCTACACAGGCTCTTTCTTTCAGGGAAAAGCCATCATAGTCAGGATCACAGAGCGGCCTCCACTCCACACCTTTTGAATCCTGGCACTTTGGACCTGTGATTAGAAGGGAGGATAGGAAAAAAAAAAAAGAAGAAGAAGAAGGGAGGATAGTTAATTTTGAGCACAGGAGCAACTTTCCCTTTCCCCAACTGTCCGAATGTCTTGCTGGCTCTGCAGGGTCTCAATCTCTAGATGTTCAAGAAGGAAGTGGATGTGAGTCCATTGTCACCAAAAAAAGTTATTACTCTCTTCAGAGGCTGCCCCCATTGGGCTTGAGATAAAGGAGAGAAATCTCCTCGCCTTTCACCTTGGCTCCTCAGAATGAGATTCCCATCCATTTGAGCAATAGCTCTCCGAAGTATTTTTACAAATTCATCACCCTGTATTCTGACACCTTTCATATCTTTGATCTGGCTGAGGGATCTAAGAATAATGAATCCCACTGTGTACATTTCTCTTTGAGTTTTTGTTATAGATGTCTTGCATTCACTTTGATATCAGATATCTTTAGTGCCTCAAATAAACTGACCATAAGAATGTTTAGTTTGAACATTTCATACATTATTTTTTCCTAAGCATTTTAACTCTGTTATTCATTTGAAATCTCTTTTCCACATGTGGTACAAAACAAGGATAGAATAGAGTATCCCACCCCCCATATCACTACTCTGCCTCTTATTTGTTGAATAATTTCTGTCATCCTCATTGTTTTTCTAATGCCTTATAATCATATATTAAAATCTTACACATATTAGGGCAATTTCTAGGTTCCAAGATACCACTGATTAATGTATCTGATACGTATATAGTATCAATTTACATGTAAAATTCTTTATGTTCTTTTTTATAGAAAAATATAGAATCTTCTTCAGTTAGAAAATCTTCAGTTAGAAAATCTTCAGTTAGAAAAACCCAATGTGACAGGGTACATTGATACTATAAACATCTTTTATTAAATGTCAAATATGCCAAATAGATTTATATCTAAATTCTTAATGATCAAGTTTCCCCCCTTTGTTGGCACATGCATCATATAGAATTAATCCTTAGTCATAGTACTAATAAGACAGAAACTACTCTGGGAACGCTGACTCTATACTGACCAAATCATTTATATCATTTGTCTAATTTGCAAAGGGAGGTTCTGGAACAAATTTCTACTCTGAACTTCAGTCATTTCCCACCACTGATTTTCTAGTTAAATTATCTAGAAATTATCTAGGTAAATTATCTAGAAAAATATGCATTGGTCTAAAATCTAGTTAAATTATCTAGAAAAATATGCAGTGGCCTAAAATTATTAGGAAAAAACTTAAGAAACAAAACCAAAAGTGAAATAACAAATAGCTTAACAGAAATAAAATGTATTAAATGTATTCATTTAAGCATTTCCATTTACTACCTGAGAATTGGATTCTCTTTTTTAATAAATTAAATATTTATTGGTGTTCAATTTACCAACATACAGAATAACATCCAGTGCTCATCCCATCAAGTGCCCCCCTCAGTGCCCGTCACCCATTCATCCCCACCCCCTTCCCTCCTCCCCTTCCACCACCCCTAGTTCGTTTCCCAGAGTTAGGAGTCTTTATGTTCTGTCTCCTACCTGAGAATTGGATTCTGAGGTAATTGACATTTATGTGTAAATCTTGTGGATTTGTGATCGGTGAAGGAAGTCATTATGCCTTTACTTAGGAAGAAGACGAAGAAAGTAGGAAAATTTGAAGTAATTGCTGTAAAAGTAATTTTATATAGATCTTTAAGTAACCTGAGATATATTACAGCCCTATTTAAGTGTTAAGTGTAAAGAACAAGAACTGATAGCATGCTTTTTATTTTTAACTGCATATATAGTTACATATAGCAAACACATCTAGAATAATACACTTAGAGCAGCCTGGGTGGCTCAGTGCTTTAGCGCTGCCTTCTGCCTAGGGTGTGATCCTGGAGACCCGGGATCGAGTCCTGCATCTGGCTCCCTGCATGTAGCCTGCTTCTTCTCCCTCTGCCTGTCTCTGCCTCTCTCTCTCTGTCTCTCATGAATAAATAAATTTAAAAAAAGAATAATACACTTAACAAATACATCTAATATAGTTTAATTAATAATTAACTATTAATTTTATTTTAAGTATTTTTTATTAAACTTAAATTATTAAATTTATGAATTTATAAAAATTTAATAATGAATATAGCATACATACATATATAGTTACATATACTATAAATATGCATTGATTAATCCATCAGATAAATATACTAAAAACTTTTACACACACCAACAAATACACTGCTACCAAAGTATAAACAGTAGTCTCTTGTAGAATGAAAAAGAGGAGAAACAGAAGGTGAGAGTAGGATACTCTTTTTTTTACTTTTCTTCTATGTAAACATTCATATTGTTTGAAATGTTTTATGTGTGCCTTTTGTATTTTAAAAAGTAAATAATTTCAACAAAATATTTATTTTCCTATTCATCTTCCTTTCCTAACCTCATTTCACAGATGAGGAAGGTGACTATAGAGGTCATGTGACTTGTCCAGGTTCACAGAGCTAAGTGGAGTAGCAGGACTAGAACTCACGCTAACCTGCTCTATTTAGAGTACTTCCATAGAGTGGCATAATTCAGTGAGTTTTGATTTATATATCTGGACCACTAACTAATAGTAGGAACAGGGTAAGGAAATAATGGCATTTTATTTTATTTTTAAATTATTTTTTTAATAATGGCTTTTTAAAATTAATAGGCTGAGTTTTGTGTGATCAAACTTAACATTTGATGTCTTTCTTCTATCATTAACTGACTTTTTATTACCATGTTTCCAGAACAATGCATTGAAAAGATGCTAGAGATAAAAGAGATTATGGATTAGGTGCTTGCCAAACAGAAGGCAGAAAGGGATGATCTGGCTAAAAACTACAGGTGAGTGAAAAAATAGAAATGCTTTAGAGTTTTCATAATATTTACCTTCTTAGTTATAATAGTGAGAATCTAGAATTTCTTAAGAGTGTGAATGTTGCATAGGACCAAAGAATGACTTTATGAGGTCATCTAATCTATTACCTCCATGGGCAATTGTACTTTCCAGAAAGATATTTTTATATTTTATTACTTGAAATATTCAGAAAAAGATGTATCTTAAAAAGTTGTCTACAGCAAAGAATTTTGTGAAAGTGTCTCTGGTCATGAATCTCCAAAATAAATTTCTTTCCATAGTGAACTTAAATTTTTTACAGTACAAAGTTTTCCTTTTGCTATCACAAATGTTGTCTTTCTAAGCATTATAACCATGTATATTATTTAGTTTTGTGTATTTCTAAACTCTCAAAGTTTTTAAGAGATTTCATCCTGATTATATATTGGTTACATACCTCTTTTGTCCTTTTCTTGAGAAAGATGTTATATTTTTTTCTTATGTGGCATTATTTTTATTAGTTTTTCATAGATTTATGCCATTTTTTCTCATAATGAGAACTTTAAGATTTACTCTCTTAGCAACTTTCAAATATACAATACAGTATCATTAACTATAGTCACCATGCTGTACATTATATCCTCATGACCTATCTATTTTATTACTGGATATTTGTACCTTTTGACTCCCTTTATCCATTTTACCCACCCTCCACCTTCTACCTCTGGCAACTACCAATCTGCTCTCTATATCTATGAGTTCAGTTTTTTGAAGTTTTTAGATTTCACATATAAGTGAAACCATACAGTATTTGTTTTTCTGTCTGACTTATTTTCACCTAATATAATACACTCAAGGTCTGTGCATGTGCATGTGTTTTTCTGTCTGACTTATTTTCACCTAATATAATACACTCAAGGTCTATGCATGCTGTCAAAACTGGCAGGATTTCTTTTTCTTTCTTTTTCATGGCTGAATAATATTCTTCTGTGTGTGTGCACTTGTGCACATAAACCTTATTTTCTTTTTTTCTATAAATTTATTTTTTATTGGTGTTCAATTTGTCAACATATAGATAACACCCAGTGCTCATCCCGTCAAGTGCCCACCTCAGTGCCCATCACCCACTCACCCCCACCCCCTGCCCACCTCCCCTTCCACCACCCCTAGTTCATTTCCCAGAGTTAGGAATCTTTCATGTTCTGTCTCCCTTTCTGATATTTCGCACTCATTTTTTCTCCTTTCCCCTTTATTCCCTTTCACTATTTTTTATATTCCCCAAATGAATGAGACCATATAATGTTTGTCCTTCTCCGATTGACTTATTTCACTCAGCATAATACCCTCCAGTTTCATCCACATCGAAGCAAATGGTGGGTATTTGTCGTTTCTAATGGCTGAGCAATATTCCACTGTATACATAAACCATATCTTCTTTATGCATTCATCTTTCCATGGACACTGAGGCTCCTACCACAGTTTGGCTATTTAAACCACATTTTCTATATTCATCCTTTGATGGACATTTAGGTTGTTTTTATGTCTCAGCTATTGTTAATAATGCTGCAGTGACTATGGGGTTGCAGATGTCTTTTTGACCTTATTCTTTATTCACATGTGATCTTTCTAGTTTCTTTTATATTCTTATGAGCACTTGACATTTATTGTACATTCAGGTTTTTTCCTGAATTTATTTAAAAATCAGTTTTCTATTTTCATTTATAAGTCTTCTGTGTTCATTTTGCTTTTTCTCTCCATTGAATAAGTATTACAAATTCATTTCTATTTCCTGTTTTCCTGTCAGTATAATGCAAGTGAGCTTATAGGACCTACAGGTGACTGCAGGATATATTCTAGGAGACTTTGGAGAAGGCTAGCTTCAATTTTCCTTTATGTCCTATGATTAACAATATACCATGGATTTTGGAAAGTTCCTGATCAGTTGGGTTTGCAGGTGTGTAAATCTATTCATATTGCTATAAGACTTAAAATCATGTAATCTAAAATGAACTCTTATTTTTCTGTCTGAACTCTGTTTTAAAAGCAATATTACTATTTTTTCTCCTTTTATTCTACTAGTTGTTTGTTAAACTAATTTCTTCCTGATGTTTCTTCAATTTTCATCTGCTACTCACTTTAACATCTGTTTTGCTTGGAGTTCAGTACCAACAACTCTATACTATGATAGAGAGACAGATATCTTACTATTGTTGTCCCATAAAGCAGCTGCTTGAGGATGACCCTTGAGGGTCCCTGAGATGATTTCAAGGGGTGTGTGAAGTCAAAACTATTTTTATAAGAGAACTAAGATATTATTTGCCTTTTTGGCTCACATTCTAATGAGTGTGTAATGGAATTTTCCAGAGGCCACATGAAGTGTGATATCATTATTCTAATAGCTAATGGAAAGCATGCTTGAATATTCTCGTTTTAAAATTTTCTGTTTTATTTTCTAAAACAGTAAATATTGATAGATATATCCATATGAACAAAAGCCCTTTGGGTTCCTCAGTAATTTTTAAAGGTATAAAAAAATTCCTAAAACCAAAAAGTTTGAGAACTACTAGAAACAAAGAGTTTAGTGTCCTGAAGGTAACTGTAGAATAACTGAAAGAAAGAGGTATGTAGATTAGCCATTTTCTCTCAAATGCAAGCGCCTTATAGTCATACAGGTTAATGCCTATCTGCATAGTCCCTCTGGACCTGAAAGTGATTCAGTACAGATTCAAAGCATAATTACAGTAATTACTTGATGGACTGACATTGCTCAGGTCTAGCTCAGGTATAATTATTCACAAAATAGTCTCACTCCTTCAGCTCTAAGGGAACTTAAATGGAACTTATTCACAAATGTTACTTCCTGACACACCTTTCCACTATGAACAGGTAAGCAACCTCTAAATTTAAAGAATAGTATTCCTCCTTGATCATCAGTGGCTACTTAACATCCCAAATTTTGTTTCTTTTTCAGAGTTGACTCACAACTGGTAAATAATATAAATGTGGAAAACCACACCATCACCTCCATAAAAAGGCAGTCTTACACGTAACCTTAAGAGTCATTTTCCTCTCAGAAGAAATTCATTGCAAAAATAGACCCTTGTGTACTTTGGGCTGATTAAATTAAGACAGGTATCTTTAAAATCTAAATGACTACTCAATTTTTTCTCCGGTTTTCATATCGTTTTCTCTGTTTCTTTCTGTAGGGTGTCCATAGAATCATTTAAGCAAGGAGTCCTGAGAGAACAGCTGGCTAACCTGGCCACAAGACAGAAGAGCCTTTTAGTTGTGGCAAAAAAAAAAAAAAAAAAAAAAAAAAATTACCCAGAAAATCCAAAACTATAAAAACATTACATCTTTGTCTGGTCCTAGTTTGAGGAAGCCACTGTCCAGCTCAGAAATCTCTAGTGAAAAGGACAGCCAAGACCTTATTAGTCTGGAAAATTCATTGCAGCCCCAGTCAGGTTCACTTTCTCTTGTCAGCCTTACTTGTGGAAGCATGCAGGAAACACCATTGTCTCCAGAAACATGGAATAGCAGCCCAAATACCAACACTTGTGTAAATTCAGAAAGAGTGAGAAGGGAATTTTCTGGAAATGAGCTGAATTCTAAGCGAAATATCAATGATGGTACCTTGGATGGGTCACCAAAATCCAGACGTGCAGATGGCACTAAGATTAAATTACCCTCCCAACCTGTTGCTCTTACTGCTCAGAGGGAGTATTCACAGAGAGGAAATGATCTCACAGAGCCTCCAGCCCCAGAGCACGAGCACTGTAATCATCCTCCTGCAGTAACTAGCACATTAAACATTGCAGCGACTACAAGCATACTTGCCAGAAATGATGCCCATCCATCAGCCGTTGTTTGTGATCAGGCACCTACCAGTTGTGATCCAAAAAGAGGAAAGAGGAAAATAGCTTCCCAGCAGCCAAGTAGGGGTACATTGGAATCTCTGACCCATCAAGGGACTGATGTCTTAGGCAGTAATACTGGGCATCAGACAAAATCTTATCCTAAAAAACCAGCTTTTACTGTTCGACATGCTAATGACAGCCACAGCTCCTCCCCCTCTGAGTGTGGCCATCAACATATTATTAAAAAGCCTGTAAACTCCAGCACAGCTCCTAGAAAGAAATGTATGCAGATAAAGGATCTTATATTACTCGGAAGAATTAATCCAGGAAACAACATTCTAGAATTCAAAACAGGGATCCCTGGGTGGCACAGCGGTTTAGCGCCTGCCTTTGGCCCAGGGCGCGATCCTGGAGACCCGGGATCGAATCCCACGTCAGGCTCCCGGTGCATGGAGCCTGCTTCTCCCTCTGCCTGTGTCTCTGCCTCTCTCTCTCTCTCTCTCTCTGTGACTATCATAAATAAATGAAAAAAAAAATTAGAATTCAAAACACAGGTATCCTATTTTTTCTCTAAAATCATGTAATTTTCTAAATAAGTTAATAAATGTTACTGTCACAAAGTGTAGGCATTTAGCTCACATTCAGGAAATAGGGTTTGACTGGGCTTCTTTTTTTTTAATAATTTATTTATGATAGTCACACGCACACAGAGAGAGAGAGAGAGAGGCCAGTGAATCTATCAATTTACTTTAAATTATATTTTACCACAACCTGTACTGCCTTTAAAGTGACCTTGAGCTTGAACTTCTCCATGTTCTGTTGCAAATGAAGTCATTTCCTTTGGAGATGATTAGGGAGGAACCATCTGTTTTAAGGATTGCTTCGTTTCCCAAATCTCTGTGCCATAGCTCTGGAGCTGGGATAGGAACATAGCAACTTTTATCTGAATGACACCCTGACTTTAGGATCTGAGCCCTTAGCCAAGATGGGCACAGTAGGCTCGTGCCTTTACAGCTTGTCCCTCTTGACATGAAACCACCACCTTACAAGCCAGGCAAGGGTGATCAGGGTCCTAGCAGTCTCATTGGCACTATGCCAAAGGTGGACCCTCTGCCTCACCAGTGCAGATAGGCAGGAGGTATCCCTCACCTCTTGGCTGCACTCACTCACAACTTAGCCTTATTAACAGATGCTGAGGGCAGGATGAGAAATGCTGATATCCTGCTCCTGGCAAGAAGGTAGCCCTCTGATTAGGTGCTACAGGGATTGGGAGCCCTGTGTTCTTGGCTGTACAGTCTGGAGTGGAATCTGCATGTTATTGAGGCGGGAAGGGGGAGGAAGGAAGAAATCTTGGTTCACATACCACAGACTCACTTTTTTTTCCACCTAATTGTCATAGATTTTGCTGAATAGATGGCTCTTTATTTGCTACATGTGTTTAACCATTTCCAGAGGTTTTTTTAAAGATTTTATTTATTTATTCATGAGGGACACACAGAGGCAGAGACACAGGCAGAGGGAGAAGCAGGCTCCATGCAGGGAGCCCAATGTGGGACTCGACCCCCGGACCCTGGGATCACACCCTAGGCCAAAGGCAGGCACTAAACCACTGAGCCACCCAGGTGCCCCCATTTCCAGAGATTTAAACAATTTTTTAAAATACTTTTCATGTGAGACTGGATCCCCACATTGTTATGCCAGAAGTCAATTCTAGAATATCCATTCAGGGGTGCCTGGGTAGCTCATCTGGTTAAGCATCTGACTTCAGCTTAGGTTATGATCTCAAGATCCTAGGAACAAGCCCCACACTGCATTAGGCTCTGCACTCAGCAGAGTCTGCCTGGCCATCTCCCTCTCCATCTGCATTTCCACCTGTTTGTGTTTTTTCTCCCTCTCTTAAATAAATAAATAAATAAAATCTATTTTTTTTAAAAAAGGAATATTTACATTCAGTGGGACTTTGAATAAAGTTAGGTTTAAATCTATCACATGGCATTTGTTTTCTATTTCTCTTGTCTCTTTGTTCCCTTTTTCTTTTTTTTTTTTTTTTAATTTTTATTTATTCATGATAGTTACAGAGAGAGAGAGAGGCAGAGACACAGGCAGAGGGAGAAGCAGGCTCCATGCACCGGGAGCCCGATGTGGGATTCGATCCCGGGTCTCCAGGATCGCGCCCTGGGCCAAAGGCAGGCGCCAAACCGCTGCGCCACCCAGGGATCCCCTTTGTTCCCTTTTTCATTTTTTTATGCTTCGTTTCCTTTGTTGGTTTGTTAGCTATAATTCGTTTTACTTCAGTTGTGGTGTTAGAGTTTATGGAACATATTTTTAACTTCTCCCAGTACCTGTGATATTTTATCACTTCATGTATACTCTAAGAACCACAAGCTAGTATGCTTCCCTTTCTCTACTCCTGACCTTTGTGCTATCATATATTTTGCTTTGATCTAATGTTATAAAATTCCATACATTATTATTTTTGTTTAAACAATTATCTTTGAAGTAGACTTAAATATTAAGAAAAATATTTTTCTCATGTAGTTACTATTTCTGCTTTTGTTTCCTTTGTGTAGATCCTGATTGACATTTGCTGTCATCTTTCTTCTGCCTGGAGGACTATCTTTAACATTTTTTGCATTGAAGGTCTTCTGCCGATAGTGAATCCTTTTAACTTTTGCCATGTCTGAAAAAGTTTATTTCACCTACATTTTTTAAAGAATTTTTGCTAGATATATAGACTTCTGTGTTAAAAGGGTTTTTTTCTTTGAGTACTTTAAAGATTTACTCCATTGTTTAGACACACTGTTGTTCTTAACCTTGTTCCTCCATAAATAATGGGTCTTTTTTTCTCCTTCTGGCTGTTTGTAAGAGTTTCTCTTTATCTGGTTTTAAGCAATTTTGATTATAAGGAGTATTAGCATTATATTTTTGTTTCTTATGCTTAGGAGTTATTGAATTTCTTGAATTTATGTGTTCCAAATTTGAATCTCAGATATGCAAACATTTCAGCCATTATTTCTCCAAACATTATTTCTTCCCTCCCCTCCATTTTTGAACCTCTTATTACACACATAATGGATTGCTTGAAATCCTTCTATAATTCACTGATAATCTTTTAATTTTAAAAAATTCTCTTTTCTTGGTGTTTCATTTTTATGCAATTCTTATTCCTTTCTCTTTGAATTTACTAATATTTTTGTTTGAAATATCTAAAAAAAAAGAAATATCTAATCATCAATGTATTCTTCATCTCTAGAATTTTGACTTTGGTCTTTTAAAAAATATTTTCCATGTCTCTACATAACTTTTGAACATGTGGAATATGATTGCAATAACTACTTAATGTCTTTGTCTGCTAATGCAAACATTCTTATCAGTTCTCATTTTCAGTTGTTTGCTTTATCTCTTCTGTATGAGTTGTATTTTCCTACTTCTTTCTAAGTCTGTGAATTTTTCATTGAATCCCACACATTGTGAAATCTACCTTGCTGGATGCTGAATATTTTTTATTCTTATAAATATATTGTAGATTTATTCTAGGATGCAGTTAAGTTCCTTGGAAATAGTTTGATCCTTTGGTGTCTTGCTTTTAAGATTTGGTTAGCAGGACTGGAGCAATGTGTTCAATCTAGGGCTAGTTATTTCCCAGCGGGAAATAACTGACTCTTCTGTGTATCCTACCAAAGCCCCACCAGTTATGAGGTTTTCTAGTTGTGCTGTTGGGAACAGGCCCTATTTCTGACCTTTGAGAATGCCAGATGTCCTTACCTCTAATCCTTTCAGGTGGTTCTTTTCCCAGCCCTGGGTAACTTGCTCCCAAACACGGCCAATCACTACTCAGCTGAATGCTAAAGAGGACCCCCTGAAGATCTGCAGAGTCCTCCCTCTTTGTATTGCTCTCTTCTTCAGTATTCTGTCCTGCAAACTATAGGTACCTTGCCTCCATGATCTCTGCTCTGTCTCCTCAACTCAGGGAGTCAACAGGCTTTGCCTAGAATCCCCTCTTCCTGCACCCTGACCTGGTAACTCTCAAGGCAGCGAGCTAGGACACTTGGAAGGCTTACCTCATTCATTTTTCACTTCTCAGGGTACTGTACTTTGTTGCCTGATGTTTAGTACCTTGCAAACCATTTCTTCATATATTTTTTCTGTTTTTTGTTTGTGTTAGGGTAAATCTGGTTCCTCTTACTCCATCATGGCCAAAAGTAGTTTACATATTTCAGGTATTTTTCCTTCTTAATTTTTTTTTAATTTTTCACTTTAGGAGACTACCCACAAAGCCAGTGTCTTACTGAGCAGTAAAATTAAAGTAGAAAATGGTCAGATTTATCAAAATCCAGTCACCTGGCTCAAGGATCTTCTAGGAGGCGACAGTTATATGACTTGGAATTATGCTTGGAGTAAGGTGAGTCATTCTTAAGTATATCTGTAACTTCATATACAAATGGAAAGGTACTTATTTTTTTATGATAAAACTATTTTTTTAAGAAATCAGAAGTTCTCCAAACTAGTTTTTATCCTCATATATTTTTTGTACAATATGCTACATACTTTCTCCCACAACTCTTATTTACCAGAAATTCCAGGGGCAGAATTGGACAGCTGACAGCCTTTCCTTCCTTATTCCTCATCTGGTCTCAGAAATTCAAATGCCCTCAACCTTCCCCTATTATCCCTCCAGGTGAACTCAGGTCTTTGTGACTCCACATAGAGAATTTGAGACCTCTGGTGTATTGATGATTTAGTTATATGTTAGTATTCTGATGTAATGAAGGAAAAACTTCCCCTAAAGACAAAGGAACAAGTAAGCAGCCTAAGACCCACAGAAGTTATGGTGTGCTTTTGTGTGAACACAGTTTTATCCATCAGTTGCCAACCTCCCAAAAAGAAATATATCTTTTCATTCCAATTTCTCAGACTTAGTAGTCTTCCCCATAGTTCTATATTCTGAGTTATAAGCCCAGTTTAACCACCAATTTAAAGACTATTAATGACAGGCACCTTTGAGGTTCACCTCCAGATGTCCATGGCCACACTTAAGGGAACAATCTTTCAGTGATTGACCCAGGAAAGTGTGAATCATCAGACATCCACCAATACTGTCAAACAGAACTGCAGATGCCTTCCCCTCCACTAGTCATTTTATAAGCCTCAGTACCTAAGAAATAAAAAGCAGTTTCTTTTCCCCTTTTTTGTCCCACTTAGCTCTGTCCACCCTTCCTCTTAGCTCCTCTCCTCCTTCCTAGTCCATAACCTATTTTATGATATCCTAGACCTTCGTGCTTCCAAAACTATGGTGTAGTTCTTTTACTTATATCAGCACATCTTAGATTTTTCTCTACTGTAGAGTCTGTTTTTTTTAAAGGATTTTTCTTATTTACCACTCCTTGAATCACAGGCCAGCTACTTTTCACCTGCCCAGCCATTTCCATGAAAGCATGAATCATATTTTCATGTTAGTAATTAACATTTTACCCTTGGAAATCCCTTTTTATTAAAGTTTTTTAAACTTGTGATAGTTTATATCATTTTGCTGAAATACTCTGTGCTCACAACATGAATATGGTACTGATTTCTGTAGTTGAGTTTTTTTGAGCTTCAATATGCCTCTGCTACTGTGTGCCCAGTGATGACTCAGTTCTCCCACTATTTTCTTTATTGGAACTACTGCATTTTCTGCTTTTGAATAGCTGGCTGTGACATAATTTGGCTCTCACTCTGTACTTAGGCCTCATTTATTTACCACATTGCCTCTGGTCTTTTCTTACCAGCCATGTCAGTTCATCATATAGTTTAACACCTTTGTTGGCAATGAAGCCAAAGGCAAGTAAGTACTACAATTAGAATTCTTGGTTGTAAGATATTCATAAAGATTATCTAAATAGACCTGTATATTTTTTAATTATCCTAAAAATTTTTAAATACCATAGGGCACTCATGTACTTCTAATAAATACCCCAGGCTGAGAAACACTACCATGGTGGAATTTTTTTTACAATATTTAAAATCCTTTTTTAAAACTTAACCACATGGGGCAGCCCTGGTGGCTCAGCGTTTTAGCACCACCTTCAGCCCAGGCCGGATCCTGGTGACCCGGGATCGAGTCCCACATCGGGCTCCCTGAATGGAGCCTGCTTCTCCCTCTGCCTGTGTCTCTGTCTCTCTCTCTCTCTCTCTCATGAATAAATAAACAAAATCTTTTAAAAAATAAATAAAACTTACCACAGAAACCTCTACCTCTTCTAGTCTTGAGGTAACTCATGAATTCTTAGTCACTTCTCAAGGACAGGAGCTCTTTGCTACATTGGTAAATGTGAACATTTCTGCTAACTCATTCTGAGAATGCTGGTATGGCAATGGGGCCAGGAATGGGTTGGTCATCAGGCAAGAAATGCTGGAAAACTGGGTCTTGTCCTACCTCAGACAGAATGGCAGAGCCTCTAGACACAAATGACTCATACTTCCTACCCAAGAAACTGGGTTGCTATACAGGGAATCCTGATGCTTACTCCGACTGGTCATCACTGATTGCTTCACTCCTATGGTCTCCTAGATATTAGCTATCATCCTGATGGGTAAGAATGATCTCTGGGTGGGAGACGGGAGGCCAAACTAGTTCCTGGTTCCACTCTTGAGAATTTACATGATCTGGGAACGTTTTTCAATTCTGCCTACACATTGGAGTCACTTGGGGAGGTCTTAGAGACTACTAATGCCTGGTGGACCACAGCCAGATACCTTCTAATCCTAATAGTCTTGACTGAAGACCAGGTGGCAATATTTTAAACAGCCTTCCAGCTTTCCAGGTAATTATAATAAACAAACTGGAGTAAGAATCACTGATCTAGATCAAGTCACTTAACTTTCTGAACTTCATTTTTCTTATATATAAGTAGTAGTGCTAATTGTCTCTAAAGACCCTTCCAGTTTGGAGATTCCAGGACTTGCATAGCCATACGTGATTTATAAAGCCTTTTACATATATTCTTTCACAACCTCATGAGGTAAGAAAATCAACTATTTATCTCTGGATGTAAAACCACAGATATAGGAGATTAAGTGACTTGATTAGCCTAAAGGCCAGTAAGTGCCGGAACCAGGACTAGAACCTGATCTTATGGTTCCCTGTACATTACTTTCTACATTTACAGTGACACAACGGAAACGACATTCCTTTCTTTAGAAACAGGATGCCCTGAACTCAAAAGAACACACAGGATTTACTTAGCTGCCTTTGTGAATTTATGCAAAGTCTCATTCTTGTGCAGGAAAAATTGTCCACTTCCACAGGAAAAAAAAACTCCTTTCTGTGACAAAGTTGTGGTATGATAATCATAAGAATGGCTATGATAGTTTATTTTTGTGAATGCTCAGGACTGGAATTTGCAGATGAAAAATAGACTGCCATTTTGGGCAGTGACTGAAGGAGCATTGACAGTTCTCTTGTGAAAATATACTTCCCATCCAATGACTCACACTCTGAATTTCTACCCTATAAATTCACTACTTTGGATTTAGTATTAACTTTTCTCTATGGTTACTCCTCACCCTACATACTTTTGAAAACAATACCTCCTACCACCATGATTAGGAATATTAAGATATGGAAAGGTTGAGGTAGGAGTATAGAAAGTGATGAAAATTATTGGTGTGCCTGGGTGGCTCATTCAGTTAAGTCTCTGACTCTTGAGTTGGGCTCAGATAGTGATCTCAGGATCCTGGGATCAAGCCCTGTGTCAGGCTCCCTGCTCAGTGGGCGTCTTTTGTGTCTCCCTCTCCCTCTGCGCCTCCTACCACTCACACACTCTCTCTCATAAATAAATAAATAAATCTTTTTTAAAAAGTGATGAAAATTGTTTATGTAGATGGCCAGCCAGCCTCACTGAGTCAATTAATCATTCCCAAATTATCTTAACTTATACCTCCTAAGAGCCCAGCTCAGATGGTTGGAGATGTAGACCCTTTTACAATACAAATATCCAAGAGGTATGAATCCTAAACCATAAATAATGTGAAAGGCCTACTGCCCTTTTCTTGCCTGGAGCTATGTGGAGTGCCTGGGGGAAATGGAGAAGGAGAGGCTCTAGGATGGGGATTGGGAGGAGGTAGGTGATATGAAGATTAACGTGACTTTCATCATTAATTTCCCAGGATCAGTTCTTTTGTGGTAGTTATTACACTTTGATATAACCTTCTCAAATATTTGAGAATTATTTTACTTTTCCAAAATGTGTTTTATGTTACAGTGAACCTAAAAGAAAACCTTTCCTTCTTTGCCTTCCTCCCATCAAACTTCTGATATCAAAAACAATTATCCTTTCCTCTCTTCCTTTTGAGGTAGTGCAATTTTGTTAAGATTTGCATCATAAAACTTGAAATGGAATTAAAACAATCATTTGATCATCCATGAAGAGATTCACATTAGTCAGTACCAACAAATGATTTTCCTGAAGACATATGAAAAATGGACTGATACTTTCAAATAAAATGGAGCCCCAGCAGGGAAATAAATTCTTGGACACCTCTTTAATATTTAAAGGTAGGTTATATGGATCTCTGGGTGGCTCAGTGGTTTAGGGCCTGTCTCCAGCCCAAGGCTTGATCCTGGAGTCCCAGGATCAAGTCCCACGTCAGGCTTCCTGCATGGAGGAAGGTTCCATGGTTCTCCCTCTGACTATGTCTCTGCCTCTCTCTCTGTCTCTGTGTCTCTTGTGAATAAATGAATAAAATCTTTTAAAAAAAATAAAATAAAGGCATGTTATGTATTTTTTCTTGATGCATATTAGAATTATAAAGAGAAACATTTGTTATTGCAATTAATGACAATTGAAATTATACTTTATTTCTTCAGAGATCTTACCAAAATAAAGTTAATTAATAATTTCAGTTGGCTAATTATCTGTATTTCCAGAACAGTGGTTAACTGAATCATCCATCCACTCCAAACACGCACACACACTCGTGCGCATGTGCCTTTTTTCCCCCTAAGTATCATATTAGGGAGTCAGCATAAACTGATTACTGAGGATAATGGACCTCCTGCCTAAGAGCTTCAGGGAAAGCATCATTGGCCTTAGGATGAAGCACTTCCTGCAGTTCCACCTTTTAGAAAGAACCAACAACCTATAGGTATGCTCACAGAATGCACCTTACCCTAACTGCACATACCCTCTATGTATATAATGGAATATTACTCAGCCATTAGAAATGACAAATACCCACCATTTGCTTCGACGTGGATGGAACTGGAGGGTACTATGCTGAGTGAAATGAGTCAATCAGAGAAGGACAAACATTATATGGTCTCATTCATTTGGGGAATATAAATAATAGTGAAAGGGAATATAAGGGAAGGGATAAGAAATGGGTAGGAAATATCAGAAAGAGAGACAGAACATAAAGACTCCTAACTCTGGGCAATGAACTAGGGGTGGTGGAAGGGGAGATGTTTTTATTATTATTTATTATTATTATTAATAACAGTTTTTATTACTGTTTTCATCTGGGGGAGGTGGCATCCCATCACCTGCCCTTCATCAGAATGAGTTTTGATTGGTGAAGTTGTCAAGATTGCTGTCAGCTGTGTAGTCTAAGACCCTAAGAACCTCACCTACAGCTCTTCTTACATGCTTCTTTCAGAACAGGCATATAACTAGGTTTGGATTCAAGATTGAATTGAGGATTCAAAGTTTGAGTTATATGCAAATGTGATGAGTTTGCTCTTATGCTTTAGCCACTTAGAGCACAGACAATATTATGAAATGGAGAGTTTCTTTTTTTTCTTTTCTTTTTTGTATATTTTTTAATTGGAGTTTTATTTGCCAACATATAGTAGAACACCCAGTGCTCATCCCATCAAGTGCCCCCCTCAGTGCCCATCACCCAGTCACCCCATCCCCCGCCCACCTCTCCTTCCACAACCCTTTGTTCATTTCCCAGAGTTAGGAGTCTCTCGTGGTTTGTCTCCCTCTCTGATTTTTCCCATTCAGTTCCCCTCCTTTCCCCTATTATCCCTTTCACTATTTTCTGTACTCCCCATATGAGTGAAACCATATGATGATTGTCCTTCCCGATTGACTTATTTCACTCAGCCTAATACCCTACAGTTGAAATGGACAGTTTCCAAGGGTGACCTAGTGCCTGAATATTTTAAGGCCTGTACCTTATTATCCTTGTTCAATAAATCACTCCCACCTTATGGAAATTAGATCTTTAACTCAGTGGATTTTTTTAAAGCTGTGTCCTTTCAATGTCTGAATTACGCCGGTGGTGTGTTTAAGACCTATGTGGACTCATTGCCTCCAAGGCTACTAAAGTACAGTTTTACCACTTTATATTACCTAGTACTAACAGATAAAAATGTACTTTAAATCTGAAATACAGGTGAGAACACACTGAGCCTGTACTTGATGGGTATGTAGGTGTTTTGGATATTGTCAGGGCACAACATGAACAAAATCCATTGTTTCTAATCGTTAGTTGTTTGAAGAACTGACAGATGGCATTCAGAGGCTTCATCTCTCCTTCCATGGCAAGTGGGGATGCATTAGCACACTGGGTAGACAGAGCTGTTCCATTTCCACCACCAAGCTTGTTTGGTTATGGGATTGAGCCAAGAGGGTGCCTAAACCTTCCAGATCCCTTATGTATGCCCCATTCTGTTAAAGAACAGACATTTGTTGAGCACTCAGGATGTGCTAGACAGTATGCGAAATGCTTTTCAAGTATTACTTTTTTATTTTTATTTTTTTAAATAAATTTATTTTTTATTGGTGTTAAATTTTCCAACATACAGAAAAACACCCAGTACTCATCTCGTCAACTGTCCCCCTCAGTGCCCGTCACCCATTCACCCCCACCCCACCCCCCGCCCTCCTCCCCTTCCACCACCCCTAGTTCATTGCCCAGAGTTAGGAGTCTTTATGTTCTGTCTCTCTTTCTGATATTTCCTACCCATTTCTTCTCCCTTCCCTTATATTCCCTTTCACTGTTATTTATATTCCCCAAATGAATGAGACCATATAATGTTTGTCCTTCTCTGATTGACTCATTTCACTCAGCATAATACCCTCCAGTTCCATCCACGTTGAAGCAAATGGTGGGTGTTTGTCATTCCTAATGGCTGAGTAATATTCCATTATATACATAGACCATATCTTCTTTATCCATTCATCTTTTGATGGACACCGAGGCTCCTTCCACAGTTTGGCTATTGTGGACATTGCTGCTAGAAACATCGGGGGACAGGGGTCCCAGCGTTTCATTGCATCTGTATCTTTGGGGTAAATCCCCAACAGTGCAATTGCTGGGTCATAGGGCAGGTCTATTTTTAATTCTTTGAGGAACCTCCACACAGTTTTCCAGAGTGGCTGCACCATTTCACATTCCCACCAACAGTGTAAGAGGGTTCTCTTTAATCCACATCCTCTCCAACATTTGTGGTTTCCTGCCTTGTTAATTTTCCCCATTCTCACTGGTGTGAGGTGGTATCTCATTGTGGTTTTCATTTGTATTTCCCTGATGGCAAGTGATGCAGAGCATTTTCTCATGTGCATGTTGGCCATGTCTATGTCTTCCTCTGTGAGATTTCTCTTCATGTCTTTTTCTCATTTCATGATCGGATTGTTTGTTTCTTTGGTGTTGAGTTTGATAAGTTCTTTATAGATCTTGGAAACTAGCCGTTTATCTGATACGTCATTTGCAAATATCTTCTCCCATTCTGTAGGTTGTCTTTTAGTTTTGTTGACTGTATCCTTTGCTGTGCAAAAGCTTATCTTGATGAAGTCCCAATAGTTCATTTTTGCTTTTGTTTCTTTTGCCTTCATGGATGTATCTTCAAGAAGTTACTGTGGCTGAGTTCAAAAAGGGTTTTGCCTGTGTTCTCTAGAATTTTGATGGAATCTAGTCTCACATTTAGATCTTTCATCCACTTTGAGTTTATCTTTGTGTATGGTGAAAGAGAGTGGTCTAGTTTCATTCTTCTGCATGTCGATGTCCAATTTTCCCACCACCATTTATTGAAGCGACAGTCTTTCTTCCAATGGATAGTCTTTCCTCCTTTATTGAATATTAGTTGACCATAAAGTTCAGGGTTCACTCTGGGTTCTCTATTCTGTACCATTGATCTATCTATGTGTCTGTTTTTGTGCCAGTACCACACTGTCTTGATGACCACAGCTTTGTAGTACAACCTAAATCTGGCATTGTGATGCCCCAAACTATGGTTTTCTTTTTTAAAATTCCCCTGCCTATTCGGGGACTTTTCTGATTCCACACAAATTGTAAAATAATTTGTTCTAACTCTCTGAAGAAAGTCCATGGTATTTTGATAGGGATTGCATTAAATGTGTAAATTGTCCTGGGTAACATTGACATTTTCACAATATTAATTCTGCTAATCCATGATCATGGAATATTTTTCCATCTCTTTGTGTCTTCCTCAATTTCTTTCAGAAGTGTTCTATAGTTTTTAGGGTACAGATCCTTTACCTCTTTGGTTAGCTTTATTCCTAGGTAGCTTATGTTTTTCTGTGCAATTGTAAATGGGATTGACTCCTTAATTTCTCTTTCTTCAGTCTCATTGTTAGTGTATAGAAATGCCACAGACTTCTGGGCATTGATTTTGTATCCTGCCACGCTACCAAAGTGCTGTATGATTTCTAGCAATCTTGGGGTGGAGGCTTTTGGGTTTTCTATGTAGAGTATCATGTCATCGGCCAAGAGGGAGAGTTTGACTTCTTCTTTGCCAATTGGAATGCCTTCAATGTCTTTTTGTTGTCTGGTTGCTGAGGCTAGGACTTCCAGTACTATGTTTAATAGCAGTGGTGAGAGTGGACATCCCTGTCTTGTTCCTGATCTTAGGGGAAAGGCTCCCAGTGCTTCCCCAATGAGAATGATATTTGCTGTGGGCTTTTCGTAGATGGCTTTTAAGATGTCGAGAATGTTCCCTCTATCCCTACACTCTGAAGAGTTTTGATCAGGAATGGATGCTGTATTTTGTCAAATGCTTTCTCTGAATCTAATGAGAGGATCATGTGGTTCTTGGTTTTTTCTTGCTGATATGATGAATCACATTGATTGTTTTATGAGTGTTGAACCAGCCTTGTGTCCTGGGAATAAATCCTACTTGGTCATGGTGAATAATCTTCCTAATGTACTACTGGATCCTATTGGCTAGTGTCTTGTTGAGAATTGTTGCATCCATGTTCATCAAGGATATTGGTCTGTAATTCTCCTTTTTGGTGGGGTCTTTGTCTGGTTTTGGAATTAAGGTGTTGCTGGCCTCATAGAACGAATTTGGAAGTACTCCATCTCTTTCAATCTTTCAAAACAGCTTTAGTAGAATAGGTATGGTTTCTTCTTTAAACGTTTAATAGAATTCCCCAGGGAAGCCATCTGGCCCTGGACTTTTGTGTCTTGGGAGGTTTTTGATGACTGCTTCAATTTCTTCCCTGGTTGTTGGCCTGTTCAGGTTTTCTATATCTTCCTGTTCCAGTTTTGGTAGTTTTTGGCTTTCCAGAAATGCATCCATTTCTTCTAGATTGCCTAATTTATTGGCATATAGCTGTTCATAATATGTTTTTAAAATCGTTTGTATTTCCTTGGTGTTGGTAGTGATCTCTCCTTTCTCATTCATGATTTTATTAATTTGAGTCTTCTCTCTCTTCTTTTTAATAAGGCTGGCTAATGGTTTATCTATCTTATTAATTCTTTCAAAGAACCAACTCCTGGTTCTGTTGATCTGTTCCACAGTTCTTCTGGTCTCTATTCATTGAGTTCTGCTCGAATCTTTATTAACTCTCTTCTTCTGCTGAGTGTAGGATCTATTTGCTGTTTTTTCTCTAGCTCCTTTAGGTGTAAGGTTAGCTTTTGTATTTGAGTTCTTTCCAGTTTTTGAATGGATGCTTGTATTGTGATGTATTTCCCCCTTAGCACTGCTTTTGCTGCATCCCAAAGATTTTGAACGGTTGTATCTTCATTCTCATTAGTTTCCATGAATCTTTTTAATTCTTCCTTAATTTCCTGGTTGACCCTTTCATCTTTTAGCAGGATGGTCCTTAACCTCCACGTGTTTGAAGTCCTTCCAAACTTCTTGTTGTGATTTAGTTCTAATTTCAAGGCATTATGGTCTGAGAATATGCAGGGGACGTTCCCAATCTTTTGGTATCGGTTCAGACCCGATCTGTGACCCAGTATGTGGTCTATTCTGGAGAAAGTTCCATGTGCACTTGAGAAGAATGTGTATTCAGTTGAGTTTGGATATAAAGTTCTGTGGATATCTGTGAAATCCATCTGGTCCAGTGTTTCATTTAAAGCTCTTGTTTCTTTGGAGTTGTTGTGTTTAGAAGAACTATCAAGTATAGAAAGCACAAGAATGAAGTCACCAAGTATAAGTGTATTATTATATAAGTATGTCTTAACTTTGGTTATTAATTAATTGATATATTTAGCGGCTCCCATATTCGGGGCATATATATTGAGGATTCTTAGTCCTCTTGTTGGATAGATACTTTAAGTATGATATAGTGTCCCTCTTCATCTCTTACTACAGACTTCGGGGTAAATTTTAGTTTATCTGATATAAGGATGGCTACCCCTGCTTTCTTTTGAGGACCATTTGAATGGTAAATGGTTCTCCAACCTTTTATTTTCAGGCTGTAGGTGTCCTTCTGTCTAAAATGAATCTCTTGTAGACAGCAAATCATTGGGTTCTGCTTTTTTATCGAGTCTGAAACCCTGCACCTTTTGATGGGGTCATTAAGCCCATTCACGTTCAGAGTTACTATTGACAGATATGAGTTTAGTGTCATCATGATATCTATTCAGTCCTTTTTTTTGTGGATTATTCCACTGGACTTCTTCTTGAAGTGGAATTTTAAGAGTCCCCCTTAAAATTTCTTGCAGAGCTGGTTTGGAGGTCACATATTCTTTCAATTCCTGCCTGTCTTGGAAGCTCTTTATCTCTCCTTCCATTTTGAATGAGAGCCTTGTTGGATAAAGTATTCTTGGTTGCACGTTCTTCTCATTTAGGACCCTGAATATATCCTGCCAGCCCTTTCTGGCCTGCCAGGTCTCTGTGGAGAGGTCTGCTGTTACCCTAATAGTCCTCCCCATAAAAGTCAGGGATTTCTTGTCTCTTGCTGCTTTAAGGATCTTCTCTTTATCTTTCAAATTTGCAAGCTTAACTATTAAATGTCGAGGTGTTGAACGGTTTTTATTGATTGGGGGGGGGTGTCTCTCTATTTCCTGGATCTGAATGCCTGTTTCTCTTCCCAGATTAGGAAAGTATTCAGCTATGATTTGTTCAAATACTTATTCTGGCCCTCTGTCCCTTTTGGTGCCCTCAGGAACCCCAATTAAACGTAGGTTTTTCTTCCTCAGGCTGTCATTTATTTCCCCTTAATCTATTCTCATGGTCTTTTAATTGTTTGTCTCTTTTTTCCTCAGTTTCCCTCTTTGCCATCAACTTGTCTTCTATGTCACTCACTCGTTCTTCCACCTTGTTAACCCTCGTCGTTAGGACTTCTAGTTTGGATTGCATGTCATTCAATTGATTTTTAATTTCCACCTGATTAGCTCTAAATTCTGCAGTCATAAAGTCTCTTGAGTCCTTTATGCTTTTTTCTAGAGCCACCAGTAGCTGTATAATAGTGCTTCTGAATTGGATTTCTGACATTGAATTGTAGTCCAGATTTTGTAACTCTGCAGGAGAGAGGACTGTTTCTGATTCTTTCTTTTGAGGTGAGGTTTTCCTTCTAGTCATTTTGCTGAGTGCAGAGTGGCCAAAAACAAGTTGTATTGGGAAAAGGAGAAAAAGAGAGGAGAGAAAGAAGGAAAGAAAAGAGAAAAAGAAAAGAGGAAGAAAAAAGAAAAAAGAGAGAAGAAAAAGAGCGAAAAGGAAAGAAAGGAAAAAGAAAAGGGTGGGGGAAGCAAACAGAAATCAAAAAGAAAAAAAAAAAAACCACGGGGGAGTATCTTCTGATTCTGTATACTTTAAGTCCCTTGAATTCCCCTGGAACTTGTCCATCTAGTTGGTCGTCTGGGGGAGGGGCCTGTTGTGCTGATTTTCAGGTGTTAGCACTTGGGGGAGCTGCTCTGCCCCGGGCCTGGTGCAGGGTAGTGGGGGTTGTTTACCCCGTGAGGCCCCAGGAGGAACAACCCCAGTGGCGGTGGCCAGATCTGCAGCCCCGGATTCAGCCCCCACAGTAACTACGGAGCTCTCCGTCTGCAGGGGCCTGGATGCTCCGGGATGGGGCCACTGATCTGCTAAGCTTGGGGCAGGAGTGTCCTTGCTGTCCTGGGCCCTCCTGGCCTCTGCCTGTCCCGGGGGGAGGCCGGATCCTGGGCTGTGTCCCTGCGCCCTGTGCTCCCGGCCTGCGCTGTTGGATTTGCGCTCTGGCCCTGCAGCCCCCTCCGTGGAGCCGCCGCCCGAGCCCCCCAGCTGCTCCCGGGTCCCGCCGTGCGCACTGCAGCCCTTTAGGGAGCTCGGCGCACTCTCCCTGGGGCTCAGGTGTCTGTTAGTGTCCCAGGGAGCCTGAGGGCATCCCCGCCCTCCTGGGGTCCTGCTCTAACTCCCTGCGAGCGCCTTTCCACCCGGGAAGATTGGTGAAGCTCCTGCTTCTCTGGGACGTGGCTTTCCTTTCCTGGGGACACTCGCCCCGGCCTTAGCCCGGCTCCTCACCGGGCCCCTCCCCCTTGGATGCCTTTTGTTTCTTTATTTCTTTTTTCTCTGTCTTCCTACCTTGATAGAAGCGTCAACTCTTCTCACTGTAGCATTCCAGCTGGTCTCTCTTTAAATCTCAGGCCGAATTCATAAATTTTCAGGATGATTTGAAGGTTATCTAGGTAATTTGGTGGGGACAGGTGACTTGGGCACTCTACTCTTCTGCCATCTTTCCCCTACTCCCTATTATTCTTTTTATTGGAAGATTTTATTTATTTATTCATGAGAGACAGAGAGAGAGAGAGAGAGGCAGAGACACAGGCAGAGGGAGAAGCAGGCTCCATGCAGGGAGCTTGATGTGGGACTTGATCCCGGGTCTCCAGGATCACACCCTGAGCTGAAGGTGGCACTAAACCGCTGAGCCTCGCGGGCTGCCCTCATGAATTATTCTAATCCTCACAACAAGACCTAATAAGCTGGTGTTACTTGTTTTACAAATGTACAAACAGAGGCTCTGAGAATTTAAGAATCTTGAAGAGCAGGAGTGTCAGAGGATTTTTTCCCCCAGAATTGTGAGGCAGTATGTGAAGTGCTAAGAGTATAAAAATGATTTTGACCCAGACCTTGTCCTCAAGGAGCTTATGTTAATGGAAACAGACATATTAACACATAATTTAATAAGTGCCTTGACAAATATAAGCACAGAATTTATGAGGGCCTAGAGGAAAGTTTTTGCTTGAGCTTAGTAGTTCTAAGAAAGTATCCTGGAGTAAGGGATGTGCACATGGAGACTAGACGGTTTAGCCACAGAGAACCTAGCTTCAGGGGTATATTATCAGGCTGCCCTAGAACTAAGAGTGGAGAACCCAAAGACCCTCTGGCAAGTGTTTGCGATTCTGCGTCTGCCCAAACTACTTGTGTGTAGGTATTTCCAAGATCTGACCTTTGGGGTTGTAAACAGTAGCTAAGTTCACTAACCAGAAAAAGCCAAAAAATTTGGATACATAGACCTGAAATATCAATAATCTAATTGTTAAATATCTAGTTTCTTGAAAGCACTGTTTTATGGCTTAATTTTATTAGTACAACATTATTTTTTTAATTTTATAAAGTAGTGCATGCTGGACTAATGGTTGTTTAACAAGTGAATGGATGAGAGAATTAATGATAAACAACAGGGGTCAACAAAAGTTTTCTCTAAAGGGCCAAATAAACATTTCAGGCTTCCTGGCCATACTGCCTTTGTCGTGAATATTCAGTCATGTTACAGCACAAAAGCATCCATTGATATTAAGTAAATGAATGGGTATCTTTGTGTTTGAATAAAACTTTTAAGATTTTATTTATTTATTAGAGACACAGAGAGAGAGAGACAGGCAGAGGGAGAAGCAGGCTCCATGCAGGGCGCCTGACGTGGGACTTGATCCTGGGTCTCCAGGATCATGCCCTGGGCTGAAGGTGGCACTAAACCGCTAAGCCACTGGGGCTACCCAATAAAACTTTACTTACAAAAAAAGGTGGCAGGCCAGATTTGACCCTGGACTATAGTTTGCCAATCTATGATGGACAATAGTCAATACTAAAGTTAAAACTTACAAGAGACGAGTTTATTTGCTTCTTTTGAAATACAGAATTTTTAATTCTGTGCTTAACTATGTACAGGTGACATATCTGGGGAAGGAGCTTTTAAAGTATGTTTCTGAGGAAGTACCCGTATCTGCAGAGCCAAATGTGGTGCTTCAGCAACATCAGACTTGTCTTCCAGGTATGTACAGACCAACACCCATTTCTTAGTCATGAGGAAAACACCCAAAGCTACTAAGAAAACACTCCTTTTTGTTGTTGTTGTTGTTTTCATTCACATAACATTAAAATAACCATGTTTTAAAAGATTTTATTTATTTATTTGACAGAAAGAGAGTACAAGCAGGGGGAACGTCAGGCAGAGGGAAAGAGAACCTGATATGCAACTTGATCCCAGGACCCTGGGATCATCACCTGAGCCAAAGGCAGACACTTAACCTTCTGAGCCAGCCAGGTGCCCAAATAACTGTTTTAAAGTGAATAATTCAGTGGCATTTTTTCTTTGTTTTTATTTAAATTCTAGGTAGTTGACATGCAGCTCAATATTGATTTCAAAAGTAGAGTTCAGTGACTCATCACTTACATATATAACACCCAGTGCTCACAAAACACATCCCCTCCTTAATACCCATCACCCATCTATCCCATCCCCCAACCACCTCCCTCCATCTGTCCTCAGTTTGTTGTTTATAGTTAAGTCTTTCATTATTGTTTCCCTCTCTCTCTGTTCCCTCACTCCTGAATGTTCATCCGTTTTGTTTCTTAAATTCCACATATGAAAAAAAAAAAATTCCACATATGAGTGAGCTCATATGATACTTGTTTTTCTCTGATTGACTTATTTTGCTTGGCATATTACTTACATTTATAATATTGTGCAACTACCAACTTTGTGTAGTTCTAAAACAACTTCCATTACCCAAAAAGAAACTCCACACCCATTCAACAATTGTTCCCTGTTCTCTACTCTCTGCAGTCTACTTTCTACGAATTTGCTGATTCTGAATGTATCATATGAATGGAATCATATAATGTATAACTACTTGTGTCTGGCATCTTTCACTTCACATAATGCTTTCAAGGATCCTGGCTGGGTGGATGTTCATTTCAGAACACTTTTGGCTTTTGGGTATAGTGCTGCTGTGAGCACATGGATACATATATTTGTACCCATTTTTGGTTCTTTTGGATAGATACCTAGGAGTGGAGTTGCTATATCATATAGTAATTATATGTTGAACTTTTTTGAGAAGCAGCCAAAGTGTTTTCGACACCAACTGAATCATTTTACATCATACCAGCAATATTCAAGGGCTCCAGTTTCCCCACATCTTCACCAACACTTGTCATTTTCTGTTTGTTTGTTTATAACACTCAATTTTTAACCACAGTTGATTCTAGGAGAACTTTTTAAATGACACCTTCCCTCATAGTTCCTTTCTCCGAACCTATGCTATACTTACTTTAGGTAGATTTTTTAAAGGTTCATATAAAAAAGCAAAATGGTATTTTTTCCTTCCTGCAGGCATGATTTGGTTAGTTTTCTAAAAGCAAACACTAAAATAAATTTTTGCTTAGCATAAATGAATGTGTTTTATCTGATGGAATACTGAGAAAACTGAAGAGAATGTAATATTCATCAATTAACAGCAGATTTTTGAAACAATTTGGGAAGAGGCAACACACATTTCTGTAAAACCAGACATAACTAGGGTTGTGTTACCCTTCTCTGCTGCAGCACCCATTCTTTCCCCCCCCCCCCCCAGTTCCTGCCTAGGACCAGTTGGGAACAGTATAGGTAGAAAGGAGATACAATATAGAAGATGATAACTCTGTGATAACCAGAGTCAAGAACCAAACAGGGACTGGTGTTTCTAAGCTTCTAACCAGGGGCTTCCTGAGGCCATTCCTTCCTACAGCAAACCTTAATAATTCAAAATACCTTCTTCGATCTAAATGTGAGACAAGATTCCATCAAAATCCTAGAGGGATCCCTGGGTGGCGCAGCGGTTTGGCGCCTGCCTTTGGCCCAGGGCGCGATCCTGGAGACCCGGGATCGAGTCCCACGTCGGGCCCCTGGTGCATGGAGCCTGCTTCTCCCTCTGCCTGTCTCTCTGCCTCTCTCTCTCTCTCTCTCTCTCTCTCTCTGTGTGACTGTCATAAATAAAAATTAAAAAATAAAAAAAAAAAAAAAAAAAAAATCCTAGAGAAGAACACAGGCAACACCCTTTTTGAACTCGGCCATAGTAACTTCTTGCAAGATACATCCACGAAGGCAAAAGAAACAAAAGCAAAAATGAACTATTGGGACTTCATCAAGATAAGAAGCTTTTGCACAGCAAAGGATACAGTCAACAAAACTCAAAGACAACCTACAGAATGGGAGAATATATTTGCAAATGACATATCAGATAAAGGGCTAGTTTCCAAGATCTATAAAGAACTTATTAAACTCAACACCAAAGAAACAAACAATCCAATCATGAAATGGGCAAAAGACATGAACAGAAATCTCACAGAGGAAGACATAGACATGGCCAACATGCATATGAGAAAATGCTCTGCATCACTTGCCATCAGGGAAATACAAATCAAAACTACAATGAGATACCACCTCACACCAGTGAGAATGGGGAAAATTAACAAGGCAGGAAACAACAAATGTTGGAGAGGATGCGGAGAAAAGGGAACCCTCTTACACTGTTGGTGGGAATGTGAACTGGTGCAGCCACTCTGGAAAACTGTGTGGAGGTTCCTCAAACAGTTAAAAATAGACCTGCCCTACGACCCAGCAATTGCACTGTTGGGGATTTACCCCAAAGATACAAATGCAATGAAACGCCGGGACACCTGCACCCCGATGTTTCTAGCAGCAATGGCCACTATAGCCAAACTGTGGAAGGAGCCTCGGTGTCCAACGAAAGATGAATGGATAAAGAAGATGTGGTTTATGTATACAATGGAATATTACTCAGCTATTAGAAATGACAAATACCCACCATTTGCTTCAACGTGGATGGAACTGGAGGGTATTATGCTGAGTGAAGTAAGTCAGTCAGAGAAGGACAAACATTATATGTTCTCATTCATTTGGGGAATATAAATAATAGTGAAAGGGAAAATAAGGGAAGGGAGAAGAAATGTGTGGGAAATATCAGAAAGGGAGACAGAACGTAAAGACTGCTAACTCTGGGAAACGAACTAGGGGTGGTAGAAGGGGAGGAGGGCGGGGGGTGGAAGTGAATGGGTGACGGGCACTGGGTATTCTGTATGTTAGTAAATTGAACACCAATAAAAAAAAAAAAAAAAAAAAAAAAAAAAAAAAAAACAAAATACCTTCTTCTCCTAACTTTATACATAATCCACTGTAACCTCTTAGGGTCCTTCTTTGTCTCAAAAACTGGCTTCAGAATAGGATGGTTTTTCCCCAGTTTTCTGCTTTTCATCACTTTGGGAAAACAGATCAGGTGAAACAGAAATAGTGAAGAAATTAAATTGGAAAGAGTTCTTGTACTAATTCATAGTCTTTGGTTCCTAACCCTCACAGCAGATCTATGTAATCAAATCTTGGAGTGGGGCCAAGAACCTGAATTTTAAAAAATTATTCACATGCAGCCTGACTGTAGATTTGATTTGAATGACTAGTAAGTAGTATCTGATTTCTTATGCAGATAATAATTTGAAAACTTTTATATTCAGCCTTCCACCTCCATTCCATAGCACACTCACTCTAATGCTTGCTTGTGTTGCCTGCCTCCCTCCCTCCTTCTCTCTCTCTCTCTCTCTCTCTCTCACACACACACACACACACACACACACACACACACACGAAAGCCAAGCGAAACCTTTATTCTCCTAGTTTCTAACCTCTGGAGTCAGAACAGAAATACGAGATCTTCCTTGTATCACAAAGGTTATCTGCTGCTCAGATTTTCTAGTTCTGAGCAGGCATTTACAACCCTAGCCATGCTTCTCCAACCCTAGCCATGCTTCTCCTTCCTTGGAGGGCTTACAGTTCCCCTGCTAAGTGAGCATGAAATAAAAAAATGGTTCTGAAGTGCTGCTTCTTTTGCCTGCAATATAAACGTTTCTTATTACTAATTTGTTTCCAGAACTACTGAATTTTCTTTCCTTGAGATATTTCAGAAAATGGTAATGGTAATTTGAGAACTATGGAGGGCCAGTAGGCCAGCCAGCTTCTTACTACCGTAATCTGGCTCTGGGAATCTTCAGATCCCTACTGGCATTCCGTTTTCTTTTCTTTTTCCTTTTTTTAAAGAATTTATTTATTTATTTATTTATTTATTTATTTATTTAGAGAATAAGAACACCAAGAGTAGGACGTTTAACCTACTGAGCCATTCAGGTGCCCCCCACCTGCTGGTATTCTGTAGGCTGTTATTGGAGTTTTATTTGAACCTATTTGATTTAGGATTCTTTAGCATGTGGTTTTGTACTACCTGACAGAATTCCAAAGACCTGGCAAATTAGAAAACATATATATATGTTTTCATATATAACAAGCAAACTATTCTAGAGAAAATATTTTTCCCTCTTTTGCATACTAAAATGTGGTCATAGATATCATGGATCTGACACTCTACAGAACACAAAGTTTAAAGGAAAAACAAGTCTGTATGGATTTTATCAGCCCACCTCAGATCATGAACATCATCTCTTTTCCCATTTTCCCAACCAGATATTTAAAAAACAGCTATATCCCTCTACCTCCCCTATTTCCTCCTCCCCTTCTTTGTGAGAAATCATAAATCCATTTAGCTTTGGTAACCGACATTTCCTAAGCTTCTTTAATCAAATGGTAACACTTCATGGGACAAATACAAACTCAGTATCCAATTTATTTGTACATACATTTTGGAATCATGGTATCAAGAAAATCCTGAGTCATGAAGGTAAGTGATAAAAGTTTTTAACCTTGCCATTTTAAGACTTTCTTCAATGAATCAGAGATTATGGTAGAACTTTATTCCTAGTCTTGCACAAAGACTAGTTAAATTGGTAACTCAGATTAATGTATTGGTGGACTCTAGAGTGTTAGGATGTAGTATATTAATACATTTGAAGGCATATGTTATTTCTAATTAAAGATTTTTTTTTCTAATTAAAGATTTTAAACATAGAAACCCCAGTCTTTAAAAATGAAATTCTGTTGATGAATTCCTGAAGTATCTATCCCTAAGGTCTTTAGAAGCTATAAAATGGAGTGACTCTATGGTATATTTTCCCTTGAAAATTCATAACTTTCTCCCAAGCCTTCCTCCTCTGCCTCCTTGGCTATAGTTTCTCTTCTGTGTTATTGAGGGAATCTTCATTGATATTTCAGAGTAAATTGGAAGGAAAAAAATGAACATACCAAAAACTTACATAATTTGTAATCACTGCATACAGATATATCAACCTTTTCTGCAGTTCTTTAAAAAGAATCTGTTAAAGTAGATGATATTTCATTATTTACCCAAAAAGCCGATTTTATATATATCTATGTTATCTATCACTATAGTATTAGATAGGACACTGAAAACACATCATGCCAAATGTATTCATCTAAAAAAAAAAAGTTTTCTCCTCCTCCTGAAGTTCTTTTTTTTCCCAAGTCATCATTTAATGCATATTAAATATGTCATTTTATTTCAAGGGAACTAACATTATTTCTTCACTTGAAAATCGAACATGCTTCTTCAGAAAAAAATAGACTCTTGTTTTTAATAAAACCTGTCCTGTACCTACTGATAATACATTGCAAATAAATGACTTTAAAGAAAGAGTTTTCTTTATTTTGGTGCTGATACTGTGCTTCATTGCTCTGTAAAAGCATGTGTAATAGAGCACAAACATTCACAGGTGCTTCTGTTTTATGTGGTTAAGAACTTCTTCAAACTTAAACAGCTAAGGAAGATGGGTGCCTGATAACAGACCAGAAGGTGTTTATTTCAGCTCCTGTTTACGATTCTTGATTGTTTTTCATGACTTTAATCATAATTATTTCATCCTGGTATCATGATTAACTTTGACCTAATTCATAAACTGGAGGATGCTGATAGGGGAGGAAAGAGAAAAAACTAATTTTCTGTTGTGCACCTGCCATGTGCCGGATCTCCTGCCAGATTATTTTACATACATTAGGCCACTGAGGAGCTTCTTAACTAGTAAAACTCCAGAGTTCATGTCTGTACAAAGAAAGCAGAAAAAAACATGAACAGTTTACACTTAAAATTAATAAGCATCTCAAGCCCAATTCAGCTTAAGAAACTACCTATTAAATTTATTTTCCCACAAAGAAAGAGGGCTTAAATAGTTTTAAACTTATAATGTCCAGGGGTGTTTCTTCACTTCAGTACAGTTTTCACAGATAGCTTTGATCTTATCAAAGTAAATCTGTCTCAAACTATTAATTTACTTTTAAATATCAAATCATCTAATACTATACTACCATATTATCCTTTAGAATCCTTTTATTTTAAAACAGCTTCGAACTTTGTCTTTAATAGCCATAATTCCCCCGCCTGGCATATACCTTTTTTCTTTTCCCCAAATTATTAAATGTTTCTTTTTGCCAAAAAAATAGCCATAATTGAATTTTTCCTCAGTATAACTACAGCAGATGTGTTTTTACAATCTATTAAAATAGTTCCTCATCATTTTCCCTTTGATTGGATTTATACTTCTTGTTTGGACTAAGAATATGTGCATAAATATGTTCATTTCCATTTATTACTAGAGTAAGCAAAGTTTCATTCCATAATCTTAATGAAATGAAGAATGCTTAGTTTGTGAGAATAACTTCTGGAAGTCTGAGTTCAAACATTTAAAGAGTTAGAAGTGAAACATATATCGTCTAGTCTTGGACCTATTTTACAGATGATGATACAGAGCCGGAGAGGTAAAATGGGTTGAATGAAAAGAGTTCATAGGTTAGTGATGTTTCTTAAGTGAACTCTCAGTTAAAATAATGAATCTGATTATTTTTGCTTTTTGGTCTATAAAGAGAAATTTTAAAAAGAATTAGAGGAAAAAGAAAAGTGAAAGTTAAAATTATTTTTAACCAACCTAGTTAGCTTGTCATTTTGAAGTGATAATTTAGGCAAGTAGATAACATGAATAGTTGCATGAGCCCTTTTTTTTTTTCCTAATGATGAATCTTGCAGTTCAGTTTAAGGAGACTTATGCAGAATATCTAACATTTGGTGATATTACTTGAGAAAGATGTATTTCTCTCTACTTCTCGCATGAGCATAATGGTTTGTTAGCTGTTGCAGTGTTTGTTGGGGACAAGGAGCACAGGAAGAGCCAAAAGTTCACATATATGGCTGTTTTTCTAGTTGTAGTGGGTGGAAGAAGCCATGTAACTTGCTTGAGATCACACAAGTTTGTGTGGCCTAGAAAAATTGATTATCCATCTTCCAGGCTAATACTATTTTCATTAAGAAATAATGATAATAATAGTAGCTTTTATTTATTTAATGTTTGCTATATGTTAGCCAGTAGCCAGTCATTTCACAGCAACTTCCCACTTAATCTTCACAACTGCTTTATTCTCAGTTTACTGAAAATTGAGACAGAGGAGTTTGTACAACTACCCTCAGAAACTTCAGTCATCTTTTTTTGGCATTGGTTGGTTTAGACTTCAAGCAAACTTCTTTTTTTTTTTTTTAATTTTATGATAGTCACAGAGAGAGAGAGAGAGGCAGAGACATAGGAAGAGGGAGAAGCAGGCTCCATGCACCGGGAGCCTGATGTGGGATTCGATCCCGGGGCTCCAGGATCGCGCCCTGGGCCAAAGGCAGGCGCCAAACCGCTGCGCCACCCAGGGATCCCTACTTCAAGCAAACTTCTTTTTCCCAAGATAAGCCAATGCTGGTTTACAGCTTTATCTTGGGTATAGAAAATGGAGTGAATTATGACTTGGTCCGAAATCCCATTGTGTACTCATAGACTTTTTTTGTTTTTGTTTTGTTTTGTTGCATATCATGCTTTAGCTCTTTTATTTTTTTTTTTATTTTTTTATTAGAGTTCAATTTGTCAACATATAGTATAACACCCAGTGCTCATCCTCAGTGCCCGTCACCCAGTCACTCCATCCTCCTGCCCACCTCCCCTTCCACTACCCCTTATTTGTTTCCCAGAGTTAGGAGTCTCTCATGGTTTGTCTCCCTCTCTGATATTTCATACTCACTTCCTCTCCTTTCCCCTATAATCCCTTTCACTATTTCTTATATTCCCTGTATGAGTGAAACCATATGATCATTGTCCTCCAATTGACTTACTTCACTCAGCATAATACCCTCCAGTTCCATCCACGTCAAAGCAAATGTTGGGTGTTTGTCCTTTCTGAGGACTGAGGAATAATCCATTGTATACATAGATCAATCTTCTTTATCCATTCATATTTCGATGGACACCAAGGCTCCTTCCATAGTGTGGCTACTGTGGACATTGCTACTATAAACATTGGGGTGCAGGTGCCCCGGCGTTTCACTGCATCTGTATCTTTGGGGTAAATCCCCAGCAGTGCAACTGCTGGGTCATAGGGCAGATATATTTCTAATTCTTTGAGGAACCTCCACACAGTTTTCCAGAGTGGCTGCACCAGTTCACATTCCCACCAACAGTGCAAGAGGGTTCCCCTTCCTCCACATCCTCTCCAACAGTTGTGGTTTCCTGTCTTGTTAATTTTCACCCTTCTCACTGTGTGAGGTGGGATCTCATTGTGGTTTTGATTTGTATTTCCCTAATGGCAAGTGATGCGAAGCATTTTCTCATGTGCTTGTTGGCCATGTGTAGGTCTTCTTTGGTGAAATTTCTGTTCATGTCTTTTGTGTGCTCATAGGCTTGATGAGGGTCTAGGATTTGTAATAAGTAAATTTAAATATTATTTTTTAAGACTGTTTTTTAATTTGTTGACACTCCTTTAAACAGGAACATCCAGAGAGTCAATGCAAAGCATCCCACCTTATCTACAAATAAATGAAGTACTGTTAATCAGTGATCAAGAATTTCTCCCATGCCATATAATGGATCAACATTGGAAGTTCTTTTTTTTTTTTTTTTTTTTTAAATTTTTTTGATTTATTTATGATAGTCACAGAGAGAGAGAGGCAGAGACACAGGCCGAGGGAGAAGCAGGCTCCATGCACCGGGAGCCCGACGTGGGACTCGATCCCGGGTCTCCAGGATCGCGCCCTGGGCCAAAGGCAGGCGCCAAACCGCTGCGCCACCCAGGGATCCCAACATTGGAAGTTCTATGTGGAATGTGAAGAGCTAACATTCTAAAACTTTGTTTTTGTAGTAATTTATTAGACATTTGTTCATATTATTAACTCACATTCATATTTTATCTTACATAGGCTGGAGGGCCTATTTTAATATACATTTTATGAGTTGCTACTTAAGATGTGTTTACTGTTGTAAGAAAAAACATAATTCAAACTAGTATAGTAAGATTTAATACTTTTTTTGCCATTGAAATAAAGGCATTTTTGAATTAAACTGTATTGACTCCCTGGCTTTCTTTTTACTAACAGAAATGTAAAACTAATCTTTCAGTTAATTGAATTGAAAAATTCACCTCTAACTTTGTATCAAAGTTGTTCTTTAAGGGAAGCAAGGGTAAAAAAAAAGAGTGATAATTGGGCCTTAAAAGGCCCAGATAAAGTGAATATACTTAAAATAAGAACTTAATGTCCCAGTACCTTCAGCCATTTACTTTGGAATTTATCTTGTAACCAAAATGTAAAATCATCAAAGAAGTTTGTTTTAAATTTCATAAAATTTAGCGTAGATAAAACTGTAACTGTGATAAGTCTTAGAACAAAAAAAAATTTGAATCAAATATTGATTTGGGGGCTGGTTATTTGAAATAAAATAATCTTTGACTTTTGCTACATTGTCATGGAAATTTTCTTTTTTTTTTAAGAAAGTTTTTTTTTTATGAAAGGAACTTGGTAAGTTTTCTCAAGGGTCTTTCTCCTTTGATTTTTGATTATCATCTTATTGATTACCTATCTTGTCATTATCCCATGCTCCCAAAGAAGCTTTTTGACTTTGTGGCTTATGTCTATCCTTTCTTTCTCATTTGGGTAGAGAAGTCAAACTGTGGTAAAAATTACTCTCAAGTGCTAGATATTGGGAGATACGATATTGCTTTTTTGATATTTTCTTATTTTAAATGTACAGAATCTTAAGTATCCTTAGAATATAGGAATCTAGTTAACAGTTGCCTGTTGGGAGAAAACTCATGTGGCTAGAGAGCTGGAAGGAAAGGGGGATTTTTTTAACTACATGTGCTCTTTGGCAACTTTTGAAAGTGGTACTGTGTGTGAATAAAAGTTTTCAATATCTGAAAAGAAAGCAACTGGAAAAGTTTCATATTAATACAAGTATTAAGACAGCTTTGATCATTTTTTTCTTCTTGTGAGAGTCCATTGAAAATGTTCAGGTTAGAATGCCCCTACATGTTGTAATGTTTGAGAACTGACAGATTTATTATGCCATTATCATTTTCTTAGAGTACCCTATTTTTCTAATTTTTGAATAATGTACATGAAGTAGTCTATTTGGCTTTTATTATTTAAAGAGGTATTTAAAACATGACTCATTTGCGAATATATATGTACTAACATGGGAATTTGTATATATAAATGAAAAAATGCACAATATTAGTGGTTAATACAAGTCCTGATTGTGAGGCAGCCCGGGTGGCTCAGCGGTTTAGCGCCGCCTTCAGCCCAGGGTGTGGTCCTGGAGACACAGGATCGAGTCCCAAGTCAGGCTCCTTGCATGGAGCCTGCTTCTCCCTCTGCCTGTGTCTCTGTCTCTGTCTCTGTCTCTGTCTCTGTGTGTGTGTGTGTGTCTCTCATGAATAAATAAATTAAATCTTTAAAAAAAAAGTCCTGATTGTGTTAAATAAAAAAATGTGACTTTAAGTGTGTGTATAATATATATAGCCATATAAATATGCATGCATTTATATTATATATGCTATACATACTTGATAAGTCATAAAATGTGTATTTGTATATATGAGTGTGTGGGCAGGTGGGGGTAGAGATATGTTGAGTAAAAGGTCTGGAATGCCACCAAGGAAACCATTCGCAGCATCTGCCCCTAAGGGAATTGGACTGGAAAGGGTGGAAGGATACTTTTTCAATGTACTTTCAACTTAAGAAAAACAACACATATTTCTTTTGAAACTTAAAAAGTATTTTTTAAAGAATAACTTAGCAGATATTTTGCTTAGTTATTATAATTTACAAAAATCATATAATCTGAACTTAAAAATTGGAGTTTTCATGTTAATGATCAAATTCTTTTTTTAATAAATTTATTTTATTTTTTTTAATTTTTATTTATTTATGATAGTCACACAGAGAGAGAGAGAGAGAGAGAGAGGCAGAGACACAGGCAGAGGGAGAAGCAGGCTCCATGCACCGGGAGCCCGATGTGGGATTCGATCCCAGGTCTCCAGGATCGCGCCCTGGGCCAAAGGCAGGCGCCAAACTGCTGCGCCACCCAGGGATCCCCCAATAAATTTATTTTTTATTGGTGTTCAATTTACCAACATACAGAATAACCCCCAGTGCTCATCCTGTCAAGTGCCCCCCCAGTGCCCGTCACCCATTCACCCCCACACCCCGCTCTCCTCCCCTTCCACCACCCCTAGTTCGCTTCCCAGAGTTAGGAGTCTCTATGCTCTGTCTCCCTTTCTGATATTTCCCACACATTTCTTCTCCCTTCCTTTATATTCCCTTTCACTATTATTTATATTCCCCAAATGAATGAGAACATACACAGTTTGTCCTTCTCTGATTGACTTACTTCACTTAGCATAATACCCTCCAGTTCCATCCACGTTGAAGCAAATGGTGGGTATTTGTCGTTTCTAATGACTGAGTAATATTCCATTGTATACATAAACCACATCTTCTTTATCTTTATCCAAATTCTTAACCTTAATTTTCTAAGCCCATTATAAAATGTACATACCAACTTGTAACTAACATAACACCCAATGCTCTTGAAGCATGCTGAGTGTTGCCCAAACTAAACAACAAAGAGTCTAGTCCAGAGATCTATGTTACCCCTGAGCGAAGATGACATTTGGGGTAATTGCTACATGTTTTGTCTATTCTGGGTTGAAACCATCAAGGGTCTGACCCTAAGCCATAAAGACTTCTAATAATAGCTAATAATCCAATCTCCTACATAATATTTATATCCTTTCTGTAACCTTAACTTCTAGAACACCTCCAGGATACTCCATACCCAACAAGGAAGCCTATTCCCTTTCAGACGGGTATTCCTAAGTGTTAGAAAGCTGGAACCACAATGTCCCAGGCCTCATGGTCCTATTAGGATAAAAATAATGCTTTGGTTTATGAGTTGAATTATTATGGCACATACTTCCACTGACCCAACTGCTGAGAATGTCCAAGCTCCATATTGTCCTTTTCTCCTTGATTTCTGTCTCATTTGGATCCTTTCAACTTCCCTCCCTGGAGTTCAGTCATTTATCAATGCATACCTGGACTATGTGCCACAGCAATCCTGCCCCATTTCTCTCACCTAATTCTTTACTTATAAAACCTATGGCACACTGTGCCAAATTATTCTTAAAGATCCCTTTTCCTTCCCTGCTGCTACAAGAGTAAAATATAGGCTCAACATTTAAGGCCCACTATCCTCAGGTCCTGACATAACCTTCCAGCTTCACATCCCAATCATCTCTAACTTTTGACTCACTCTTAAAAGCAAGTTATTCTTTCTTCATCCCTGTTATAGGCTGACTGGTATCCCCTCAAAATTCATATGTTGAAGTCCTAACCCCTGAGACCTTAGAATGTGACTGTGTTTGTAAATAGGTACTTTAAAGAGGTGGTTTAGTTAAAATAAGGCCAGTAAGCTAAGTCTTAGTACAATCTCTTGTCCTTGTGTGAAGAAATTTGGACACATAGAGGAATGCCAGGGTACACATGCACAAATAAAAGACCATGTGAGGACACAGTAAGAGGGCAGCCATTTGCATACCAAGGAAATAGAGCTCAGAATTAAATCCATACTGCCAACTCCTTGATCTTGGATCTCTACACTCTAGGACTATGAGAAATAACTTTCTGTTGTTTAAGCCACCCAGTTTGGAGTATTCCTTAATGGCACTCTAAGCAAGTTGATACAACCCCTAATTCTCCCATACATTAATTGACCCTACCTAGAATGTTCCCTCTACTGCCTATCAATGTGTTCTTTATTCTTTGAGCCATCTCTTCATACAGGACCTCATATATAGCTGTCTCAGACCATCTTGATCCAAGCACTTAATATTTACAGCTTGGTATTATTATTTTTCATAGCTTTTCTCTCCCAAGTAGCTGGAAAACTTATTGATATCAGGTTTAGAGTTTTATACTTTATTTCCTATAATATATCTCAAACATACTAGATGCTCAAGAAATATCAACCAGTTAGGATGTTTCAGGTACAATAACAGAAAATCCTAGTCAAAATGGCTTATGCAATAAGGAAAATTTATTATTTCCGATAACAAATCCAGATGTAGAAACTTCAGGGTTGATTAATTCTTCAACTCAACATTGTCACTGTTGCTTTCATCTTTCTTCCAGCTCTTTTCACATTGCCAAGACGGCTTCACTGTTCCAGGCAGGGGGACATGCAAAAACAGCATCTTTAGAGAAGAAAAGAAATACTTTCTTCCAACGCACATCTTTTCTGAACATCACCACCCCCGCGGGACCTTGTGTCTCATTGGCTAGAATTGTATCATCTGCCCATTTGTAAATCAGTCACTGGCCAGGGAAGTTGGGTTAACTTGATTGGCTAAGAGGAGTAAGTATTTGTCCATGCGCAGGACAGTATTCAGCTAGCTGTACAGATTCCACACTCAGCCGGAAAAAAAAAAAAGTAAAAATGAAACAAAAAATAAAAAACACATGAGGGGAGGGATTGGGCTAAGAACAATATTTATTGAGCACTTCATATATGCCATTGTTATAAGCACTTTCAATGTATTGACTCATTTAATCCTCACACCCTATGAGACAGGAGATATTTGCATTTTATGGATGAGGAAACAGAAGTACAGGATGAAGTAACTTGGCCCAAAGTCACTCAGCTACCAAGTGGTAAAGCTGGGATTCAAACCTGGTAATCTGGCTTCAGAATTCATGCTATCAGGCATCATATATTTCCTATCTCTCAACTGTAAGTTTCTTCCTGAATATATATATTAAAATGATTAAGAGTGTTGACATCATTCTGAGTGATGATGACCCTATTGACTCCTTCCACCTACACACTCTGAGGGAGTCAGTGTTTGCTCACTTTGGTGAATGACAGGTAGTTTCAGGGCAGATAGATACAGGTGGAAAGTTGTGATATGAACACATGGGTATATGCTCTTGGGCTCTCTCTTTTTAAATCTAGGGCATTCCAGGTATAAAGAATGAGTAAAGCTTATTCATCTGAGAGACTGCCCCAACTGAGTTTTCATGAGGAACTATCCTGTTTTTAAATGGATGTGTGTGCCCGTAGGACCTGGACTTTAAGTCCCTTTGAATTCTCAGTACTATAGGGGTAAACTTTGTGTGTTCCTTTGGACTCCCTCTCCTATTTCTCCTCATCTCATTTATGCTGAAGCTTATTTTACAGATGGAAACTGGAGACATATTCTTAAACAGGTGAAAGCCAAGAAATATAGTAAGTTTCTGCTTGAACTTGATTATAAGGTTCTCATGGCTCTAAATCTTTTACCACCTAAATAAGAGGAACAGAATTTGAGGCCATGTCAGTTCTGCTTGACTCAGTCTTCATTTAAGCCTTGAGCACAGGCTGCATGGTCAACCCTAAATTCCTTGGACATTTTTGTGACTGAATATTCTTTTACTTATGCTACTTTGCCAGAAACTTTATTTTTTTTCAGAGTTTAGGACTCCTAATTTGTCCCAAAGTTGCTGAAGCAAAAATCATGATAAAACATTCTGCTTTCCGTTACACCCCACAATGCAAAAAACAAACAAACAAACAAACAAACAAAAACTATTTGTAGAAAAAAAATGGTTTTGTACATGGAAGAAACAATATAAATTCAAAACTTACAGATAAGGATTAGCTCTATCACTCATCTCTTTATAAAGTTCATATGAATATCCAGTCAAAATCAACAGGGTATCTCCCTTGAAATGTTATCTATACGAATTTTCAAGTAGACCGCAGGACTGCATACTGTCTTGGAATGTCCTCAGAAGGCTCTGTCATTGATCAGGTAACAGAGTTCATGATTGGATTGTTTGTTTCTTGGTGTTGAGTTTAATAGGTTCTTTATAGATCTTGGAAACTAGCCCTTTATGTGCTACGTCATTTGCAAATATCTTCTCCCATTCTGTAGGTTGTCTTTTAGTTTTGTTGACTGTATCCTTTGCTGTGCAAAAGCTTCTTATCTTGATGAAGTCCCAATAGCCCACAGCAAATATCATTCTCAATGGGGAAGCACTGGGAGCTTTTCCCCTAAGATCAGGAACAAGACAGGGATGTCCACTCTCACCACTGCTATTCAACATAGTACTGGAAGTCCTAGCCTCAGCAATCAGACAACAAAAGACATTAAAGGCATTCGAATTGGCAAAGAAGAAGTCAAACTCTCCCTCTTCGCAGATGACATGATACTCCTCATAGAAAACCCAAAAGCCTCCACCCCAAGATTGCTAGAACTCATACAGCAATTTGGCAGCGTGGCAGGATACAAAATCAATGCCCAGAAGTCAGTGGCATTTCTATACACTAACATTGAGACTGAAGAAAGAGAAATTAGGGAGTCAATCCCATTTACAATTGCACCCAAAAGCATAAGATACCTAGGAATAAACCTAACCAAAGAGGTAAATGATCTATACCCTAAAAACTATAGAACACTTCTGAAAGAAATTGAGGAAGACACAAAGAGATGGAAAAATATTCTATGCTCATGGATTGGCAGAATTAATATTGTGAAAATGTCAATGTTACCCAGGGCAATTTACACGTTTATGCAATCCCTATCAAAATACCATGGACTTTCTTCAGAGAGTTAGAACAAATTATTTTAAGAATTTAAAATTTAAAATTTCCGATTTGTGTGGAATCGGAAAAGACTCTGAATAGGCAGGGGAATTTTAAAAAAGAAAACCATATCTGGGGGCATCACAATGCCAGATTTCAGGTTGTACTACAAAGCTGTGCTCATCAAGACAGTGTGGTCCTGGCACAAAAACAGACACATAGATCAATAGAACAGAGTAGAGAATCCGGAAGGGGACCCTCAACTTTATGGTCAAGTAATATTTGATAAAGGAGGAAAGACTATCCACTGGAAGAAAGACAGCCTCTTCAATAAATGGTGCTGGGAGAATTGGACATCCACATACAGATGAATGAAACTAGACCACTCCCTTGTACCATACACAAAGATCAACTCAAAATGGATGAAATATCTAAATGTGAGACAAGATTCCATCAAAATTCTAGAGGAGAACCAGGGAACACCCTTTTTGAACTTGGCCACAGTAACGTCTTGCAAGATACATCCATGAAGGCAAAAGAAACAAAAGCAAAAATGAACTATTGGGACTTCATCAAGATAAGAAGCTTTTGCACAGCAAAGGATACAGTCAACAAAACTAAAAGACAACCTAAAGAATGGGAGAAGATATTTGCAAATGACGTAGCACATAAAGGGCTAGTTTCCAAGATCTATAAAGAACTTCTTAAACTCAACACCAAAGAAACAAACAATCCAATCATGAAAAGGGCAAAAGACATGAACAGAAATCTCACAGAGGAAGACATAGACATGGCCAACATGCACATGAGAAAATGCTCTGCATCACTTGCCATCAGGGAAATACAAATGAAAACCACAATGAGATACCACCTCACACCAGTGAGAATGGGGAAAATTAACAATGCAGGAAACAACAAATGTTAGAGGGGATGCAGAGAAAAGGGAACCCTCTTACACTGTTGGTGGGAATGTGAACTGGTGCAGCCACTCTGGAAAACTGTGTGGAGGTTCCTCAAAGAGTTAAAAATAGACCTGCCCTACGACCCAGCAATTGCACTGTTGGGGATTTACCCCAAAGATGCAGATGCAATGAAACGCAGGGACACCTGCACCCCGATGTTTCTAGCAGCAATGTCCACAATAGCCAAACTGTGGAAGGAGCCTCGGTGTCCATCGAAAGATGAATGGATAAAGAAGATGTGGTTTATGTATACAATGGAATATTACTCAGCCATTAGAAATGACAAATACCCACCATTTGCTTCAATGTGGATGGAATTGGAGGGTATTATGCTGAGTGAAATAAGTCAATCGGAGAAGGACAAACAGTGTATGTTCTCATTCATTTGGGGAATATAAAGAATAGTGAAAGGGAATATAAGGGAAGGGAGAAGAAATGTGTGGAAAATATCAGAAAGGGAGACAAAACATAAAGACTCCTAACTCTGGGAAAGGAACTAGGGGTGGTGGAAGGGGAGGAGGGCCGGGGGTGGGGTGAGTGGGTGACGGGCACTGAGGGGGACACTTGGCGGGATGAGCACTGGCTGTTATTCTGTATGTTGGTAAATTGAACACCAATAAAAAATTAATTTATTAAAAAAAACAAATACATATTCTAGACTTCTGTCCCTTTTGGTGCCCTCGGTAACATAACATCAGATAAATGTAGATTTTTCTTTCTGAGGCTGCTATTTTTTCCCCTTAACCTATCCTCGTGATCTTTTAGTCGTTTCCTCTTTGTTCCTCAGATTTCCCTCCTTGCCATCAACTTGTCCTCTATGTTACTCACTCGTTTAATTGATTTTTAATTTCGGCCTGATATGATCTAAATTCTGCAGTCATGAAGTCTCTTCAATCCTTCATGCTTTTTTCAAGAGCCACCAGTAGCTTTATAACTGTCCATCAGAATTGGCTTTCTGACATTGAATTGTAATTCAAATTTTGTAACTCTGTGGGAGAAAGAGCTGTTTCTGATTTTCTTGTGAGGTGATTTTTTCCTTCTAGTTATTTTCCTCAGTGCAACATTGCCCAAAACAAGTTGCACTGGGAAAGAGAAAAAGAGAGAAGAGAAAAAAGAAAAGAAAAAGAAAGAAGAAAAAAGACTAAAAAGAAAACAAAAGGAAAAAGGAGAATAGAATAAAATAAAAGGGGGGGGAGAAGCAAACCAAAATCAAAAAACAAAAACAAGGGAGCGTCTCCTCTCATTTTTTTTTTAAATTTAACTTTTTATTTATTTATGATAGTCACAGAGAGAGAGAGAGAGAGAGAGAGAGAGAGAGGCGCAGAGACACAGGCAGAGGGAGAAGCAGGCTCCATGCATCGGGAGCCCGACGTGGGATTCCATCCCGGGTCTCCAGGATCGCGCCCTGGGCCAAAGGCAGGCGCCAAACTGCTGCGCCACCCAGGGTTCCCTCCTCTCATTTTCTATACTGTAAATCCCTCAGCTTCCCCTGGAACTTTCCAGTGCTTCTTGGTCAATAATTTCTTTTTCCCCTGTCCTTCTAGCTTGTCTTCTGTGGGAGAGGCCTGCTGTGCTGATTTTCGGGTTTTAGCATTTGGAGGAGCTGCTCAGCCCCCTCCCTGGTGCAGGGCTCAGTGAAAGATGTTTAACCTCTTTATGTGTTGAGGCCACTGTGAGGTTCAGTGGGGTTGTTTATCCTGTGAGGCCCCAGGAGGAACAACGACAGTAGAGGCGGCCAACTCTGGAGTCCTGGACTAAGCTCCCGCAGTAGCTATGAAGCTTGCAGTCTGAAGAAGCCTGGATGCTCTGGGGGCCCGGGCCGCTGATCTTCCCAGCTCGGGGCCACCCTGCGGCAAGAGTGTCCTTGCTCTCCTGAGGCTTCCTGGCTTCTGCCTGTCCCGGGGGAGGCGCCGGATCTTGGGCTGAGTCCCCGGCGCACTGTGCTCCCAGGCCTGAGCTGTTGGAATCGTGCTACAGGCCGCCCAGCCCCCTCCATGGGGAGCCTCTGCCCGAGCGCATTCTGAGCAGTTCCCAGGGCCACGCAGCCCCCTGCACGGAGCCTCTGCCTGAGCCGCTTCCGAGCTGTGCCCCGGGTCGCGCAGCTCCCTCCCAGCGGAGCCGCTGCCTGAGCCACCTCCAAGCTGTTGTGGGGGCCCCACGGGATGCACGCTGCAGCCCTTTCGGGAGCTCGGCCGCGGAGTGGGGCGCGCTCTCCCTGGGGCGCTGGTGCTCTGTTAGTGTCCCAGGGAGGCTGAGGCCATCCCCGCCCTCCTGGGATCTTGCTCCAACTCCCGGGAAGATTGGTTAAACCCCTGCTTCTCCAGGATGGGGCTTTCCTGTCCTGGGGACACTCGCTATGGCCTTAGCCCAGGTCCTCGCGGGCCCCTCCCACTTGGATGCCTTTTGTTTCTTTATTTCTTCCCCCACCCCGTCTTTCTACCCTGATAGAAGCGTGAACTCTTCTCACTGCAGTATTCCAGCTGTTCTCTCTTTAAATCTCAGGCCGAATTCATAGGTTTTCAGGAGGATTTGAAACTTAGGTAATTTTTGGGGACAGGTGACTTGGGGACCTTACTCTCTGCCATCTTGCCCCTCCTACTCTGTTTTCCGTTTAAAATTGTCTCTAGGCAACGGTATCAGGAGGCTCAATGAGAAAGCCATCTGACATTGGCCACCTGAGCTGCATGGTGATTGGCCACCTGAACCAGGCCCCTCCGAGAGCATGCGTGATTGGCCGGGGCATGGCAGTGACATCACAGAGGGGCACCCTGATGCACCTGGGTTGATATAAAAGCATGACAACCGAGCAGGTGCCCGTGATGACAGAGATGGCACTTCAGCCACAGATCTCCCTGCTCTCCCTCAGATTGCCCTGTTTTCTGCCCATGCCCATGGCAAGCCCCTGGACCACCCTCCTGCCCCAGTCCTCTCGCCAAGACACTGGGCTCCACCTGAATGTTTGCACATCCATTCATCCGCCTCTGTGGTCCTGAGAGTCCTCGAACCCACAGCAGGCGACTCCTGCTCCCATTTCCCACTGAGAGGTTGGCCTGGCTGCTCACGGACATGTTCCCATGTGGACTGTGAGAGCGGGACACCGGGAATCGGTACCATGGATACTCAGGCAGAGGGCAAATGCCTCTCCGACACCCCTGGGATCAACCGGGGCTCAACACAGGAAAGCTGTGAGTTCCTGTCCTGAGGGAGCCCAGGGCACTCACTGGTTCTCTGGAGCTCTCCAACCCAGCTCACTACAGGGCACACGAATGCCCTAAAACTCCACTCCACCCCCATGTGTACAGTGTTTGCAGTGCCTCCAGGCACCCGGCAGAGAAGGGATTGTAGGAAACAAGTAAGTCCTGTGGCAAGGAGTCACCACATCACTGCACATGGTGGGGGTCGTTGGAACACGGGCCCTCAGACCATGAGCTGCCTACCCCAGCTCAGTAGTGGACAAATGGATGCCCCAGATCCCTGGCTGACCGGGTGCCCATACACCACAAACCCTCGAACACAGCACGACATGGAGAAATTCAGTCCCCAGAGCAGAGCACCTACCAGGATTCCTCAGACTGGAAACCTCTTAACCCTCGTGCCCCCGGGCATGTGAGTCACCCAGACACTGGATCCCTATCACAATACCATGGACTTTCTTCAGAGAGTTGGAACTAATTATTTTAAGATTTGTGTGGAATCAACAAAGACCCCAAATAGGCAGGGGAATATTAAAAAGAAATCCATAGTTGGGGACATCACAATGCCATATTTCTAGTTGTACTACAAAGCTGTGGTCATCAAGAAAGTGTGTACCGGCCCAAAAACAGACACATAGATCAATGGAACAGAATAGAGAATCCAGAAGTGGACCCTCAACTTTACGGTCAACTAATAATATTCGATTAAGGAGGAAAAACTCTCCACTGGAAAATACAGTCTCTTCAATAAATGGTGCTGGGGAAATTGGACATCCACATGCAGAAGAATGAAACTAGACCACTCTCTTGCACCATACACAAAGAGAAACTCAAAAGAGATGAAAGATCTTAATGTGAGACAAGAGTCCATCAATATCCTAGAGGAGAACACAGGCAACACCCTTTTTGAACTTGACCACAGTAACGTCTTGCAAGATACTTCCATGAAGGCAAGAGACGGAGAAACAAAACTGGTCTATTAGGACTTCATCAAGATAGGACGCTTTTGCACAGCAAAAGACTCAGTCAAGAAAACTAAAGACACCCTACAGAATGGGAGAAGACATTTGCAAATGACGTATCAGATAAAGGGCTAGTATCACAGATCTCTAAAGAACTTATTAAACTCAACAGCAAAGAAACAAACAATCCAAACAGGAAATGGGCAAAAGACATGAACAGAAATCTCACAGAGGAAGACATAGACATGACCAATAAGCACATGAGAAAATGCTCCGCATCCCTGGCCATCAAGGAAATACAAATCAAAATCACAATGAGATACCACCTCACACGTGTGAAAATGGGGAAAATTAACAAGGCAGGAAACCACAAATGTTGGAGAGGATGCGGAGAAAGGGGAACCCTCCTGCACTGTTGGTGGGAATGTGAACTGGCGCAGCCACTCTGGAAAACTGTGTGGAGGTTTGTCAAAGAATTAAAAATAGATCTTCCCGGCAGCCCCGGTGGCGCAGCGGTTTAGCGCCCCCTGCAGCCCAGGGCATGATCCTGGAGACTCTGGATCGAGTCCCATGTCAGGCTCTCTGCAGGGAGCCTGCTTCTCCCTCTGCCTGTGTCTCTGCCTCTCTCTCTCTCTCTCTCTCTCTCTCTCTCTCTCTCTCTGCATTTCTATGAATAAATAAATAAAATCTTTAAAAAATAATAAAAAATAAAAATAGATATGCCAAGGCAAATAAAAATTTAAAAATAAAAAAAATAGATGTGCCCTACAACCCAGTCATTGCAGTGCTGGGGATTTACCCCAAAGATACAGATGCAATGAAACGCCAGGACACCTGCACCCCGATGTTTTTTTTTTCACCCCGATGTTTATAGCAGCAATGTCCACAATAGCTAAGCTGTGGAAGGAGCCTCGGTGTCCATGGAAAGATGAATGGATAAAGAAGATGTGGTTTATGTATACAATGGAATACTACTCAGCCATTAGAAAGGACAAATGCCCACCATTTCCTTCGATGTGGATGGAACTGGAGGGTGTTATGCTGAGTGAGTAAGGCAATAGGAGAAGGCAGACATTATATGGTCTCCTTCATTTAGGGAATAGAAAAAATAGTGAAAGGGAACGCTCTGTTGGATCCTACTGGCTAGAATCTTGTTGAGAATTTTTCTATCCATGTTCATGAGGGATATTGGTCTGTAATTCTCCTTTTTGGTGAGGTCTTTTTCTGGTTTTGGAATTTAAGTGATGTTGGCCTCATAGAAGGTGTCTGAAAGTGCTACCTCTCGTTCTATCTTTCAGAACAGCTTTAGTAGAAGAGGTATGGTTTCTTCTTTAAACGTTTGATAGGATTCCACTGGGAAGGCATCTTGCCCTGGATTTTGTGTCTTGGTAGGATTTGAGGACTGCTTCAATTTCTTCCCTGGTTATCGGCCTGTTCAGTTTTCTAGTTTTTCCTGTTCCAGTTTTGGTAGTTTGTGGTTTTCCATAAATGTGTCCATTTCTCCAAGATTGTCTAATTTATTGGCATATAGCTGCTCATAATAAGCTTTAAAAATCGTTTGTATTTTTTGGTGTTGGTGGTGTTCTCTCATTTATCATTCCTTATTTTATTAATTTGAGTCCTTTCCCTCTTCTTTTTAATAAGGCTGCCTAATGATTTATCTACGTTATTAATTCTTTCAAAAAACCAACCCCTGGATTCGTTCATCCATTCCACATTTCTTCTGGTCTCTCTTTCACTGAGTTCTGCCCGAATCTTTATTGAATCTCTTCTGCTGTGTGTAGGATCTATTTGCTGTTTTTTTCTCCAGCTCCTTTAGATGCCACGTTCGCTTTTGTATTTGAGTTCTTTCCAGTTTTTGGATGGATGCTCATATTGCGATGAATTTCCCCCTCAGGACTGCTTTTTTTGTATGCCAAAGATTTTTAACGGTTGTATCTTTATTCTCATTCATTTCGATGAATGTTTTCATTCTTCTCTAATTTCCTGCTTTACGCTTTCATCTTTTAGCAGGATGGTCCTTAAGCTCTATATGTTTGAAATCCTTCCAAACTTCTTCTTGTGATTTAGTTCTCATTTCAAATTCAAAGCATTATGGTGTGAAAAGATGCAGGGGACGATCCCCATTTTTTGGTATCAGTTAAGTCCTGTTTTGTGACCCAGTATGTGGTCTACTCTGGAGAAAGATCCATGTGCACTTGAGAAGAATGTGTATTCAATTGTGTTTGGATGGAAAGATCTGTAAATATCTGTGAAATCCATCTGGTCTAGTGTACCATTTAAAACTCTTGTTTTTAGAGATGTTGTGTTTAGGAAACCTGTTGATTGTAGAAAGTGCTTCATTCAAGGCACCAAGTATGAGTGTATCATTATCTAAGTCGGCCTTAACTTTGGTTATTAATTGATTGGTATTCTTGGCAGCTCTCACATTGCGGGCATAAATTCCGGGCATCAATATTGATGACTGTTAGGTCTTCTTGTTGGATAGATCCTTTAAGTATGATATAGTGTCCCTCTTCATCACTTACTACAGTCTTTGGGATAAACTTTATCTGATCTAAGGATGGCTACCCCTGCTTTCTTTTGAGGACCTTTGGAATGGTACATGGTTTTCCAACCTTTTATTTTCAGTCTGTAGGTGTCCTTATGTCTAAAATGAGTCTCTTGTAGACAGCAAAGAGATGGGTTTTCCTTTTTTATCCACTCTGAATCGGCAGCTGTGCCTTTAATGGGGTCCTTAAGCCCATTCACGTCTGGAGTTACTATTGAAAGATCTGTATTTCGTGTCATCATGATCCCTATTCCTTCCCTGTTTTTGTGGGTTGTTCCCTTTGACTTCCTCTATTACAGAATCCCCCTTAGTATTTCTTGCACAGCTGGCCTCGTGATCACATATTCTTTCCATTTCTGCCTATCTTGGAAACTCTTTATCTGTCCTTCTATTATGAATGAGAGCCTTGCTGGATAAAGTATTCTTGGCTTCATGTTCTTCTCATGTAAGACCCTGACTATATCCTGTCAGCCCTCTCTGGCCTGCCAGGTCTCTGTGGAAGGGTCTGCTGTTATGCTAATCCTTCTCCCCATAAAATTTAGAGATTACTTTTCTCTTGCTTCTTTAAGATTTTTCTCTTTATCTTTGGAATTTGCAAGTTTCACTATTAAATGTCCAGGTGTAGAGTGGTTTTTATTGATTTCAGGGGGGAATCTATCCATTTCCTGATCTGAATGCCTGTTTCCTGCCACAAATTAAGGAAGTTTTCAGCTATGATTTGTTCAAATACATATTCTGGTCCTGTGTCCCTTCAGCACCCTCGGGACCCCAGGTAAACGTAGATTTTCCTTCTGAGGCTGTCCTTTATTTCCATTAGCCTATCCTCATGATCTTTAGTCATTTTTCTCTTTGTTTCCTCAGTTTCCCTCCTTGACATCAACTTGTCTTCTATGTCACTCACTTGTTCTACCACGTTAACTCTCATTGTTCTGACCTCTAGTTTGGATTGCATCTCATTTAATTGATTTTTAATTTTGGCCTGATTAGATCTAAATTCTGCAGTCATGAAGTGTCTTGAATCCTTTAGGGTTTTTTCTAAATACACCAGTAGCTTTATAATTATGCATGTGAATCGGCTTTCTAACACTGAGTTGTAATACAAATTTTGTAAGTCTTTGGGAGAGAGGGCTGTTTCTGATTTTTTCTTTTGAGGAGAGTTTTTCCTCCTAGTCATTTTGCTCAGTGTAGAGTGGCCAAAAAGAAGTTGTTTTCATAGAAGCGTGAACTCTTCTCTCACTGTAGCATTACAGCTGTTCTCTCTTTAAATCTCAGGCTGAATCCCTAGGTTTTCAAGATGATATAAAAGTTATGTTGGTAATTGGGTAGGGAGAGGTGACTTGGGGTCCCTACACTTCCACCATCTTGCCCCCACCTCCTCTGTTTTCCGTTTAAACATGGTTTCTAGGCAACGATATCAGGAGAGTCACTGAAAAAGCTGTCTGACATTGGCCACCTAAGCTGCATGGTGATTGGCCACCTGAATCAGGCCACACCGAGAGCCTGCCTGATTGGCCACGCAATGGCGGTGACATCACAGAAGGGCACTCTGATGCACCTGGGCTGATATAAAAGCATGGCAATCACTCAGGCCCCCGTGATGACAGAGATGGCACTTCATCCACAGATCTCCCTGCTCTCCCTCTAGTTTGCTTCCCTGTTTTCTGCCCCTGCCCATGGCAAGCCTCCTGTCCCCTCACCTGCCCCAGGCCTCTCGTCAAAACTTTGGGCTCCACCTGCATGTTTGCACCTCCCTTCATCCCCCTCTGTGGTCCTGAGAGTCCTCGAACCCACAGAAGGCAACTCCTGTTCCCTTTTCCCACTGTGAGTTTGTCCTGCCTGCTCATGGACATATTCCCATGTGGCCTGTGGGAGTGGGACACTGGGGACCGGTACCATGGATACTCAGGCAGATGAGAAAAGCCTCTCCCACACCTCTGGGGACAACACCGGGATCAGCACAGGAAAGCTGTGAGTTCCTGTCCTGAGGGAGCCCAGGGCACTAACTGCTTCTCTTGAGCTCTCCAAACCAGATCAGCACAGGGATCATGAGTGCCCTAATTTTCCAGTCCACTCCCATGTGTACAATGTCTGAAGTGCCTCCAGGCACCCAGCAGAGAGGGGGTATTATGAAACAAGTAAGTCCTGGGACAAGGAGTCACCACATCACTGGACATGGTGGGGGTCATTGGAACATGGGCCCTCAGACCACGAGCTGCCTGCCTCAGCTCAGTAGTGGACTAATGGATCGTCCAGATCCCTGGCTGACCAGGAGCCCACAAACGACAAATCCTTGAACACAGCAGGACTTGGAGAAATGCAGTCCCCAGAACAGAGCACCTACTGGGAGCCCTCAGATTGGGAACCCGCTGAACCCAGGGGCCCCAGGGCGTGTGGGTCACCCAAACACTGAAGGGACCAGGAACCCTCATACCACCAGTCTCCAGCTGAGCCCAGAAGAAGGCAAGGGGGTCCAGGGAACACTGGGTTTGCAGAGTGCCTCCAAATCATGAGCCCCGCATCCCAGCTCATCATTGGGAAAACGAAGCACCTGCACAGTGGGATTAGCATGTTGCTTGGACCTGGAGACCAACATCACAGCTCAGTTGTACTCACTTAGGCCACTGGTAAGTGGGCTTACCTTGTGATTTTGGACTTGCGGTTACACAACCCAGACATGGCTAGGCTAAGCAGGCCCCTGGATAGCAGGCTCACCATGTGCCATTGGACCCCTAGACTAACCTCATATCTCAGCACTAGGGCAAGCTGGCCTCTACTTAGGAAGAATTCATGAGATTGAGAAAGCTCTCAAAGGACTTATCAAAGAAAAGATAAAGAATCCAAACAAATAAAATCATAAATGAAATTGGGGGTTCACAACCAACTCCAAATAAATGCAAACAATTATAAAAACATTCAAACTGGCAAGGAAGAAGTCAACATCTCACTTTCCTCAGTTGACATGTTACTTTACTTGGAAAACACAAGACTTTGCAACTCTGCTAGGACTCATATTGTATTTCAGCAATGTGGCAGGATAAAAAAATCAATGTACAGAAATCTGCTTTATTTCTAGACGCAAAAATGATATAGAAGAAAGAGAAATTAAGGGCTGATCCTATTTACAATTGCACCAGAAACCATAAAATACCTAGGAATAAACATAATGAAAGAAGTAAAGGATCTGTAACTAAAAACTACAGAACACCTATAAAAGAAATTGTGGAAGAGCAAAGAGATTAACATTCCATATTCATGGATTTGAAGTATCAATATTGTGAAAATGTCCATGCAACCCAGGGAAACTACACTTTCGAAGTAGTCCTTATCAAAATACCATTGACATTTTTCACAGATCAGAAACAAATATTTCTAAGTTTTGCATGGAACCAGAAAAGACCCCAATTCACCATAGGAATGTCGAAAAAGAAATCAAAAGCTGGTTATATCACAATGTCTGGACTTCAGGCTGTATTTTGCCTAAGGTTTTTTCTGCATGTCATAGACAAAGCTGTCATCATCAAAATGTTATCGTACTATCATAAAAACAGACACACTGATAAAGGAACAAAATAGAGAACCCAGAAATGGACCCTCAACTCTATGGTCAACTAATCTTCGACAAAGCAGAAAAGAATATCTGCTGGAAAAAGGATAGTCTCTTCAACAAATTGGACAGCCACATGCAGAAGAATGCAACTGGACCATTCTCTTACACCATACACAAAGATAAACTCAAAATGGATGAAGACCTAAAGGTGAAGTAGAAATCCATCACAATCCTAGACGAAAACACTGGCAACAACCTCTTTGACCTTGGCCATAGCAACTTATGCAAGACATGTCTGTAAAGGCAAGGGAAACAAAAGCAAAACTGAACTATTGGGACTTCATCAAGATAGAAAGCAAAGGAAACAGTCCATAAAACTAAGAAGCAACCTACAAAATGGGAGAAGGCATTTGCAAATGACATAGGAGATAAAAGGCTAGTATCCAAGATCTATAAAACACTTATGGAACTCAACACCCAAAACAAGTAACCCAGTGAAGAAATGGGCAGAAGAGATGAACCGACATCTCTCCAAAGAAGACAACACGTGGCCAACAGACACATGAAAAAAATGCTCCACATCACTATTTATCAGGAAATTACAAAACAAAACAAAACCCACAATGAGATACCACCTCACATCTGGCAGAATGGCTAAAATGAACAAGACATAAAAACAACAAACTTTGGCCAGGTTGTGGAGAAAGGGGTACCGTCTTGCACTGTTGGTGAGAATGCAAAGTGGAGTGGCCACTCTGGAAAAGGGTGCAGGTTCCTCAAGAACTTAAAAACAGAGCTACCCTATGACCTAGCAAAATGTGCTACCAGGTATTTACCACAAAGATACAGAGGTAGTGAAAAGAAGGGGCACCTGCACCCCAATGTTCACAGCAGCAATGTCCACAGTGGTCAAAATGTGGAACGAGCCCACATATCCATCACCAGATGAATGGATAAAGAATATGTGGGCTATAGTTACAATGAGATATTACTCAGCCTTTAGAAAGGATGAATCTTTACCACTTCTATCGACATGGATGGAACTGGAGGGTATTAGTCAGAGAGTGAAATAAGTCAGTCAGTGAAAGACAATTATCATACGGTTTCATTTATATGTGAAACATAAGAAACGTAGCATAGAATCATAGGGGAAGGGAGGGAAAACTGAATGGGAAGTCATCAGAGAGAGAGAAAAACCATGACAGACTCTTAATTCTGTGAAATAAACTGAGGGTCTCTAGAGGGGAGGTGGGTGGGGGATCAGGACCTGGGTAAGGGGCATTAAGGAGGGCACGTGGTGTGAGGAGCACTGGGTGTTACACACAAATGATAATTTATGGATCGCTACATCTGAAACTAATGGTTTATGATATGCTGGCAAATTGAATTCAAATTTTTAACAAGTAAAATAAAAATAAGATAAAATGACATATTTGTGTAAATAGAATGGGAAAATAGGAAATCAAGATAATGAGAGCCAAGGCTGTCGGCAAGATGGCGGAAGAGTGGGATTCCAAAATCCCCTATCCCCAAGAACTTACTTAGATAACTTTCAAATCATCCTGAAAACCTACGAATTTGGCCTGGGATTTAAAGAGAGAACAGCTGGAAGGTTACAGTGAGAAGAGTTTGCGCTTCTATCAAGGTAGGAAGATGAAAAAATAAAGAACAAGACTCCAGGGTGGGAGGGGAGAACCCCCACGAAGAGCCGGGCTAAGGCTGGGCAGGAGACACTCCAGGACAGGAAAGCCCAGACCGGGAGAATCAGGAAGTTTACCAATCCTCCTGGATGGAAAGACGCTCACAGGGAACTCGGGCAGGATCCCAGGAAGGGCAGTGGAGCCCCCAGGGTCCCGGGTCACTAACAGAGGAAGTGGGGAGATCACGCCACACACCGTGGGCCGAGCTCTGAAAAGGTCTGGAGCGCGCACCCATCGGATCCCGGGAGCAGCTCAGGTGGTGGCCCTGGCAGTGGCTCGGCGAGGAGGGGGATGCGCGGCCCTGGGAGAGCGATTCCAGCGGCGCAGGCCCCGGAGCCCAGGGCCCCAGGTGACAAAGCCTAGGATCTGGCGATCCCCTTGGGCAATCGGGGGCCGGGACGACACAGGACAGCGAGGACGCTCCTGCCACCGGGCACCCCCGAGCTGTGCAGGTCAGTGCCACCGACACCCGGGGCTGCTAGGCTCCCACGGACTGGGAGCTGCAGGACTTAATGTGGGAGCTGACTTTCGGGCTGGAGAGCTGGCCGCCGCCAGTGTTGTTGTTCCTCCCTATGTCACCTTGCGCCTGGGTCGGAGTGGGGCGGCCAGGGAACATGGGCCTCACAGGATAAACAGCTCCCAGGGAGCTGTGCCCCTGCCAGGGGGCGGGGCAGCTCCCCTGGTGCTCACACCTGACTATCAGCAGAGCAGGACCCTCCCTCACAAGACCAGCTGGAAGGAAAGGGAAAGAGCAAACTCTTGACCAAGCAGTGCTGGAAAGCTCCAGGAGAAGTTGAGGGACTTACAGTATATAGAATCAGAGGAGACCCCTCCTTGTTATATTTTTTTAAATTTTGAAAAGTTTCTTGTTTTTTGTTGTTTTGTTTCTTTTTGTTTTTTGTTTCCCCCTTTTTTCTTTATTTCCTTCCTTTTCCCAGTACAACTTGTTTTTAGGCACTCTGCACTGAGCAAAATGACTAGAAGGAAGAACTCACCACAAAAGAAACAATCACTAACAGTCCTCTCTCCCACAGAGTTGCAGAATTTGGGTGACAATTCGATGTCAGAATGCCAATACAGAAGCACAATTATAAGGCTACTGATGGCTCTGGAAAAAAGAATGAAGGATTCAAGAGACGTCATGACTGCAGAATTTAGATCTAATCAAGCCAAAATTAAAATAAGTTAAATGAGATGCAATCCACACTGGAAGTCCTAACGATGAGGTTAATGAGGTAGAAGAACGATGAGTGACATAGAAGACATGTTCATGGCAAGGAAGGATGCTGAGGAAAAAAGAGAAAAAGACCATGAAGAAAGGTTAAGGGAAATAAATGACAGCCTCAGAAGGAAACATCTACGTTGAAAGGGGGTTCAGAGGCTGCTGAAAGGAACAGAGGACCAGAAAGTGTATTTGAACAAATCTTAGCCGAGAACTTCCCTAACTTGGGGAAGGAAACAGGCATGCACATCCTCGAGATAGAGATACCCCACACACACAAAATGAATAAAAACCATTCAACACCCCGACATTTCATGGTGAAACTTGAAAATTCCAAAGATAAAGAGAAGATCCTCAAAGCACTAAGAGACAAGTGATCCCTAACATTTATGGGGAGAAGTATTAGGTTAACAGCAGATCTCTCCACAGAGTTCTGGAAGACCAGAAAGGGCTGGAAGGATATATTCAGGGTGCTAAATGAGAAGAGATCAGTTTGCCAACATATAGCATATCACCCAGGTCTCATCCCTTCACGTGCCCCCCTCAGCACCCATCATCCAGTCACCCCAAACCCCCAAGAACCTCCCTTTCCACAACACCTTTTTCATTTCCTAGAGTTAGGAGTCTCTCAGATTCTGTCATCCTCAACTTATCTTTTCACTCATTTTCTCTCCTTTTACCTTTATTCCTTTCACTATTTTTTTATACTCCCCAAATGAATGAGACCATATAATGATTGCCCGTCTCAGATTGACTTATTTCCCTCAGCATAATACCCTACAGTCCAATCCATGTCGAAGCAAATGTTGGGTATTTGTTGTTTCTAATGGATGAGTAATATCCTATTGTATACATAAACCACATCTTCTTTATCCATTCATCTTTCCATGGACACCGAGGCTCCTTCCACAGTTTGGCTGTTGTGGACTTTGCTGCTACAAACATCGGTGTACAGGTGTCTCAGCGTTTCATTGCATCTGTATCTTTGGGGTAAAACCCCAGCAGTGAAATTGCTGGGTCGTAGGGCAGATCTATTCTTAACTCTTTGAGGAACCTCCACACAGTTATTCACAGTGGCTGCACCAGTTCACATTCCACCAGCAGTGTAGGATTTTCGCCTTTCTCCACATCCTCTCCAACATTTGTGGTTTCCTGCTTTGCTAATTTTCCCCATTCTCATTTGTGTGAGGTGGTATCTCATTGTGGTTGTGATTTGTATTTCCCTGATGGCAAGTGATGCTGAGCATTTCCTCATGTGCTTGTTGGCCATGTCTATGTCTTCCTCTGTGAGATTTCTGTTCATGTATTTTCTCCATTTCATGATTGGATTGTTTGTTTCTTTGCTGTTGAGTTGAATAAGTTCTTTATAGATCTTGGATAATAGCCCTTTATCTGATACGTCATTTGGAAATATCTTCTCCCCTTCTGTAGGTTGTCTTTGAGTTTTGTTGACGGAATCTTTTGCTGTGCAAAAGCTTCTTATCTTGATGAAGACACAATAGTTCATTTTTGCTTTGGTTTCTCTTGCTTTCATGGATGAATCTTGCAAGACATTACTGTGGCCAGGTTGAAAAAGGGTGTTGCCTGTGTTCTCCTCTAGGACTTTGATGGAATCTTGTCTCACTTAAGATCTTTCATCCATTTTCAGTTATCTTTGTGTACGGTACAGGAGAATGGTCTACTTTTTTCTTCTGCATCTGGATGTCCAATTTTCCTAGCATCATTTATTCAAGAGACTATCTTTCTTCCAATAGATAGTCTTTCCTCCTTTGTCAAATATTCGTTGACCATAAAGTTGAGGGTCCACTTCTGGATTCTCTACTAGGTTCCATTGATCTGTGTGTCTGTCTGTTTTTGTGCCAGTACCACACTGTCTTGATGACCATAGCTTTGTAGTACAACCTGAAATCTAGCATTGTGATGCCCCCAGATATGGTTTTCTTTTTTAAAATTCCCCTGGCTATTCGGGGTCTTTTCTGATCCCACAAAAATCTTAAAATAATTTGTTCCAAGTCTCTGAAGAAAGTCCATTGTATTTTGATCAGGATTGCATTAAACGTGAAATTGCCCTGGGTAACATTGATATGTTCACAAAATGAATTCTTCCAATCCATGAGCGTGAAATATTTTTCCATCTCTTTGTGTCTTCCTCAGTTTCCTTCAGAAGTTTTCTGTAGTTTTTAGGGTATAGATCCTATACCTTGTTGATTAGGTTTATTCCTAGGTATCTTATGCTTTTGGATGCAATGGTAAATGGATTGACTACTTAATTTCTCTTTCCTCAGTCTCATTGTTAGTGTATAGAAATGCCAGTGACTTCTGGGCATTGATTTTGTATCCTGCCATGCGGCCAAATTGCTATATGAGTTCTAGCAATCTTGGAGTAGAGTCTTTTCGGTTTTCTACGTAGAGTATCATGTCATCGGCAAAGAGAGAGAGTTTGATTTCTTCTTTGCCAATGTGAATATATTTATTTATTTTTGTTGTCTGACTGCTGAGGCTAGGACTTCTGGTACAATGTTGAATAGCTGTGGTGAGAGTGGACATCCCTGTCTTGTTCCTGATCTTAGAGGAAAGGCTCCCAGTGCTTCCCCATTGAGAATGATATTTGCTGTGGGCTTTTCGTAGATGGCTTTTAAGATGTTGAGGAATGTTCCCTCTATCCCTACACTCTGGAGAGTTTTGATCAGGAATGGATGCTGCATTCTGTCAAATGCTTTCTCTGTATCTATTGAGAGGATCATATGGTTCTTGTTTTTCTCTTGCTTGTGTGATGAATGACATTGATTATTTTATGAGTGTTGAACTTGCCTTCCATCCCAGGGATAAATCCTACTTGGTTATGGTGAATAATCTTCTTAATGTATTGTTGTATCTTATTGGCTAATATCTTGTGGAGAATTTTTGCATGCATGTTCATCAGGGATATTGGTCTATAATTCTCCTTTTTGATGGGGTCTTTGTCTGGTTTTGGAATTAAGGTGATGCTGGCCTCATAAAATGGGTTTGAAATTACTCCATCTCTTTCTATCTTTCCAAACAGCTTTAGTAGAATAGAAATGGGTTCTTCTTTAAACGTTTGATAGAATTCCCCTGGGAAGCCATCTGGCCCTGGACTCTTGTGTCTTGGGAAGTTTTTGATGACTGCTTCAATTTCTTCCCTGGTTATTGGCCTGTTCAGGTTTTGTATTTCTTCCAGTTCCAGTTTTGATAGTTTGTGGCTTTCTAGAAATGCGTCCATTTCTTCTAGATTGCCTAATTTATTGGCGTATAGCTGTTCATAGTATGTTTTTAAAAACCTTTGTATTTCCTTGGTGTTGGTAGTAATCTCTCCTTTCTCATTCATGATTTTATTAATTTGAGTCTACTGTGTCTTCTTTTTAATAAGGCTGGCTAATGATTTATCTATCTTATTAATTCTTTCAAAGAACCAACTCCTGGCTTTGCTCATCTGTTCCACATTTCTTCTGGTCTCTATTTCATTGAGTTCTGCTCGAATCTTGATTAACTCTCTTCTTCTGCTGTGTGTAGGATCTATTTGCTTTTTTTTCCTCAGCTCCTTTAGGTGCAAGGTTGGCTTTTGTATTTGAGTTCTTTCCAGTATTTGGATGGATACTCATAATGCCATGTATTTCTCCCTCAGGACTGCTTGTGCTGTATACCAAAGATTTTGAACGGTTGTATCTTCATTCTCATTAGTGTCCATGAAACTTTATAATTCTTCTCTAATTTCCTACTTGACCCTTTCATCTTTTAGCAGGATGTTCCATAACTGCCATGTGTTTGAAATCCTTCTAAACTTCTTGTGATTTAGTTCTTATTTCAAAGCATTATGGTCTGAAAATATGTAGGGGACGATCACAATCTTTGGGTGTCTTTTAAGACCTGATTTGTGACCCAGTATGTTGTCTAATTTGGAGAAGTTCCATGTGCACTTGAGAATAATGTGGATTCAATTGTGTTTGGATGGAAAGTTCTGTAAATGTCTATTTTAACATTTGGTTAAATGTATCATTTAACATCTGGTCCAGTGTATCATTTAAAGCTCCTGTTTCTTTGGAGATGTTGTGCTTAGAAAACCTGTTGATTGTAGGAAGCACTATATTCAAGTCACCAGGTATAAGTGGATTATTCTCTAAGAATGTCTTAACTTTGGTTATTAATTGATTGCTATATTTGACAGCTCCCACATTCGGGGCATAAAAATTGATGATTGTTAGGTCCTGTTGTTGGATAGATCCTTTAAGTACGATATAGTGTCCCTCTTCATCTCTTACTACAGAGTTTGGGATAAAGTTTAGGTTATCTGATCAAAGAATGGCTACCCCTGTTTCTTTTGAGGACCATTGGAATGGTACTTGGTTCTCCAACCATTTACTTTCAGGCTGTAGGTGTCCTTATGTCTAAAATGAGTCTCTTGTAGACAGAAAATAGATGGGTTTTGTTCTTTTATCCAGTCTGAAACTGCAGCTGCGCCTTTTGCTGAGGTCGTTAAGCCCATTCACGTTCAGAGTTACAATTTAAAGATATGTATTCACTGTCATCATGATACCTATTCAGTCGCTGTTTTTGTGGATTGTTCCCCTGGACTTCCTCTATTACAGAACCTCCCTTTGTATTTCTTGCAGAGCTGGCTTCATGATCATATATTCTTTCAGTTTCTGCATATCTTGGAATCTCTTTATCTCTCCTTCTGTTCTGAATCAGAGTGTTGATGGATACAGTATTCTTGGCTGCATGTTCGTCTCATTTAGGACCCTGAATATATCCTGCCAGCCATTCCTGGCCTGCCAGGTCTCTGTGGAGAGGTTTGCTGTTATGCTAATACTTCTCCCCATAAAAGTTAGAGATTTCTTGACTCTTGCTGCTTTAAAGATCTTCTCTTTTTCTTTGGAATTTGCAAGTTCCATTATTTATCATCGAGGTGTTGAGAGGTTTTTTATTTTAGTGGGAGACCTCTCTATTTCTGGATTTGAATGCCTGTTAACCTCCCCAGATTAGGGAAGATTTCAGCTATGATTTGTTCAAATACATATTCTGGTCCTCTGTCCCTTTCGACACACTCAGGAACCCCAGGTAAATGTAGATTTTTCCTTCTGAGGCTGCCATTTATTTCCCTAACCCTATCCTCAGGATCTTTTAGTCATTTTTTTCTTTTTTCCTAAGTTTCCCTCTTTGCCTTCAACTTGTCTTCTATGTCACTCACTCGTTCTTCCACCTCGTTAACAACCTTCTTTAGGACCCCTAGTTTGGATTGCATCTCATTTAATTGATTTTTAATTTCTGCCTGATTATATCTAAATTTTGCACTCATGAAGTCTCTTGAGTCCTTTATGCTTTTTTCTACAGCCACCAGTAGCTTTATAATAGTGCTTCTGAATTGGCTTTCTAACATTAAATTGTAATCCAGATTTTGTAACTCTGTGGGTGAGAGGAGTATTTCTGATTCTTTCTTTTGAGGTTAGTTTTTCCTTCTCCTCATTTTGCTCAGAGCAGAGTGGCCAAAAACATGTTGTATTGGGAAAAGGAGAAAAAAAAATAGAAGAAAAAGAAGAAAAGAAAAATAAAATAGAAAAAATGAAAAAAAGAAAGGAGTAAAAGGAGGAAAAAAGAGAAGAAAAGAAGAAAGAAAAAAGGGGGGAAGCAAACAGAAATCAAAAAAAAAAAAAAAAGGAAAACACAGAGGAGTATCCTCTGATTCTGATTTTGTAAATTGTAAAGCCCTCGAATTCCCCTGGAACTTTACAGTGTTGCTTGGTCAATGATTTGTTTTTTCCCCTGTCAGTCTAGCTGGTCTTCTGGGAGAGGGGCCTGCTGTGCTGATTTTCAGGTGTTAGCACGTGAGGGAGCTGCTCAGCTCCCTGCCTGGTGCTGGGATCAGTGAAAGTTGTTTAAACTGTTTATCTGGTGAGCCCGCTGAGGCCCAGTGGCCGTTGTTTATCCTGTGAGGCCCAGGAGGAACAACCACAGTGGCGGCGACCAGCTCTGGAGCACTGGAGTAAGCTCCCGCAGTAGCTATGGAGTTTTCAGTCTACAGAAGCCTAGATGCTCTGGGGGCAGGGGCCGCTGATCTGATCAGCTCGGGGCTGCCTGGTGGCAGGAGTGCCCTTGCTGTCCTGGGCCCTCCCGGCCTCTGCCTGTCCCAGGGGGAGCGCCGGATCTTGGGCTGTGTCCCCGGCGGCCTATGCTCCCGGGCCTGTGCTGTTGGAATAGCGCTCCCGTCCGTGCAGCTCCCTCTGCCCAAGCGCCTCCGAGCTGCTCCTGGGGCCCCGCAGCCCCCTCTATGCCGAGGCACTGCCTGAGTCACCACCGAACCACTCCCGTGGCCATGGAGCCCCCTCTGCTCAGAGCGTCTGCATCTACCACCGCGGAACTGCTCCCAGGGCCACGCAGCCCCCCACCCCCCCCGCTCTGCGAGGAGCCCCCACCTGAGCCAAATCCGAGCTGCTCCCCCCGGTAAAGCCGTGAGTGCGCTGCAGCCCTTTAGGGAGCTTGCCTGTGGGGTGTGGCATGCTCTCCCTGGGGCACAAGTGCTCTGTTAGTGGCCCTGGGAGCCTGAGGGCATCCCTGCCCCTCCTGGGATCCCACTCTAAATCCCTAGGAGTGCCTTTCTGTCCGGGGAGATTCGTGAAACTCCTACTTCTCCAGGACGGGGCTTTCATGTCCTGGAGATACTCCCCCTGGGCTTAGCCCGGTCCCTTGCGGGGCCCCTCCCACTTGGATGCCTTTTGTTTCTTTGATTCTTTTGTCCCCATCTTACTGCCTTGATAAAAGCGTGAAGTCTTCTCACTGTAGAATTCCAGGTGTTCTCTCTTTAAATCTGAGGCCAAATTCATAGGTTTTCAGGAGGATTTGAAAGTTATTTAGGTAATTTGGTGGGGACAGGTGACTTGGGGACCCTAATCTTCTGCCATCTTGCCCCCTCCTACTCTGTTTTCCGTTTAAAATTGTTTCTAGGCAACGTAATCAGGAGGCTCAATGAGAAAGCCATCTGACGTCGGACACATGAGTGCATGGTGATTGGCCACCTGAACCAGGCCCCTCAGAGAGCGTGCATGATTGGCCGGGGCATGGTGGTGACATCACAGAGGGGCACCTGATGCACCTGGGTTGATATAAAAGCATGACAACCGCGCTGGTCCCCGTGATGACAGAGATGGCACTTCAGCCACAGATCTCCCTGCTATCCCTCAGATTGTCTGCCCTGTTTTCTGCCCATGCCCATGGCAAGCCCCCGGACCACCCTCCTGCCCCAGTCCTCTCGCCAAGACACTGGGCTCCACCTGAATGTTTGCACATCCATTCATCCCCCTCTGTGGTCCTGAGAGTCCACGAACCCACAGCAGGCGACTCCTGCTCCCATTTCCCACTGAGAGGTTGGCCTGGCTGCTCACGGACATGTTCCCATGTGGACTGTGGGAGCGGGACACCGGGAATCGGTACCATGGATACTCAGGCAGAGGGCAAATGCCTCTCCAACACCCCTGGGGTCAACCCGGGGCTCAACACAGGAAAGCTGTGAGTCCCTGTCCTGAGGGAGCCCAGGGCACTCACTGCTTCTCTGCAGCTGTCCAACCCAGCTCACTACAGGGCACACGAATGCCCTAAAACTCTACTCCACCCCCATGTGTACAGTGCCTCAGTGCCTCCAGGCACCCGGCAGAGAAGGGATTGTATGAAACAAGTATGTCCTGGGACAAGGAGTCACCACATCACTGGACATGGTGGGGGTCATTGGAACACAGGCACTCAGACCACGAGCTGCCTGCCCCAGCTCAGTAGTGGACAAATGGATGCTCCAGATCCCTGGCTGACCGGGCGCCCATACACCAAAAACCCTCGAACACAGCAGGACCTGGAGAAATTCAGTCCCCAGAACAGAGCACCTACCAGGATCCCTCAGACTGGGAAACCTCTTAATCCTCGTGCTCCCAGGCATGTGAGTCACCCAGACACTGGATCCCTATCAAAATACCATGGACGTTCTTGAGAGAGTTGGACCTAATTATTTTAAGATTTGTGTAGAATCAGAAAAGACTCCGAATAGCCAGGGGAATATGAAAAAGAAATCCATAGCTTGGGGCATCACAATGCCAGATTTCAGGTTGTACAAATCTGTGGTCATCAAGACACTTTGGTACTGGCCCAAAAACAGACAACATAGATCAATGGAACAGAATAGAGAATCCAGAAGTGGACCCTCAACTTTACGGTCAACTAATATTCAATAAAGGAGGAAAAACTCTCCACTGGAAAAAACAGTCTCTTCCATAAATGGATAAATGGTGCTGGGAAAATGGGACATCCACATGCAGAAGAATGAAACTAGACCACTCTCTTGCACCATACACAAAGATAAACTCAAAATGGATGAAAGATCTAAATGTGAGACAAGATTCCATCAAACTCCAAGAGGAGAACACAGGCAACACCCTTTTTGAACTCGGCCACAGTAACTTCTTGCAAGATACATGCACGAAGGCAAAAGAAACAAAAGCAAAAATGAACTATTGGGACTTCATCAAGATAAGAAGCTCTCACGCAGCAAAGTATACAAGCAACAAAACTAAAAGACAGCCTACAGAATGGGAGAAGATACTTGCAGATGACATATCAGATAAAGGGCTAGTATCCAGGATATATAAAGACCTTATTAAACCCAACAGCAAAGAAACAATCCAAGTAGGAAATGGGCAAAAGACATGACCAGAAAACTCACGGAGGAAAACATAGACATGACCAACAAACACATGAGAAAATGCTCTGCATCCCTGGCCATGAGGGAAATACAAATGGGTGAATGGGTGATGGGCACTGAGGGTGGGCACTTGACTGGAAGAGCACTGGGTGTTATTCTGTATGTTGGCAAATTGAACACCAATAAAAAATAAATTTATTATTTAAAAAAATTTTAAAATAAACTAAAAAAATGAAAAAAAAAGAACTTGAAAAAATCACAATGAGATACCACCTCACACGTGTGAGAATGGGGAAAATTAACAAGGCAGGAAACCACAAATGTTGGAGAGGATGTGGAGAAAGGGGAACCCTCCTGCACTGTTGGTGAGAATGTGAACTGGTGCAGCCAATCTGGAAAACTGTGTGGAAGTCCTAAAAGAATTAAAAATAGATCTGCTCTAACCCAGCAATTGCACTGCTGGGGATTTACCCCAAAGATACAGATGCAATGAAATGCCAGGACACCTGCACCCCGATGTTTATAGCAGCAATGTCCACAGTAGCTAAGCTGTGGAAGGAGCCTCGGTGTCCATGGAAAGATGAATGGATAAAGAAGATGTGGTTTATGTATATAATTGAATACTACTCAGCCATAAGATTCGACAAATGCCCAGTATTTCCTTTGATGTGGATGGAACTGGAGGATGTTATGCCGAGTGAATAAGGCAATAGGAGAAGGCAGACATTATATGGTCTTCTTAATTTGGGGAATAGAAAAAATAGTGAAAGGGAATAAAGGGGAAAAGAGAAATAATGAGTGGGAAATATCAGAAAGGGAGACAGAACATGAGAGACTCCTAACTATGGGAAACGAACTAGGGATGGGGGATGGGGAGGTGGGCCAGGGGTGCTGGTGACTGGGTGACGGGCACTGAAGGGGGGCATTTGTCGGGAGAATCACTGGGTGTTATTCTATATGTTGGCAAATTGAACACCAATAGAAAATATATCTAAAAATCCCCAGCAGTGCAATTGCTGGGTCACGGGGCAGTTCCATTTTTAACATTCCTTGACAAACCTCCACACAATTTTCCCGAGTGGCTGCACCAGTTCACATTCCCTCCAACAGTGCAAGAGGGTTCCCCCTTTTTTTTAAATAAATTTATTTGTTATTGGTGTTCAATTTGCCAACATACAGAATAACACCCAGTGCTCATCCCGTCAAGTGCCCCCTTCAGTGCCCACCACCCAGTCACCCCCACCCCCCGCCCTCCTCTCCCTCCACCACCCCTAGTTCGTTTCCCAGACTTAGCAGTCTATGTTCTGTCTCCCTTTCTGATATTTCCAACACATTTCTTCTCCTGTCCCTTATACTCCCTTTCACTATTATTTATATTCCCCAAATGAATGAGAACATACAATGTTTGTCCTTCTCCGATTGACTTACTTCACTCAACATAATACCCTCCAGTTCCATCCACGTCGAAGCAAATGGTGGGTATTTGTCGTTTCTAATGGCTGAGTAATATTCCATTGTATACATAAACCACATCTTCTTTATCCATTCATCTTTCGATGGACACCGAGGCTCCTTCCACAGTATGGCTATTGTGGACATTGCTGCTCTAAACATCGGGGTGCAGGTGTCCCGGCATTTCACTGCATCTGTATCTTTGGGGTAAATCCCCAACAGTGCAATTTCTGGGTCATAGGGCAGGTCTATTTTTAACTCTTTGAGGAATCTCCACACAATTTTCCAGAGTGCCTACACCAGTACACATTCCCACCAACAGTGTAAGAGGGTTCCCTTTTCTCCGCATCCTCTCCAACATTTGTGGTTTCCTGCCTTGATAATTGTAACCATTCTCACTGGTGTGAGGTGGTATCTCATTGTGGTTTTGATTTGTATTTCCCTGATGACAAGTGATGCAGAGCATTTTCTCATGTGCATGTTGGCCATGTCTATGTCTTCCTCTGTGAGATTTCTCTTCATGTCTTTTGCCCTTTTCATGATTGGATTGTTTCATTGCATCTGTATCTTTGGGGTAAATCCCCAACAGTGCAATTTCTGGGTCATAGGGCAGGTCTATTTTTTTTTAATTTATTTATGATAGTCACACACACAGAGAGAGAGAGAGAGAGAGAGAGAGAGGCAGAGACATAGGCAGAGGAAGAAGCAGGCTCCACGCACCGGGAGCTCGACGTGGGATTCGATCCCGGGTCTCCAGGATCGCGCCCTGGGCCAAAGGCAGGCGCTAAACCGCTGCACCACCCAGGGATCCTGTATTTTTAACTCTTTGAGGAACCTCCACACAATTTTCCAGAGTGCCTACACCAGTACACATTCCCACCAACAGTGTAAGAGGGTTCCCTTTTCTCCGCATCCTCTCCAACATTTGTGGTTTCCTGCCTTGTTAATTGTCCCCATTCTCACTGGTGTGAGGTGGTATCTCATTGTGGTTTTGATTTGTATTTCCCTGATGGCAAGTGATGCAGAGCATTTTCTCATGTGCATGTTGGCTATGTCTATGTCTTCCTCTGTGAGATTTCTGTTCATGTCTTTTGCCCATTTCATGATTGGATTGTTTGTTTCTTTGGTGTTGAGTTTAAGAAGTTCTTTATAGATCCTGGAAATTAGCCCTTTATCTGATAGATCATTTGCAAATATCTTCTCCCATTCTGTAGGTTGTCTTTTAGTTTTGTTGACTGTATCCTTTGCTGTGCAAAAGCTTCTTATCTTCATGAAGTCCCAATAGTTCATTTTTGCTTTTGTTTCTTTTGCCTTCGTGCATGTATCTTGCAAGAAGTTACTGTGGCCAAGGTCAAAAAGGGTGTCGCCTGTGTTCTCCTCTAGGATTTTGATGGAATCTTGTCTCACATTTAGATCTTTCATCCATTTTCAGTTTATCTTTGTGTGTGGTGAAAGAGAGTGGTCTAGTTTCATTCTTCTGCATGTGGATGTCCTATCTTCCCAGCACCATTTATTGAAGAGACTGTCTTTCTTCCAATGGATAGACTTTCCTCCTTTATCGAATATTAGTTGACCATAAAGTTGAGGGTCCACTTCTGGATTGTCCGTGGTGTTACATTGATCTATGTGTCTGTTTTTGTGCCAGGACCACACTGTCTTGATGACCACAGCTTTGTAGTACAACCTGAAATCTGGCATTGTGATGCCCCTATCTATGGTTTTCTTTTTTAAAATTCCCCTGCCTATTCGGGGTCTCTTCTGATTCCACACAAATCTTAAAATAATTTGTTCTAACTCTCTGAAGAAAGTCCATGGTATTTTGATAGGGATTGCATTAAACGTGTAAATTGCCCTGGGTAACATTGACATTTTCACAATATTAATTCTGCCAATCCATGAGCATGGAATATTTTTCCATCTCTTTTTGTCTTCCTCAATTTCTTTCAGAAGTGTTCTATAGTTTTTAGGGTATAGATCCTTTACCTCTTTGGTTAGGTTTATTCCTAGATATCTTATGCTTTGGGTGCAATTGTAAATGGGATTGACTCCCTAATATCTCTTTCTTCAGTCTCATTGTTAGTGTATAGAAATACCATTGATTTCTGGGCATTGATTTTGTATGCTTCCACACTACCAAATTGCTGTATGAGTTCTAGCAATCTTGGGGTGGAGGCTTTTGGGTTTTCTATGTAGAGTATCATGTCATCGGTGAAGAGGGAGAGTTTGACTTCTTCTTTGCCAATTTGAATGCCTTCAATGTCTTTTTGTTGTCTGATTGCTGAGGCTAGGACTTCCAGTACTATGTTGAATAGCAGTGGTGAGAGTGGACATCCCTGTCTTGATCCTGATCTTAGAGGAAAGGCTCCCAGTGCTTCTCCATTCAGAATGATATTTGCTGTGGGCTTTTGTAGATGGCTTTTAAGATGTCGAGGAATGTTCCCTCTATCCCTACACTCTGAAGAGTTTTGATCAGGAATGGATGCTGTATTTTGTCAAATGCTTTCTCTGCATCTAATGAGAGGATCATATGGTTCTTGGTTTTTCTCTTGCTGATATGATGAATCACATAGATTGTTTTACGAGTGTTGAACCAGCCTTGTGTCCCGGGGATGAATCTTACTTGGTCATAGTGAATAATTTTCTTAATGTATTATTGGATCCTATTGGCTAGTATCTTGTTGAGAATTTTTCATTAATGTTCATCAGGGATATTGGTCTGTAATTCTCCTTTTCGGTGGGGTTTTTGTTTGGCTTTGGAATTAAGGTGATGCTGGCTTCATAGAACGAATTTGGAAGTACCCCGTATCTTTCTATCTTTCCAAACAGCTTTACAGAATAGGTATGATTCCTTCTTTAAACGTTTGATAGAATTCCCCTGGGATGCCATCTGGCCCTGGACTCTTGTGTCTTGGGAGGTTTTTGATGACTACTTCAATTTCCCCCCTGGTTATTGGCCTATTCAGGTTTTCTATTGCTTCCTGTTCCAGTTTTGGTAGTTTGTGGCTTTCCAGGAATACGTCCATTTCTTCTAGATTGCCTAATTTATTGGCGTATAGCTGTTCATAATATGTTTTTAAAATCGTTTGTATTTCCTTGGTGTTGGTAGTTATCTCTCCTTTCTCATTCATGTTTTTATTTTTTTGAGTCTTCTATCTATTCTTTTTAATAAGGTTTGCTAATGGTTTATCTCTTATTAATTCTTTCAAAGAACCAACTCCTGGTTCTGTTGATCTGTTCCAATTCTTCTGGTCTCGATTTCATTGAGTTCTGCTCGAATTTTAATTAACTCTTTTCTTCTGCTGGGTGTAGGATCTATCTGCTGTTTTTTCTCTAGCTCCTTTATGTGTAAGGTTAGCTTTTGTATTTGAGTTCTTTCCAGTTTTTGAATGGATGCTTGTATTGTGATGTATTTCCCCCTTAGGACTGCTTTTGCTGCATCCCAAAGATTTTGAACGGTTGTATCTTCATTCTCATTAGTTTCCATGAATCTTTTTAATTCTTCCTTAATTTCCTGGTTGACCCTTTCATCTTTTAGCAGGACGGTCCTTAACCTCCACGTGTTTGAGGTCCTTCCAAACTTCTTGTTGTGATTTAGTTCTAATTTCAAGGCATTATGGTCTGAGACTATGCAGGGGACGATCCCCATCTTTTGGTATCGGTTCAGACCCTATTTGTGACCCAGTATGTGGTCTATTCTGGAGAAAGTTCCATGTGCACTTGAGAAGAATGTGTATTCAGTTGAGTTTGGATGTAAAGTTCTGTGGATATCTGTGAAATCCATCTGGTCCAGTGTATCATTTAAAGCTCTCCTTTCTTTGGAGATGTTGTGCTTAGAAGACCTATCGAGGGTAGAACGAGCTAGATTGAAGTTACCAAGTATAAGTGTATTATTATCTAAGTATTTCTTCACTTTGGTTATTAATTGGTTTAAATATTTGGCAGCTCCCACATTCGGGGCATATATATTGAGGATTGTTAAGTCCTCTTGTTGGATAGATCCTTTAAGTGTGAGATAGTATCACTCTTCATCTCTCACTCCAGGCTTCAGGGTAAATTTTAGTTTATCTGATATAAGGATGGCTACCCCTGCTTTCTTTTGAGGACCATTTGAATGGTAAATGGTCTCCAACCTTTTATTTTCAGGTTGTAGGTGTCCTTCTGTCTAAAATGAGTCTCTTGTAGACAGCTAATAGATGGGTCCTGTTTTTTTATCCAGTCTGAAACCCTGTGCCTTTTGATGGGGTCATTAAGCCCGTTCATGTTCAGAGTTACTATTGACAGATATGAGTTTAGTGTCATCATCATATCTATTCAGTGCTTGTTTTTGTGGATTGTTCCATTGAACTTCTTCTTAAAGGGGAATTTTAAGAGTCCTCCTTAAAATTTCTTGCAGAGCTGGTTTGGAGGTCACATATTCTTTCAGTTCCTGCCTGTCTTGGAAGCTCTTTATCTCTCCTTCCATTTTGAATGAGAGCCTTGCTGGATAAAGTATTCTTGGCTGCATGTTCTTCTCATTTAGGATCCTACATATATCCTGCCAGCCCTTTCTGGCCTGTCAGGTCTCTGTGGAGAGGTGTGCTGTTACCCTAATAGTCCTCCCCATAAAAGTCAGGGATTTCTTGTCTCTTGCTGCTTTAAGGATCTTCTCTTTATCTTTCGAATTTGCAAGCTTAACTATTAAATGTCGAGGTGTGAACGGTTTTTATTGATTTTGGGGGGGGGGTTCTCTCTATTTCCTGGATCTGAATGCCTGTTTCCCTTCCCAGATTAGGAAAGTTTTCAGCTACGATTTGTTCAAATACATATTCTGGCCCTCTGTCCCTTTCGGTGCCCCCAGGAAACCCAATTAAATGTAGGTTTTTCTTCCTCAGGCTGTCACTTATTTCCCTTAATCTATCCTCATGGTCTTTTAATTGTTTGTCTCTTTTTTCCTCAGTTTCCCTCTTTGCCATCAACTTGTCTTCTATGTCACTCACTCGTTCTTCCACCTTGTTAACCCTCGTCGTTAGGACTTCTAGTTTGGATTGCATCTCATTTAATTGATTTTTAATTTCTGCCTGATTAGATCTAAATTCTGCAGTCATAAAGTCTCTTGAGTCCTTTATGCTTTTTTCTAGAGCCACCAGTAGTTTTATAATAGTGCTTCTGAATTGGCTTTCTGACATTGAATTTTAATCCAGATTTTGTAACTCTGTGGGAGAGAGGACTGTTTCTGATTCTTTCTTTTGAGTGAGGTTTTCCTTCTAGTGATTTTGCTCAGTGCAGAGTGGCGAAAAATAAGTTGTATTTGGTAAAAGAGAAAAAGAGAGGAGAGAAAGAAGGAAAGAAAAGAGAAAAAGAAAAAAGAAAAAAGGCAGAAAAGAAAAAAGAAAAAAAAGAAAAAGAAAAAGAAAGAAACAAAAAAAGAAGGGTGGGGGAAGCAAACAGAAATCAAAAAGCAAAAACAACAACAACAACAACACGGGGGAGTATCTTCTGATTTTGTATACTTTAAGTCCCTTGACTTCCGTCCAGCTGGTCTTCTGGGGGAGGGGCCTGTTGTGCTGATTTTCAGGTGTTAGCACTTTGGGTGCTGCTCTGGCCCCTGCCTGGTGCAGAGCTCAGTGGGGGTTGTTTACCCCGTGAGGCCCCAGGAGGAACAACCGCAGTGGCGGCGGCCAGCTCTGGAACCCTGGAGTCAGCTCCTGCAGGAACTACGGAGCTCTCTGTCTTCAGGGGCCTGGATGCTCAGGGGCGGTGCCACTGATCTGCTCAGCTCGAGGCAGGAGCGTCTTTGCTGTGCTGGGCCCTCTCGGCCTCTGCCTGTCCCGGGAGGGGGAGGCGGGATCCTGGGCTGTGTCCTCAGCACCCTGTGCTACCGAGCCTGCGCTGTTGGATTCGTGCTCCCAGCCGTTCATCCCCCTCTCCGCGGAGCCGCCGCCCGAGCCCTTCCGAGCTGCTCCCGGGGCCGGGCAGCCCCCTCCGGGTGGAGCCTCCGCCCGAGCCCCTCTGAGCTGCTCCCGTGTCAAGCCGAGCTGCCCCTGGGTCCAGCCGTGGGCGCTGCAGTACTTTAGGGAGCTCGGTGCACTCTCCCCGGGGGGCAGGTGTCTGTTAGTGTCCCAGGGAGCCTGAGGACATCCCCGCCCTCCTGGGGTCTTGCTCTAACTTCTTGCAAGCCCCTTTCTGTCCGGGAAGATTGGTGAAGCTCCTGCTTCTCCAGGAGGGTGCTTTCCTGTCCTCAGGGCACTTGCCCTGGCCTTAGCCCGGCTCCTCGCGGGGGCCCCTGCCCCTTGGATGCCTTTTATTTCTTTATTTCTCCCCCGCCCCCGGTCTTCCTACCTTGATAGAAGCGTGAACTCTGCTCACTGTAGTATGCCAGCTGTTCTCCCTTAAATCTCAGGCCTAATTCGTAGATTTTTAGGATGATTTGAAGGTTATCTAGGTAATTTGGTGGGAACAGGTGACTTGGGGACCCTACTCCTCTGCCTTCTTGCCCGAAGATTTCATTATTTTTGATGGCTAGGTAATATTCTATTGTATATACATTCCACATATGTTTGTCCTCTCATCCCTCGATGGACATCTGGGCTCTACAGTTTGGCTATTATAGATATTTCTGCTATAAACATATAAACATTGGGGGGGCAAGTGTTTGAATCCTTTGGATAAATACCTAGTAGTGCCATTGCTGGGTCATAGAGTAGTTCTATTCTTAACTTTTTGAGACACCTCCATGCTGTTTTCCACAATGGCTGTACCAGTTTGCATTCCCAGTTGTTTTATAGGTCCATGGAGAACACATTGTTATACACCAAGGAGTCAAGGAAGTATATGTCAGTATCCCTGCCTATTGTGGCTTACCAATGTATTGAGGTGACAAAATCTGTGCTTGAATACAGCAATGTATTCAATGTGCCATAAACTTAATGGTAAATGAGATTCATTCTTACTTGGGGCTTATGGATGGAAGGAGATTAATAAGAACAGATGTTTTTGTTTTGGTTTTTGTTTTTTAAAAAAAGATGGATCCAAAGCTAAGCATTGAAAATAGCTTAGGAAGCAGAGTAAGGCATTTTAGGTAGGATAAACACTGTGAAAAGGTGTTTAAGAATGAAAACTCATAAATTAACAAAAATTTATCTGAGAGAATATAACGGTTTTCTCCAGGGAATATTGAAGGTTCTAAAGATCCTGGTTATTAGTGCCAAAATATAATAGCATCTTCCTAGTAGTAACACACATTCTCCCAAACCTAAGGAACAATTCCTGAGGCAACTAATTGTATTACAATGGCTACAGTCATTTGAGTCAAAAACAGATCCATCACCCCCACAAGTAATAATTTTATCAAACCAGACCTAGTTTTACTCCTGCTCCCCAGTCCCCTAGATATACTGGAACAGTGTGCTATAATGTTTAGCAAGCCTATTACTTTTATTTATGTTTACATTAAAAACTGAAAGAAAATTTTCCCTAACTATAAAATCATGAACACTTTTAGTCAAAAATGGTGTCATTTAACAAATCAATTTCAGATCCTCTATGATTAAAATGAATTAGAATAAAAAATTATTAATATAAATTAAGTACTCAGAGTTTTAGATTTATTTTCAGTATGTGAATTATAAAACAGTCTACAAAACACTAAAACTAACAAACTGTTATTCTTAAAGCCATAGAAACAGAATTATTCAGGCAAAGGTTTTCGTTTGGTGATGTTCATACTTTTTATATTTCCATCGCAGGATAAGGCACTTAGGTTTACTTTTTTTCTTTCTTCCCAGACGTCACACTGAAATGTGTAATTCTTAAAATAAGTTTTAACACTTATAGACATTTCATGATTACCCATTAAGCTAATACAATACAGTACTAAAATTAAACAACTATTTATCCTATCAAATGATTATGGTTTATTCCCAGGGAATGCTGTAAACTGTGTGCATATTTCTCCAAGGAATTCAGATTCAGAAGCAATATTTCCCTGAGGATCTTTGGCTTGTTTACTACACAAGAGATGCCAAAATATACAGACTCCTTCCTATCTCCTTCAACTATGTTTTCAGGAGATGCTGTACAAATTATACTATAGTAAAGCACCATGTACCCCCTTTACATCCATTAATTTATTAATCCCTTTATTCCTTCCTAAAATACCTATTCATTTTGTGTTTGAAATGTAACAAGCACTTCTGTATATCTAGGGCATATGTCCTGAGAGCTCCCCTACCCCTTCTTCCCTGTGAGAACCTGGCGACAAGTCTATGAAATCTATGAAGGGAGCTCTTACAGATACCTCATCTTTCAGCATGATAAAATGCCTATATACATCATCATCAAACTGATAAACACCAAAGAAATGAGAAAATCTTAAGTGTAGCTAGAGAAAGAGGCTACATTACATACCATGAATATTGGAGAACAATGGATCAAACAATTTCTAACTTCTTTTCAGAAGCTATGGAGGCCAAAAAACAGGGGAATCTTTAGAGTGTTGAAAAAAAGGCTAATTTATTAATTTATTATCTTTTTTTTATTTTTTTAAATTTTATTTATTTATGATAGGCACACAGTGAGAGAGAGAGGCAGAGACACAGGCAGAGGGAGAAGCAGGCTCCATGCACGGGGAGCCCGACGTGGGACTCGATCCCGGGTCTCCAGGATCGCGCCCTGGGCCAAAGGCAGGCGCTAAACCGCTGCGCCACTCAGGGATCCCAAAAGGCTAATTTAGAATTCCATACAGTGAAACTATCCTTCAAACATGAAATGGAAATAATATGGTCTCATTCATTTGGGGAATATAAATAATAGTGAAAGGGAATAGAAGGGAAGGGAGAAGAAATGGGTAGGAAATATCAGAAAGGGAGACAGAACATGAGGACTCCTAACTCTGGGAAACAAACTAGGGGTGGTGGAAGGGGAGGAGGGCCGGGAATGGGGGTGCATGGATGATGGACACTGAGGGGGGCACTTGACGGGATGAGCACTGGGTGTTATTCTGTATGTTGGCAAATTGAACACCAATAAAAAATAAACTTAATATTTAAAAAAATACATTTTCAGATAATCAAACTAAGAGCATTTTTCAGTAACACATTTGTACTACAAGAAATGCTGCAGGAAGTTCTTTAGCTGAGGAAAATAGAATCCAGCTGGAAAACTGGAATTTCATGGAGGAATTAAAAATACCAAACATTGTAAATATTGGGGTAAATATCAGAGACTAAATTGTTTTCAATGAAAAAAAATTTTTTCAATGAAAATTGAAATAAATAAGAATTCTTCACAAAAATTTAAATATATGTACATTAAAATAAATTTTTAAATACCATAACAAAAATGCTTTGTAGAGTAAAAGAAAAGTGGATGGGCTGAACAGCAGAAAGGTGATTATGAAACAAAAGAGTCAGTGAACCTAATGATTAATAGAGATCACTCATTTTGAAAAACAAAAAACGTAAATTATATTTATTTAATAAACAGAGTCTATATGACCTAAGAACAATATCAAAGGGTCTAACATATATATTAGACTTTTAACACACATACAGATACATAATGTGAATTTTAAAAAGCAGAGGATATAAATCAGCATTGTCCAATAGAAATATAATGCAAAATACAAACGTAAGACACATTTGTAACTTCAAATTTTCTAGTGGCCTTATTTTTTAAAAGTGAAAGAAAACATGTGAAATTAATTTTAATAAGATAGTTTAGCCCAATAAATCCAAATTATTCTCATTTCAACATCTAATACATATTTAAAAATGAATGAGACCTTTTACTATTTTGTACTGTCTTTGAAATATGATGTATGTTTATATTTACAGCACATCTCAGTGTTGACTAACCACATTTCAATTTTTTAGTGGCTACCAAACTGAGTAATGTGAACATAGTGAGACAATATAAACTATTTGCGGTTTACTTCTTCATTTTGCCTTCTCAGTGGCTTTGGACCAAATTCATTGTATGTATGAAAAAACATGTGGTAGTTAAAAACACACCCATAAACAACTAATGGATCAAAGAATAAATCACAAAGAAAATTAGAAAACACTGGGGACAAATGAAAACAGACACATAAGATACCAAAACCTATGAAATACAGTGAAATCAGTGTTCAAAAGGAAATTTATAGCTTTAAATATCTGCTTTAACAAAAAAGATAGATCTCATATGAATAATATAACTTCAAACTTACAGATACAGAGAAAAAGAGCAAAAGAAACCCAAAGCCAGCAGAAAGAAAGTGAATAATAAATACTAGTGAAGATCAATTAAATAGAGGAGAAGGGAAAAAATAGAGAAAATCAACAAAACCCAAAGTTGGTTCTTTTGAAAGGTCAACAAAAGTTGACAAACCCTTAGCTAGATTAACCAAGAAAAAAGGAGAGAGGGCTCAAATTGCAAAATCAGGAATCAGAGTTCGTTCATGACTATTGACCTTGTAGAAATAGAAATGGATACCAAAATAAATTATGAGAAATTGTGTATCAACAAATTAGGTGACCACAAATTATCACTTACTTGGTGAAATAGAATATCTAATAGACCTATGGTTATTAAAGAAATTGAATCAGTAATCCAAAATCTCTGAATAAGACTAAGGCCAGATGAATTTTCCCAAAGCTTTAAAGAGTTAAGACTAATCCCTTTCAAACTCTCCTAAATATGGAAATTATGATACCCTTCCTATTTATGAGGACAGCATTACTCTGATACTAAAACCAGCTAAACACATCACAAAAAAAGAATAATACAGATCTATATCCCTTATGAATATGGATGCAAAAATCCTCAAAAAATACTAGGAAAGCAAATTTAGCTGCATTTAAAATAAGATTCCATGATAAAGTGGGATAGAATGTAAGGTGATCCAACATAAAAAAATCAATTTACATAATACATCAAAGATGGAAGATGAAATAAAGGGGGAAAAACTTGATTATTGCAATCGATGCAGGAAAAGTCAACCTTTGACAAAATTCAAAACCCTTTCATGATAAAATAAAGCAAACTCAGAGTAGAAAGGAACTTCCTAACTGCTAACAAATGTCCATGAGAACCCCACAGCTAATGTCACTCTCCCCTAAACATTAGGAACATGACAAGGATGTCCAGTTTCCCAACTGCTATTCTTCATTGTTCTTGAAGTTCTAGCCAGAAGGGTTAGACAAAAATAAATAAATAAAAGACACTTGAATTGAAAAGAACTCTCAGTTCTTTATGGAAAAAAATGCATGGAATTGTTAAGTCTAGAATAATCCCATACATCTATGGCCAATTAATTTTCAAATAGGTTACAATGACTACAGAGTAAATCTGGAAAAAATATTTTCAAATCACATATCTGATAAGATTCTAGTATCCAGACTATATAAAGACTGTTACAAATCAGCCACAACAAAAACATGAAAACAATCACCAATAACCCAATTTTAAAATGTGCAAAGGGTTTGAACAGACATTTCTCCAAATGGCCAACTAGGACATGCAATGATGTTACACATCATTAGTTATCATAAAAATGCATATTAAAACCATAATGAATTACACTTCAATTATGGCAGATGTGGCTATAGAGAAATTGGAAACCCAGTACATTCTCAGGGGGAATGTAAAATGACTTAGCCACTGTGGAAAGTTCCAGAGATCCATTAAAAAAAAAAGTTAAACATAAAATTGCCATGATTCGATAACACCATTTCTAGATATTGACCCAAATAACTGAAAGGAGGTTTGCAAATGCTTGTATAATATTGTTTATAACATCATTATTTGCAATAGCCAAAAAATAAAGTGGGACAACTCAAATGTCCATTGACGGATGGATACAGAAAATGTGGTATATATTCATAATGGAATATTACCCAACCAATGAAGTATTAATACATGCTTCAATATGGATGAACCCTGATATCACGATCCTAAGCGAAAGAAGCCAAACATAAGAGGTCACACATGGTATGATTTCACTTACATGAAATTTCCAAAATTGGTAAATCCACAGGGATAGAAAACAGATTGGTATTTGTCAGGGTCTCAGGAAAGAAGAGATGGGAAATGACTGCTAAACGGGTAGAGTTTTCCTTTGAGTGAGCAATGTTTGGAACTTAATATGAGTGGTGGTTGTAGAACAGTGTGGATGGACTAAACACCACTAAACTGTACACTTCAAAATGGTCTACTAAAAAAACCTATGGCAACATCATCAAAAATACAATTAAAATTTTTAAGGAAAGAGAGTATTAGAGAATTATATCACATAGTTAATGCAAATTTTATTTTCTGGACTTTATGATTTTAATAGCTTAATTAAATGTGTGACTGGTTATCATTGTCTTCATCCTAAATAAATCTCATGTTTGTTCCTGATTCTATGTTTATACATGTGCATTCATAATTTGGGGATTGTTTTCTTTAAAAAGAGCACTGCAATGTGAAGAAACTTAAATATCCTCAAACTATCCACACTTGGGAATAGGAGAAAGGTAAAATGAATCTCCATGTTGCCATATTGGAAACAAGCATTTCAATCAATACAAGGTAAGTTGTGCATCAGGCCTTGAAAGCAATGAATTCCAATAAGGCTGGAAGGAAAAAAAATCAGAAACTGTTAGAGCTGAGAAAAAAGAGAACAAAAAAGGGAGAGTTTGCCAAGTGTATTTGAGTCTACTGAGGGCATAGCTGCCCTTTGGGAGGTTACCTGAACAAAAAATATTGAATTTTTACATTATGCAATTTATGCAAGTGTATTTGAGTCTACTGAGGGCATAGCTGCCCTTTGGGAGGTTACCTGAACAAAAAATATTGAATTTTTACATTATGCAATTTTTAACAATTGAGGTATAGTTGACATACAATATTATATTAGTTTTAGGTGCCCAACATAGTAATGTGACACTTAGATGCATTACTAAATGCTTGCAACAATAAGTGTAGTTACCATCTGCTATGCATTTATTTTAATGAGAAATGAAACCCAGTGGAAACAGAACATTGTTTAAAAAAAGAGAGTACAGGCCAACATGTGGCTCAGATGGAAGAAAATTTCCACTGTCAAGATAATGTAAATTAGCATAAAAATCCAACTGATAACTACAATAACAATTATTTTCAAAATCATAAAAAAGCTAAAAAAGATGTGTATAGGAGGGATGGGAACTATAAGAATTTCAAATGCTTATCTTTCATATTTAGGCCAGTAAGTCATTTCTAACTCAACATATTAAGAAGTAGTAATGTATATAATAGAGGAAGCAAAACTGTTAACAGCTGAGGGCTGTGGAGAAAAGAAGTTGGGGTGGATGAGGGCTGGAGCAAGGGACTACTAATTTCCATTAATAGGATTCTTAGATTCTTGACTTTTTGAACTTTGAAGATGTATACCTTTAATAAAAACAGAATCATAAATTTACTGAATTAATATTCTGAGAAAGAGGAATAACAACACAATAATGATGTAATTTGGTACACACACAATTCCTTAGAGTCACAAAGAGCAGTTTTGGGGGTAATTTGTATTGGTTTCTTTAAGATAAGACAAGGAACTAAAGAGGAATTGAAGTTCATTTTATTCAATTGGTAGTGACCCTTCTTTTGTGATATAAAACTTACATTTTTCTCTCATTTTTCTTTCTTTTTTTAAGTTAAGACTTTTACTATTATTACTAATACTACTTTAGAGCAGATTTAGGTTCACAGCAAACTTGAAAGTCCAGGGATTTTCCATAACCTTTCACCCACAAGTGATATTGGAGCCTCCTCCAATATCAACAGCCCCCGTCAGAGTGATACATGTGTTACAACTGATGAACTTTAACTGACTCATCATAATCACCCAGAGTCCATAGTTTACAGTACAGTTCACTCCCACGTAGAGTCTTTGGGTTTGGACAAATGTATGACACATACCCATCATTATGTTATCATATAGAGAATTTTCATTGCCCCCCAAATCCTGTCTATATCTACTCATCCCTAACCCCTTTTCCCAGCCCATGGCAACTACTGATCTTTTTCTATTTCCATAATTTTGCTATTTAATATACCATAGAGTTACAATCATATGGTATGTACGTTTCAGATTGGCTTCTTTCACTTAGTAATATGCATTTAAAATCCCCCATGTCTTTTCATGGCTTGATAACATTGTTTTTTTAACAGATATTTTCCTCATTTTAAAATATTTTGTATTAAAGTTATTTTCAAATGTTTCCAGAATTGCATGAGTTTGAATTATTAGTTTTCAGAGCTGCTTATTTTATTTAAAAATTGGAAGGAACTACACCAGAAGGTTTTTATAGAGATGACACCTCGAATTGAATATTTTTAAAAAATAGCTCATTATTCCTCTCTTCTCCAAATTTCTTCCATGCTCATTTCCCAGGATTTCGCTTATTATGCTACAATTTACTTAATGACATTGTCTATTTCTTATTTCATCACACTCAAAACTTCAGAATAACCACCAATTGATCTCATATAAAAAAATAAATTTTTAAATTCTTCAACACATTCAGTCTCTAGTTTGAAGGATACCCCAGAGACCCCAGATCCTAAGTATACGGGGATGAAAAAATATAGCAGACAACTTTCTGCCCTGAAATGACTTAGAGTTATCTAAGAGTTATATAGAACAGAAGGATAAAAGAGACGGTGAGAGAGAGCAGAAAGACATGTAGAAATTAACATTAATGGTGTCATAAAGAACAAAAGACTGAGATAAAGTCTATAAAGAAGGGAAAGTTCTCCTCACATATCGTCTTTTTTTTGAGAATGACTCTTTGTGGAGAATACATTTAATTAGAGGCCTGGAATTTGGAGGTAGAGTAGGAGCAAAGGTAAGGACAGAAGTGAAAGAGAACTTGAGGAATGGAAAGAGCGTCAGCGTTACAACTGGTAACAGCAAATAAGAAAAGAGTGAAAGAGGATGAAGATGAGCAGTGAGGAGCTGTGGCAAGGATTCTTACCGGCTACTCATTTTCTGCAATTCAATTAGGTTTTAGGACATAATTTTAGCAAAGAAGTAGCAAAAATGAGTTAAATTTTAGAGAACATACTTTTATCTTCTCTACATAAAATAGATTGGGTGAGGGAAGGAAGCGAAGATTCTTCAGAAGGTTATAACAGGCTACTAGTTAGACCAGGTGGAAGGCAATGGTAGACTGGATTTGAATGTTAACAGCTGGAGAAGACACTGAGTCTAATCACAAATGTTTCCTGCTGGACACACATTGAGACTGGACATCCTGGACATTTTGCATTTTGGTGTGCTCTATAATTGGATTCTTATGAATGGAGATTATGAAAATGACCTCCAGGCTTACCAATAAAAACCTCCCATGTGACACCACTCTCCCTTCCTCCATCTGCTGGCTGACTGTAGATACCTGTTGAAGTTGGAAGAACCTTCAAAGTCAATTTCTGAATGATTGGATAGAGTAGGGTAGGCACATCCCATCCTGCAAACAAAATCTCTGCCATCCATGCTGCATGTTTGACTTTAAATTTTCAGGAAATAGTTTTCCATTGTATTAAATCTTTTCAAAACATGAACTGATTCCTTGAAAGAAAGAACAGGTGCTAAGCCTTGAGAGGGATAATGACCAGAAGAGAAAAAAGGGAGGATTCTGTCGTATTGGTAACATTCTGTTTCTTTATCTGAGGGCTACTTATGTGGGTATGTTAAATTTGTGAAAAGTGACCAAGTTATATAATAGTACATTCTGTACATACATTTTTACTTCATTGAAATATCTTTAAATATCTAATATGTAGCATTGCGATGATTTTAAAGTTTATTTGTTACAACAGTAGTATTTGTTTTAGGTACTTAGCAGTAGAAATAAAGAAGGTAAAATGAATTGAAATAAAATTTTCTGTAGAATCAGCCAAATTTCCTACAGATCGGATGTAGACAGATAACAGCTGCAAAGATTAGACTCCTAAACTCATCTCCTTTCAATCAAGATCTCATGAGTTTGACCCTTCCATGGTATGTCACACATTTAATTATTTCCTTTGTCAATGATGACATGTCTTGGTTTTCAAATCCTGAAACTAATTAAGTCCCTAAAACTGCCACTCTAGAGGATGCCTTGAGAGGTTTAATATAGGTAAATATAATATAAGCCCCTTATTGAATCAGGATTCAAACTTTTAGCAATAATCCCCTTAAAGTCTTTCACAATATGGGTTGGGGGATTTCATATTTCCCGTGTGGAATGTATACTTGTCATGGTTATGTAAGCTGTAACCTCCAAAAACTCCTTCTGGCTTACAATATATAGCTGCTTTAAAAAGAAGATTTTGTCTTGGTTTTAAACTTGAGTTTATAGATTTTAGAGTTTCCTCACTTAATAAATAATTCACATATTTTTAACATATTTGTACAATGATCTCCAGGAAAATCTTTCCTTTTTTTAAAAATTGTTTCATCAGTTAATCCTCTTGAGATCAGTGGGAGATTATGCAAGAATGATTATAGTTCTTGCAATCTGAAAAACTACAAAAGAAGCAATTGCGCTTCTCATGCAGGCTAGAAACATCACAAAATAAACAATGAGACTGAAATCTTTTTTTACCACTCCTTCTAAATATTAAAAAAAATAAATATATTAATTTTAAATGTGATGCAAAAAATGTTCTCCAAATCTAATATAATCTAAATTGGAGGTATGGCTTTAAAAAATAAGAAATGAAATTAGGTTTCTGTCCTGATAAAATCTTTAAGCTAACATATCTTTTTTTTATAAATTTATTTTTTATTGGTCTTCAATTTGTCAACATATAGAATAACACTCAGTGCTCATCCCGTCAAGTGCCCACCTCAGTGCCCATCACCCAGTCACCCCCACCCCCGGCCCACGTCCCCTTCCACCACCCTTAGTTTGTTTCCCAGAGTTAGGAGACTTTCATGTTCTGTCTCGCTTTCTGATATTTCCCACTTATTTTTTCTCCTTTCCCATTTCTTCCCTTTCACTATTTTTTATATTCCCCAAATGAATGAGACCATATAATGTTTGTCCTTTTCCGATTGACCTATTTCACTCAGCATAATACCCTCTAGTTCCATTCACGTCGAAGCGAATGGTGAGTATTTGTCGTTTCTAATGGCTGAGTAATATTCCATTGTATACATAAACCACATCTTCTTTATCCATTCATCTTTTGATGGACACTGAGGCTCCTTCCACAGTATGGCTATTGTGGACATTGCTGCTCTAAACATCGGGGTGCAGGTGTCCCGGCGTTTCATTGCATCTGTATCTTTGGGGTAAATCCCCAACAGTGCAACTGCTGGGTTGTAGGGCAGATCTATTTTAAACTCTTTGAGGAACCTCCACACAGTTTTCCAGAGTGGCTGCACCAGTTCACATTCCCACCAACAGTGCAAGAGGGTTCCCCTTTCTCCGCATCCTCTCCAACGTTTGTGGTTTCCTGCCTTGTTAATTTTCCCCATTTTCACTGGTGTGAGGTGGTATCTCGTTGTAGTTTTGAGTTGTATTTCCCTGATGACAAGTGATGCAGAGCATTTTCTCATGTGCTTGTTGGCCATGTCTATGTCTTCCTCTGTGAGATTTCTGTTCATGTCTTTTTGCCCATTTCATGATTGGATTGTTTCTTTGGTGTTGAGTTTAAGAAGTTCTTTATAGATCCTGGAAACTTAAGCTAACACATCTTGATTGTAAGATGCTGGGGTTAATGTATTTTGGATGAGAATGCAAGATAAAAGCAGGTTAAAGGAATATAAAAAATATGATGGATATGCAGTATTCAGAAATTGCCTCTGTTTTGGGACTCGAATCAAAAGAAGACAGTTGAGAACGAAATTGCTACTAAGGACAATAACAAGGTTTGGGAAAATTTTTATTTTAGTCATACTAACCTAATTTCATGAAGCTGCCACACACTTTCTCTAAAATAAATAAAATAAGAACTTTAAAAGAATTTTTCTCCTACTTTATATATGGAAAATCTGAGGCACAAAAATTTTATATATTCTGTGCAGTATTCCATTTTGTATTTGTAAGAAAACCTTTAGTGGATTCAGGCTGAATATCTCGAAAATCCTTTTTAAAACATTAGATATATGAATTATCCAAATGTATGTCATTATCTAACACCTCTGTGCTATTTGCATACATTTATAACTCAGTCTTCTTTCCTTATGTATATTTTTAGCCTCAATACAATTATTACCTTCTTCTAAAAGTCCTCCCAGGACTCCAAAATTACTTAGAAGCTATACGGTATGCCCTATCATATTTTAATATCCCTTTATGGCAACACTAATTATACACTATATATCAATCTTAGAGTTAGGTGTTTGTCTCCTTACTTAGGGACAAGCTTCTCGAGCATAAGGATTGAGAGCCTTGCAACATCTGAAATAAGAGAGATACACAATATATGTTTAATCAATTAACAAATTACATATAGCAAATTATACTTATAAAAGGCATATTTTATTTAAAGTCATGGTTTCTAGTAGCTAATATACAATAAAATGCTATTTAAATTGAACACCAATAAAAATAAATTTATATTTAAAAAATGCTATTTAAAGCTTGCATTACCGACTTGAGAGAGTTAGTTATTGTAGCAGGGTGTTTTCTTTTTTTTTTTTTTTAATTTATTTATGATAGTCACACAGAGATAGAGAGAGAGGCAGAGATATAGGCAGAGGGAGAAGCAGGCTCCATGCACCGGGAGCCCTACGTGGGATTCGATCCCGGGTCTCCAGGATCGCGCCCTGGGCCAAAGGCAGGCGCTAAACTGCTGCGCCACCCAGGGATCCAGCAGGGTGTTTTCATTAGGAAGAATAAAATGTGAGGGTGAGATTGAGCTGAAGGATTCTTCAAGAGAATGTCCTATATGAGATAAGTAATGAAATAGAAAAACATGATCAGAAGAAATGAATAAGGGCGCCTGGTGGCTCAGTTCGTTGAGTGTCTGCCTTTGGCCCAGGTCATGATCCCAGAGTCCTGGGATCAAGCCCAGCATGGGACTCCTTGCTCAGCAGGGAGCCTGCTTCTCCCTCTCCCTCTGGCCCCCACTCTGTTCCCGCTCTCTATCTCAAATAAATAAAATCTTTTTTAAAAAAGAAAGGAATGAAAGATTTTTTGTTTTTATGGCAATGTTGTGATTTGTAGCAATTATTACAACAGTTTTTTTGAAAAACACAACCTTTTTTGTAACATATCCCAAAAGATTTCTTTCACCTGCTGATTCCTTAGGGTATAAATGAAGGGATTTAGTAAAGGGGCAATTGAGGTATACAGCAAAGCTACATCTTTGGATACAGTCACCCTTTCTTTGGCAGATGGCTTAATATACATAAAGATGCAGCTCCCATATGTCATGGAGACAACAATCATATGGGAAGTACAGGCGGAAAAAGCTTTGGTCCTTTGCTGTGCAGAAGGGAATTTCATAATGGTCTTCATGATGCAAGTGTAGGAGAGAACCACTAACACCAATGTGACCACAAGTGTCACCACAGCGAAGATGAAAGACATCAATTCTAGGACATGTGTGTCTGTGCAGGATATCTGCAGGATGGGGGAAGTTTCACACATAAAGTGATCAATCGCTTTGGAAGCAGAGAAATCCAGCTTGAGTCCCATGAGCAAAGGGGTAAAGATAATTAGGAATCCAGTCAGCCAGGAAGAAAGTACAAGCCAATAGCACACTCTGCTGTTCATAATGATTGGGTAATGCAAGGGTTTACAGATGGCAACATAGCGGTCATAGGACATAGCAGCCAGAAGGTAAAACTCTGCAACTCCCAGTAAAAGAATAAAAAATAATTGAGTCACACAGTTATTATATGAAATGTTTTTTTCTTTAGTCACTATGGTTTTCAAGTATCTGGGAATACATACCATTGTGAATATGATTTCTAAAAATGAGAAATTATGGAGAAAGAAATACATTGGCATCTTGAGGTGAGGATCCAGCAGAGTGAGGAGGATAATGGTTAAGTTCCTCATCAGGCTCAATGTGTAATTAAGAAATAAAAACACAAAAATCACAACTTGCAATTGTGGGTCATCTGTCAGTCTTATGAGAATAAACTCTATTTCTGTTGAATGGTTTTTCATCTCTCTTTCATAAGCCTTATCAAATATACATAAGAAAAGAGGACAAAGTCAAACATATACATGAATATAATATACTGTAGCGTAATGTAAATTAACCTATATATACACACACATTAACATATATATAACTATATAAAACCTAAATATATATAAATAAGCCTAAATGTATATAAATTGAATATATAGAAATTAACCTAAATACATATAAACTAAATGAATAGGTGCAGCCTGGGTGCCTCAGCGGTTTAGCGCCACCTTGGGCCCAGAGTGTGATCCTGGGGTCCCAGGATAGAGTCCCACATCGGGCTCCCTGCATGGAGTCTGCTTCTCCCTCTGCCTGTGTCTCTGCCCCCCTCTCTCTCTCTCTGTGTCTCTCATGAATAAAATAAAATCTAAAAGAACCCTAAATGAATATATATACTAATTACATATTTTAACTAAATATATATATTAACCTAAATATTTATATATTTACCTAAAGTGGAAAAGGACATATATTCTCTAATTTATCTATTTGTAAATTATTTTTCCATCTGAAATTTACAATGATACATAATTACATGCTAAAGATAATTCTAAATTCTTTCCTATCCATTTGTTCTCTTTATTGTAATATTTCTCACAATTTTTTTCTCTTGAACTTGAATATTTTCTTTGGCTAATATGCATTTTTACCCATTCTTCCTGAGTCGACTCAACTCTACATGCATAATTTAAATAAAAGAATACGAATCATTTTTAGTGTAGTTTAAAGTTGTTCTGTGTTTTAGAAATTGTATCCGAGTGATTTTCAAAACCAGGATTTAGAGTTATATATAATTCCTATGATAGTCAATGACTAAGCAGGATTGACTTCCATTAATTAGATAAAGTGAATCTTTTTCTGTACTAAGAATACACAATTATTATCAACTTTCTTGACTGGCTATGCTATGGCATTCAAACGGTTGGTTGTCTTTTAGGAAATATAATAAATACAACAAAGGAAAACATGACAAAAACAAACAACGTATTTTAATAAAAATATTCTGTATTTTTTCAATTAACCTTTTTGAGGTGTATTCCTAATGTATCTACAAAATTTGGGTCACTGCTTTTTAATATTCCCTAATATTTTTGTAAAACTATTGATTACTTCAGAAATTATTGTAGGAAAGTAAAATCTGCCATCCCAAAATGTGTCTCTTTGACATGACGATTAATTTAAGCTGATTATTTTTAAGAAATGGAGGATTCAGAATGTTTTCCTTTTTACCTCCTCGAATGTCTAAAAGAATTTAGATAAAAGACTTGCTTCAAAAAGGGAGATATTACCACAAATAATTATGGTTGTTTGTATGCTAATGTGAATTGGCAAGATCTAAAATGTGGTCGAGAGGGAGGACCTTAGCAAAGTCTGGTTCTTAAAATTCTTCTTTATGTTCATTCTTTCTGTGTGGCCCAGCAAAACTTTGTTTTTGTTTGTTTCCCAAACACTTACTCTTTTTCATTTTCCTTTCCTTCCTCTTCCTTGTCTTTGAAGTCCCAGACCCCTACATCCTTTGTAGCTCAAAATGGTAGCCTCAAATGCCTGACTGCCCATAATTCTCATAATCTTACAAAGCTCCCTTCCCATATATATGCTATTAATTTGATATTTTCCCGTTAATGTCTCATGTCAATTTAATTCTTAAAACAGCAAAAAGAATCTGAATAGTAGAGTAAAATGTTTCCTCCCAAACATTACATTACTGTCTGTCCTTTTTAAGTATAAAAATTCTATTTATTTCCATGTTATACTATTCCATTTTATGTGAAGCATTCTAGTCTATTTCATTATATCCATTATCTGCAAACTTTTAAAGGAAATAAATTATTAAAGCACTCTGTTATTTTTATTCTTTTGCTTTTGTCTTATTAATATTGCTATCTGTTTCTTAATTTTTTTGTTGGGAGAAGAACAAAACTAAGATGCTCCATGCTTAATGTGGTTTTCTGAAAGATTTTAGGGAATAGCTTAAATTTTATTAATGGCAATTGAAGACGCAGTCTTTAGCTGAGTGGTCACAAACTTTTTTTTAATAAAAATGTATATTTATGTTCTTCTTAAAACTCCCAACTTTGCTCTATTTCTGACTTGAAAAAGTATGCTCTAGGAGTTACTCATACAATTCTGGTTACCACGTGGATCTATCAGACTGTTCTAGAACTATGTTATTCCATTTGAGAGAACAGTTGCTCAGCATTTTTTCCATATCACTTAACCAAGGGCAATACTTAATTCACACAGAGAATCAGAGAAAAATGAAATTTAAATGCAACTGTATATGAATAAAACAGATTACAATATCTGTTAATACACAGCCAACAAATGACTGTACCATTAAAAACACTTATAGACCTTAAAAATTGAGAACTCAAATTCAACTCCCTGAATTGGACTTGTGCCTTTGATAAAACTTCTGATCTTGTAGTCAAGTTAAAATTATAGTTGCCTTACCTCCTTGAACCTATTGTATCGAGTGTTCCCTTAAGTGTGCATAGCAGAGATGTATGTTGACATAATTAATTATGATTTTAGTCTTTTATCATTATATTTTATTTTCTGAGCTGGATACTTACTATGAATGATTTTTGTGGGAAGGACCATGTATATACAGTCCTTCTGTAAAGAATTTCCAAATTCCCTCAGATTCATACTCACTTTGAAGTTCAGAACTCAAGTATTAATAATTTTAATGGACATCCATCTTCTATTCCAGATAAGTTGCATTTTGTGAAAGCTTGTTGTTATAATTGCTGTCATTCAAAACCTCAAAATGAGTAGTTATGCTTTAAAATAAAATGAAATACGGCAACTGAAAAAGACTCGGGGCATCATCTGATGAAAGACTAAGCAGCTGTTCCAAGAGAAATTCCATATTGGCCCCTGTACACTTATGAAATGCTGCAGTTTTATCACTTTCTAGTTACTACAGACCCAGAGGTTCTACTGAAATAAAACAAAGGAAAAGAAAACCTAATCTTTGGGGATCAAAGGTCCAAAAGTACTAATGACTGGCAATAAAAGACACCACTGTAATCCACTTTAAATAAAAGCTGAAGTAAAAGTATCCCAGAGGAGTATCATAAATGACTTAGAATAATTGATGAACTATTTAACAGGATCATCATCAGTTCACTGTCCTGGGGCAACACTGAAAAATCCCAAACTGGTTTATACAAGCCCAAGACACTACCTTGCTTCCAATTAGCAAAGAGGCAATTTCAGACATTAATGTAAACCATCTTACACTCTGACACCTGATAGTGAGTTATATTTACAAGTAACAAGCATAATATTTTGTCAGATTAATAAGTTGAGGCTTCAGATGGATGTCTGATGAAATTATTTTGATCCTTCAAGTAAACTGATTTTACCTATAAAATACATTTTATGTTAATACCCAAAACTAGAAATGATCCCAAAATCTAGCATCTTGTAAATAGTTTAACAAATTACAGCATACGTATATAATGCAATGAATTAGATATAAAAAAAAGATTGAGGGGATCCATGTGTGGCTCAGCAATTTAGCCCCTGCCTTCAGCCCGGGGCATGATCCTGGAGTCCTGGGATCGAGTCCCACATCGGGCCCCCTGCATTGGGCCTGCTTCTCCCTCTGCCTGTGTCTCTGCCTCTCTCTCTCTCTCTGTCTCTGTCTCTCATGAATAAATAAAACAATTTTTAAAAATGATTGAATCTTAGAAATATTATGCTAAGTGAAAGAAGCCAAATGCAATATCTATATACTCTATGATTCTATTTCTATAATTCAGAGAAACACTGAACTATAAGGGTAGAAATCTAATCAAAAGTTTTAGAGGCTAATAGTGAGAAGTGAATGACCATAAAAGTGTCATGAGAAAACATTTTACAATGGATATATTTTATATCTTGATTGCAGTGGTGGTTGCATGACTATATATTTTTCAGAGTTCATCAAAATATATCCCCCCCAAAAGGTGATCTTTTTTGTAGTTAAATTCTATGTCAATAATCTAGCAAATATATTTGGATGTGACCTACTGTTTTTTTTACTAGATTACTAATTAGATTACTTAGATGTGTATTGTCTGATATGATAGCCATTAGCCACATGTGGATATATGCATTTAAATTTAAAGTGATAAATATTAAATTTAAAATTAAATATGTAGTTCCTCACTTGGGGGTCATGGGATGGGGGACTGCTACTGTGCTAAGATGTAAAATCACCAAAATTAACAGTAATTTATCATCTCAGCCTTCCTCTGGGAGTTACATGCCTTCATTAGACTCTAAAGTTCTAAACTGATTCCATCAGACAGATTCTCCCAATGCAAACGATGCCCAGGTAGGGAGCAAGATTCTGGGTGCTTCCTATTTCACCATCTTCTTAAAGTTCCCTCAAGGATCCACTCATTTTCATGACATTGAAAATGACATGTCATTTTCTTTTTTTTTCTTTTTTTTTAAAAAGATTTATTTATTTATTCATTCAGAGAGAGTGAGAGAGAGGCAGAGACACAGGCAGAGGGAGAAGCAGGCTCCACACAGGACGCCGACGTTGGACTCGATCCCGGGTCTCCAGGATCACACCCCGGGCTGCAGGCGGCGCTAAACCGCTGCGCCACCAGGGCTGCCCGACATGTCATTTTCATGACAAGGTTGTGAACTCCAAGTAAATAACATACTTGACTGTAACATATTCATATTCAGTCAATATATTCCTCTTTTTTCAACATTGATCAGTGTATCAGGTATCAGGTTTTAAATAACCATTCTTTAATAATTTTGAATACAATATATTATGATGTAAATATTCAAATTTTGCAGATAAATTCCAATATTTATTTCTTTTATTAAAAAGAAATAAACTATGTAATTAACATATTAATTTGGTTTGCTGTGGTTTTTGTTTTGTTTTGCTTTGGTTTGGTTTTGGTTTTGGTTTTATCTTCTTTCTCTCTAATTCATGAACTACAGATACACCTAGAAAGGAATTCCCTCTAATCTTCTGACAACTTCCTGACATTTTCCATAGTGATACATTTGTCAAATTTCACATAATCTGTTTAGAATTTGTGAAACTGTAATGCCACAAATAGCTGTTAGTTTTCTTTTTTTATTGGAGTTTGATTTGCTAACATATAGCATAACACCCAGTGATCATCCCACCAAGTGCCCCCCTTACTGCCCATCACTCAGTCACCTCCTCCCCCCGCCCACCTCCCCTTCCATCACCCCTTGTTCGTTGCCCAGAGTTAGGAGTCTCTCATGTTCTGTCTCCCTTTCTGATATTTCCCCACTCATTGTTCTCCTTTCCCCTTTATTCTCTTTTACTATTTTTTATATTCCCCAAATAAATGAGACCATATAACGTTTGTTCTTCTCTGACTGACTTACTTCACTAAGCACAATACCCTCCAGTTCCATCCACGTCGAAGCAAGTGGTGGGTATTTGTCGTTTGTTTTTTTTTTAAATAAATTTATTTTTTATTGGTGTTCAATTTGCCAACATACAGAATAACACTGAGTGCTCATCCTGCCAAGTGCCCACCTCAGTGCCTGCCACTCAGTCACCCCCATCCCCCGTCCGCCTCCCCTTCCACCACCCCTAGTTCTTTTCCCAGAGTTAGGAGTCTTTCATGTTCTGTCTCCCTTTCTGATATCTCCCACTTATTTTTTCTCCTATCCCTTTTATTCCCTTTCACTATGTTTTATATTCCTCAAATGAATGAGACCATATAATGTTTGTCCTCCTCCAATTGACTTATTTCACTCAGCATAATGCCCTCCAATTCCATCCACGTCGAAGCAAATGGTGGGTATTTGTTGTTTCTAAAGGCTGAGTAATATTCCATTGTATACATAAACCACATTTTCTTTATGCATTCATCTTTCACTGGATGCTGAGGCTCCTTCCACAGTGTGGCTATTGTGGACATTGCTGCTAGAAGCATTGGGGTGCGGGTGTCCCCACATTTCATTGCATCTGGATCTTTGGGGTAAATCCCCAGCAGTGCAATTCCTGGGTCGTAGGGCAGATCTATTTTTAACTCTTTGAGGAACCTCCACACAGTTTTCCAAAGTGGCTGCACCAGTTCACATTCTCACCAACAGTGCAAGAGGGTTCCCCTTTCTCCGCATCCTCTCCAACATATGAGGTTTCCTGCCTTGTTAATTTTCCCCATTCTCCCTGGTGTGAGGTGGGATCTCATTGTGGTTTTGATTTGTATTTCCCTGATGGCAGGTGATGGCAGAAAAAAAGAGACAAACAATTAAAAAATCATGAGGATAGATTAAGGGAAATAAATGACAGTCTGGAGGAAGAAAAATCTACGTTTAATTGGGGTTCCTGAGGGCACTGAAAGGGACAGAGGTCCAGAATATGTATTTGAACAAATCATACCTGAAAACTTTCCTAACATGGGAAGGGAAACAGGCATTCAGACCCAGGAAATAGATCCCCGGCACCAAAATCAATAAAAACCGCTCAAATCCTCCGCATTTAATAGTGAAGGTTGCAAATTCCAAAGATAAAGAGAAGATCATTAAAGTAGCAAGAGACAAGAAATCTCTAAATTTTATGGGGAGAAAGATTAGATTAATAGCAGACCTCTCCACAGAGACCTGGCAGGCCAGAAAGGGCTGGCAGGATATATTCAGGGTCCTAAATGAGAAGAACCTGCAGCCAAGAATACTTTATCCAGCAAGGCTCTCATTCAGAATAGAAGGAGAGATAAAGAGCTTCCAAGAAAGGCAGAAACTGAAAGAATATGTGACCTCCAAACCAGCTCTGCAAGAAATTTTAAGGGGGACTCTTAAAATTCCTCTTTAAGAGGAAGTCCAATGGAACAATCCACATAAACAGGGACTGAATAGGTATCATGGTGACCTAAACTCATATCTTTCAATAGTAACTCTGAACGTGAACGGGCTTAATGACCCCATCAAAAGGTGCAGGGTGTCAGACTGGATAAAAAAGCAGGACCCATCTATTTGCTGTCTACAAGAGACTCATTTTAGACAGAAGAACACCTACAACCTAAAAAAAAAAAAGGTTGGAGAACCATTTACCATTCAAATGGTCCTCAAAAGAAAGCAGGGGTAGCCATCCTTATATCAGATAAACTAAAATTTACCCCGAAGACTGTAGTGAGAGATGAAGAGGGACACTATCTCATACTTAAAGGATCTATCCAACAAGAGGACTTAACAATCCTCAATGTATATGCCCCGAATGTGGGAGCTGCCAAATATATCAATTAATAAACAAAGTTAAGACATACTTAGATTATAATATATTTATACTTGGTGACTTCAATCTAGCGCTTTCTACAATCAACAGGTATTCTAAGCAAACATCTCCAAAGAAACGAGAGCTTTAAATGAAACACTGGACCAGATGGATTTCACAGATATCTACAGAACTTTACATCCAAACTCAACGGAATACACTTTCTTCTCAAGTGCACATGGAGCTTTCTCCAGAATAGACCACATACTGGGTCACAAATCAGGTCTGAACTGATACCAAAGGATGGGGATATTCCCCTGCATATTTTCAGGCCATAATGCCTTGAAATTAGAATTAAATCACAGCAAGAAGTTTGGAAGGACTTCAAACACGTGGGGGTTAAGGACCATCCTGCTAAAAGATGAAAGGGTCAACCAGGAAATAAAGGAAGAATTAAAAAGTTTGATGAAAACTAATGAGAATGAAGATACAACCGTTCAAAATCCTTGGGATGGAGCCAAAGCAGTCCTGAGGGGGAAACAAATCACAATACAAACATCCATCCAAAAACTGGAAAGAACTCAAATATAAAAGCTAACCTTGCACCTAAAGGAGATGGAGAAAAAACAGCAAATAGATCCTACACCCAGCAGAAGAAGAGAGTTAATAAAGATTCGAGCAGAACCGAACGAAATCGAGACCAGAAGAACTGTGGAACAGATCAACAAAACCAGGAGTTGGTTCTTTGAAAGAATTAATAAGATAGATACACCATTAGCCAACCTTATTAAAAGAAGAGAGTGAAGACTCAAATTAATAAAATCATGAATGAAAAGGAGAGATCACTACCAACACCAAGGAAATACAAACGATTTTAAAAACATATTATGAACAGCTATACACCAATAAATTAGGCAATCTAGAAGAAATGACCCATTCCTTGAAAGCCACAAACTACCAAAACTGGAACAGGAAGAAATCGAACACCTGAACAGGCCAATAAGCAGGGAGGAAATTGAAGCAGTCATCAAAAACATGCCAAGACATAAAAGTTCAGGATCAGATGGCTTCCCAGGGGAATTCTATCAAACGTTTAAAGAAGAAACCATACCTATTCTACTAAAGCTGTTTGGAAAGATAGAAAGATATGGGGTACTTCCAAATTCATTCTATGAGGCCAGCATCACCTTAATTCCAAAACCAGACAAAGACCCACCAAAAAGGAAAATTATAGACTAGTATCCCTGATGAACATGGATGCAAAAAATCTCAACAAGATACTAGCCAATAGGATACTAAAATACATTAAGAAGACTATTCACCATGACCAAGTAGGATTTATTCCCGGGATGCAAGGCTGGTTCAACACTCGTAAAACAATCAATGTGATTCATCATATCAGCAAGAGAAAAAACAAGAACCATATGATCCTCTCAAAGATGCAGAGAAAGCATTTGACAAAATGCAGCATCCATTCCTGATCAAAACTCTTCCAGACTGTAGGGATAGAGGGAACATTCCTCAACATCTTAAAAAACATCTTAAAAACTACGAAAAGCCCACAGCAAATATCATTCTCAGTGGGGAAGCACTGGGAGCCTTTCCCCTAAGATCAGGAACAAAACAGGGATGTCCACTCTCACCACTGCTATTCAACATAGTACTGGAAGTCCTAGCCTCAGCAATCAGACAACAAAAGGACATTAAAGGCATTCAAATTGGCAAAGAAGAAGTCAAACTCTCCCTCTTCGCCAATGACATGATACTCTACATAGAAAACCCAAAAGCCTCCACCCCAAGATTGCTAGAACTCATACAGCAATTTGGCAGTGTGGCAGGATACAAAATCAATGCCTAGAAGTCAGTAGCATTTCTATACACTAACAATGAGACTGAAGAAAGAGAAATTAAGGAGTCAATCCCATTTTCAATTGCACCCAAAAGCATAAGATTCCTAGGAGTAAACCTAACGAAAGAAGGAAAGGATCTATACCCCAAATACTATAGAACACTTCTGAAAGAAATTGAGGAAGACACAAAGAAATGGAAAAATATTCCATGCTCATGGATCGGCAGAAGTAATATTGTGAAAATGTCAATGTTACCCAGGGCAATTTACACGTTTAATGCAATCTCTATCAAAATACCATGGACTTTCTTCAGAGAGTTAGAACACATTATTTTAAGATTTGTGTAGAATCAGAAAAGATTCCGAATAGGCAGGGGAATTTTAAAAAAGAAAACCATAGCTAGGGGCATCACAATGCCAGATTTCAGGTTGTACTACAAAGCTCTGGTCATCAAGACAGTGTGGTCCTGGCACAAAAACAGACACATAGATCAATGTAACACCACGGACAATCCAGAAGTGGACCCTCAACTTTATGGTCAACTAATATTCGATAAAGGAGGAAAGACTATCCATTGGAAGAAAGACAGTTTCTTCAATAAGTGGTGCTGGGAAAATTGGACATCCACTTGCAGAAGAATGAAACTAGAACACTCTTACACCATACACAAAGATCAACTCAAAATGGATGAAATATCTAAATGTGAGACAAGATTCCATCAAAATTCCAGAGGAGAACATAGGCAACACACTTTTTGAACTCGGCCACAGTAACTTCTTGCAAGATATATCCACGAAGGCAAAAGAAAGTAAAGCAAAAATTAACTATTGGGACTTCATCAAGATAAGAAGCTTTTGCACAGCAAAGGATACAGTCAACAAAACTAAAGACAACCTACAGAATGGGAGAAGATATTTGCAAATGATGTATCAGATAAAGGGCTAGTTTCCAAGATCTATAAAGAACTTATTAAACTCAACAGCAAAGAAACAAACAATCCGATCATGAAATGAGAAAAAGACATGAAGAGAAATCTCACAGAGGAAGACATAGACATGGCCAACACACACATGAGAAAATGCTCCTCATCACTTGCCATCAGGGAATACAAATCAAAACCACAATGAGATACCACCTCACACCAGTGAGAATGGGGAAAATTAACAAGGCAGGAAACCACAAATGTTGGAGAGGATGCGGAGAAAAGGGAACCCTCTTACACTGTTGGTGGGAACGTGAACTGGTGCAGCCACTCTGGAAAACTGTGTGGAGGTTCCTCAAAGAGTTTAAAATAGACCAGTCCTATAACCCAGCAATTGCAGTGCTGGGGATTTACCCCAAAGATGCAGATGCAATGAAACACCGGGACACCTGCACCCCGATGTTTCTAGCAGCAATGTCCACAATAGCCAAACTGTGGAAGGAGCCTCGGTGTCCATCGAAAGATGAATGGATGTTAGTAAATTGAACACCAATAAAAAAATAAATTAAAATAAAAAAAAAATTCAAAAAAAAAAAAAAAAAAAAAAGAAAGATGAATGGATAAAGAAGACGTGGTGTATGTATACAATGGAATATTACTCAGCCATTAGAAACGACAAATACCCACCATTTGCTTCAACGTGGATGGAGCTGGAGGGTATTATGCTGAGTGAAATAAGTCAATCGGAGAAGGACAAACAGTATATGGTCTCATTCATAGAAGGGAATAGAAGGGAAGGGAGGAGAAATGTGTGGTAATATCAGAAAGGGAGACAGAACATGAAGACTCCTAACTCTGGGAAATGAACTAGGGGTGGTGAAGGGGAGGCGGGCAGGGGGTGGGGGTGAACGGGTGATGGGCACTGAGGGGGGCACTTGACGGGATGAGCACTCTGTTATTCTGAATGTTGGCAAATTGAACACCAATAAAAAATAAATTTATTATTAAAAAAACAAAACAAATAAAAATGAAAAATAATAACTATCCCCGAATTAAGCAAGAAAATTCAAAGTATACATAGCAAATATTATCTTAGAGATTAAATGCATCATTTAAGTATAGAATTGAATCAAAAGAGATCTGAAATAGATACACAGACCTACATGAAGGGAACATATGGAAAGTGCTAGAGGAAAATGCTACAGTTTCCTTGACTGGAAGAAACACTAGCAACTGGTATGCTACTGGCACAGATGGAAAGAGAGGCCATGTTTTTCTAATAGATTAAAGTAATCAACGGCACCGAACATTCCAGTAGATTAAAGAAATGTATAAACCCATTTTTTTTTAACCTTGGTAGAAATTATTACAGAGTTCTGAGAGTGGAATTGCTAAAGGAATTGGTCATAAAGAGTTACAGAACCATTAGCCACATTTCTGGGCCATACAGAAGACATTTCCTTTAACTACACTCCTGACAAGAATTAACATGTGGGGATTTCAATTGAAATGGAGCTCTACCAGGGGAGTGTGTGTGAGAGTAGGGCAGTTTTTAGGAATTCAGTCCTCTTCTCTCTGTGGAATTAAGAAAAAAGAAATTGCAAGTGACCTGAAATTCAATGAGACACTGTGCCTATTTCAGTGAAAAAGTTCATCTTGTTCATAATGGAAAATAATTGAAATGAGATTTTTGCTGAAACAAGCAACATTTATAATCACATGAGATATTTAAAAAGAGCAAAGAGAAAAAGCATTCTAAATAATTCTAAGAGAATAAGATGTAGCCAAAAGAATCATGGCAATCCTTTCCACGTTCCTCCTTAAGAGCAGGAAGTCAAATTACAGCTAAGAAGGTGACCAAGGCAAGTGTGGACAGGAAAAATTGCTGAGGCCCCTGCTCCTTTCCCAACCGAGGATTCTACAGCCTGGAAGATAGGTGGAGAAGGACAGAAAGGCAGTCAGCCCTGCTGACATCCACCTTTAGAAACAGAGATAATGAGACATAATTATTTTCTGTCTTCTAGTCTACCCTCCTCCCAGGTCAGAGATCAGAGTTTTAGGTATCAGGAAGAGCAGTTCCAAAGTGTTTAGGAACTGTTGATTGGAGAAAGATTTAAGAACAAACCAACCAACCAACCCTCCAAGTCAATTTAACATGTTGAAGTTATATACTAAGCCAATTCTAAAATATTTTTTCCCCACTGTGCTTAAATGTTATTCTTATTCAGTAGAGGAACAGGGATTAAGGGACCATCCCTTAAATATCAATATTCCTCTGGGCTCTGTGCTGGATCTTATTTTATTCTTTCTCTCCACACTCTGGGCAATGCTATGCAGCCCAGTGCTTCAGCGACCACACGCTGATCACCTTCAGATCTATATTCCTCTCTCAGATCTATCTCATGAGCTTTAAACACACAGCGCACACTTGAAAGCTCTTCATGGATTCTTACAGGCAACTCAAACTTAGAGAATAAAATAAACTCATTATTTATACTTTCCCGATCCTTTACTAAATTTATAGCTCCTTTGCTGCTGTGTGGAAACCTTGGTTATCAGTGTTTTGTTTCTCCTCCTGGTCCTATACTTGCTTTTCCAATGGATATTTTAAATTAAATGTTTACTTTACTTTTATCTTGTTTGTGTATCTTTTTTTTTTGTTTTTTTTTTTTTTTTTTTGTGTATCTTGTAAGCTAACTTAAATCTATTATGGAACAATGATAAATCAATGAACTCATAAAATGAAGTATAAAAGCAAAACACTACAATGAATGTGTCAGGGAGGGAGGGCACATGCTCAAGTTGGGATGCCCTCTCCAGGAGATGGCGCTCACCCTGTATTTTTGCTTTAGGAATTTTTTTTTTTTTTTTTTTTTTTTTTTTTTTTAGGATTTTTTACATTGAGAAAAATGTCACAATTTTCTTATATAGATAATGAAGTCAAAGCAACATTGATGTTTCATGTTTTGCCATTTTTAGGATGGTCCTCTGGGCTACCAGGACTTTACCTAATGATTTCTTATGCTTATTTTACAGATGTAGGTAGAGTTTGGGAGTGAAAGTGCTAGAAGGAATGAAATTTTTGGTGAGGAAGAATTTGTGATATAAGGTGAAAGAAAGGACACATCTAAAAGCTCTTCCAACAAATAGAAGGTCATAGTCTTATTATCATAGGGTGGGAAGCATACAAGCAGGAAAGCAAAAAGGAAGGTAGAGATTTGGGTAGAGGAAGCTAACAAGTGAATATATATCTAGGGCTATCTGAAAAAAATAAAGTGGTAAACCCATAATTTAAAAGCAATTACATAATATAGTCTTGGTACTTTATTTATAAGATGTATGATCATGGGGAAGGTTTGTTTTTGTTTCCTCTCTGGGCATTGAGCTGGATAATCTCTATGGACACTACAATTCTAAAATTCTACAACTGCCATATAGAACTACAGAGTAAGGGGGAAAGTAATTGCAAGTTTAACTGGTGAAAGATATAGGTTGAGATGGTTTTCATTCCTTATGAAAAGCTAACTTACTGGCTCTTGCACAGAACTAGTTTGTAGATAGATTGTAACTCTGGCTCACTATTATTAACTCTGGCTTCTGATTTGGTTCACTGGGGAGAATTCTGAATAATAGCAAGGGCTCCGCCCAGACCAACTCAACAGAAGGGTGTCAGTGGTTGTTAATAAGTGCTCTGTGCAATTCTAGGGCACAGAAAAGATTAAGAACCACTGATCTAGACAACCAGGAAGATAATAAAGGTAAAAACCTTTACTGGAGATAAACAACATTCTTAACACTAGGGAAAGGTGTAGGCATAATCCTGGGGGGGGGGGCGGCGCGGGGAGATACAAAAGAAAAAAAAAGAAAAAGAAGAAAGAGAGTGTTGAACATACAGACTATAATCTGGGAAGAAGACAGGAAGATAGAGTGCCACCTGGTGGGGATCCTCTAATTCTACTTGTCACTGCATTTAGAAAATTTAATGAAGACTATTGCTCCATTGAAAAAAGAAGGAGAAACAGTGACTCTGTGGTCACTGTTGAGAAATGAAAATCCTGAATGTGGATAACTGTTGGGAGTAAGAAATAACACAGTCATGTTTTTACAACTTACATCATGCTATCTAGACTATCTTTTCTCCTCTTCCCAGATGGTAAGGGCTAAGTTTAAGGAATCTCTGCTGACTGTGGAGGCCGGGGAGAAATTAAGGCCATCCCACCTAAAGTTTAGCATTAGCACAAGTACAGCCATCTTAGGCCCCTGTGAATAAGAGCTGAACTTTATGGGAAAAACTGCAGGGAATCCCATATCAGAAAGACAACAGAGCTCAGAATTGCCCTAGGCAGAGAATCCCGTATCAGAAAGACAACAGAACCCACACCCCCGTGGTAGGAAGTCCCATATTAGAATGAGAACAGAGCTCAATGCCCTTGAAAGCCCCCTATCAGAATGTAAACAGAACTTGAGTAATTCCTCCACCCCTTCTGAAAATCCCCTAGACCAGCCTATAAAACACCCAGCTGTAACCCACTTCGGGGTCCAAGTCCCTGCTCCACTGTGTCGGGTATACTTGGACCCAAGCACGAGCATCTGTGTGGGCTCCTTGGTGGTTTCTCGGATTCGCAATCTTGGGCACAACACTGACAGTATGCTTCTATGATCTCTTCTTTGTTGTATTTTTTATTGAATTAGGTTGCAAGGGACTATTATGGTTCTCTACTTGA